>NW_023270825.1:16387296-16506880 GCF_011800145.1 Mirounga leonina | reverse complement strand
CTTCCTTCCTTCCTTCCTTCCTTCCTTCCTTCCTTCCTTCCTTCTTTTCTTTCTTTCTTCCTTTTTAATCTCCCCCTTGCCCACTTCTATCTCTTGAAAATGGAGGTAAAGTTGAGTCATTCAGCTCAAATGGTTCAGGTAATTTCCTCCCCTTAATACTTCACTTTGAGGTAGAGACTATTAATTGTTACAACTCTGAGTAGCTGAGAGGTAAGAAAGATGTACTAAGGAAAGGACAGGCATAAAATAGCTCATTAAAGCATCCTCATCTGCCCTCCCTGCTTTGAGATTTAGGGAGCTTTTATGATCCACCTGTGTGATTCTCATAATCGCGCTAAGCGGGTGCTGCCAGGAACAGCCCTCTTGGACTCCTTCCGCGCTTTGGGTCAGGTTTTTCATTTCACAGATCATTCACCTCCTCGCTCCAGCGATCTTGAAGAGCCAATAACCCACCTGATCCTGTGTGCACATTAGTGCCAATCATTTAAATTCATACTTAGGAGAGGTGGAGATTATAATACAAGTTCTTAAAAAGCATACACAGTGGGGACTTTTACAGTGGATTCTCTTAGAAATCACCTCAGAAACTGTTAAAGTTTGAGCCAAAAAACAGAATAGTCTATTTTAGCTCCTGACCAACCTTTACAACTACAGTAATGTTTCCTTGGATGAGCTTCTCTTTTCGTGGTCATAATATGGAATTGAATTTGAGTTTACATTAAACAAACATTATGTTCCTTAAATACAAAATGTCTTCTCAGTCAAGTTGGCTTAATGTGGCAGCCTATTGGAGAATGAGGAGAATCCAATTTTAACCCTAAATTGGTCGTTGCTTAAAAATATCCATGTGCTCTAATATTCAAAAATGAATATTAACAAATTTGGTATTTTCTACTTGACACCAACACAAATAGTTTAAAATTAAATAGAAAAAATAAAATAATAGTTTAAAGCCAGCTACCTGAAAGTTGTGATTTAAAAAGAAACGAAATTAATAGTTGAGCATTGATGAGAAATTTTTGCTCCCATCAGAAGCTTTTCTACTCCTGTGTTAGGTTAACAAACGATGATAACATGTTTGGAGCTTCTATAAAACATTAAGCAGCTGGAAAAAAAATAGAATGTTTAAAGAGAAAGTAATATTAACTACATTTTGACCTTAAAATTGTATTTGAATTCAGATGCGTAATGTTGAAAGAACATTTTACATTACTCTCTGAATATCTTTCTTATTGTCAGACACTGTTACCTCCTTAGTAACCATTATTGACTTTTTTTCTTGGTAGCAGAATCCTGTGTTTATTCAGAAATTAGGTGACTGTTTGTTTTATGGAATCTCTTAGCCCAGGTAATGAATGTTGATTAGACTAGGGAACCAATCCTAGTAAAGCTCAATTCAATTATAGCAATTGGTTTAGGCAGGAGAATTTGACACTTACATATAAAGGGGGGAAGGGGTTGTATGGGAAAGGGGTAATAGGAAAATTCCCCTTCCCTTAAAACTAGACGTGAGAATAGAACATTTTCCTCCCTAACCTTAGATATTAAAGTTTAATAACATGACGTTTGGGGCTTGTAGTCATATTGTGAGCACATCGCTGAGCTGCTATGCTAGAATAAACCACCTCCTGATTACATTTTCATATAAGATAATACATTTCCTATTGTTGAAGTAATTTGTAGTAAGATTTTCTGATTCCTCAAACTGAAAGCATGCTAATTAACTCTAACTTCAAGATTTTGGATCAATCACTGTATGTTTATTGTCTCTTTCCTGTGTTTGTGTTAATCTGATTGAGCTGAATAAACCAAGGTTTATTTCCATCCACATAAATTCTGCTACATTTCAGTGGATTTCCAGGTAAACTCATTGTATTGACTTAGGGATTCATTATTCTTAACATCTTAAGTCCTGCCATCTCAAAGCATGGTTTCCAGGGTTACTGAATGATAAAAAGAGAGAGGTAGAGCATTACCCAGAAAATTTTTACTGCCTCCAAATGATAGTGACTTCCATTCAGTCCATTAGCCAGAGCTAGACACATAACCCAGAACAACCACAAGAGGCTGGGAAGTATAGGAAAGCTCTTGATACCTAGTGAGTTTTAAAATCCTCTGCCACAGTGATTCTGGTCTAAATATAGAGATGCCTCTTGTTAGGATTAGGGAATTTACTTCTCTTACTATCTAAGAATAAGAAGGGACTCTCCTGATTCCCTTTAGTTATCAGTTATTTGGCAAAAAAAATTAGATTTAACTTAATTACAAAGAACAAGTTTTATAAGAGCTACAATAGGAGAAATGGCAAACTGTAGGGAACCACACATGTGTGTAGCAGAAGGTCTATGATAGGGCAACAGTTCAGAGCATGAACACTGAAGTTTGATGGACCTGTGTCTATATGGAGCTCATTTATATGTTAGGTGTATGACTTAAAGTTTTCAAAGTATTTGAGCTTGGATTAGTCATTTGCAAGATGGGAATAAAATTAGTATCTCTTCTATAGAGTTTTGAAAAATATGTGCTTGGTTCATAGAAAAATGTACGATATATGATAAGCATTTTGTTATATGATACAGTAAGCAGGAGTGTTAAGTGAGTCCATCAGTGACCTAAGCAAAATCTTGAGAATCCAATATGGCATAGTCATTTCTGTTGTGTGTTTTCCAACAACACCAGGCAGTTCCCAAATTCTCAGGGGACACTGGCTGGGTATCCTATGAATTTGACTCAATTCTAACACTCTCTACCTAGAAATAGTGGTTCAAAGACTCAGAGAAACATTCACTTACATTTATTATAAAGGATATGATAAAGGATACAGATGAACAGTTAGATGAAGATGTACAGAGGACAAGATCCAGAGGGTCCTGAATGCAAGAACTACCCCCCTCAGGGAACCGTGGTGCACCACTGTCCAGCATGTGGATGCATTCACCAACGGGAAGCTCATCGGTTCTCCTTGTTCAAGAGTTTTTGTAGATCTTTAATTTCCAGACCATTCCCCTCTCCTGGAGGTCAGTGGGCAGTTGAAAGTTTCAGCTCTCCAGTCACTTGGCCTTTCTGGTGATGAGCCCACTAAGGCTACCTAGTGGCCCTGTCCTAAGTCACCTCATTAGCATGAGCTAAGGTGTAATTGAAATTTGAATAACAAAAGACATTCCTATCACTCAGGAAGTTACAGGCATTTTAGGAGTTTTGCTCCAGGAAGCTGGGACAGAGACCAAATATATTTCTTATTATACCACACGATCCTATATGAAACAAGCATTTTCTTTTATTCTCTAAATTTGCTATTTAGTATGCATATATTATAACTAAAGTGCAGAATAAGTAGAACTAATAATGTGACATTTGACAAATAATAAACAGTGCATTCTTTCTCAAGCAAAATTTTCCTTCTGCTGTCCATGTTTGGTATTTTATAATCATGCCACAGTTTTGTCAGTGGAAAGAGGATAGAAAAGGCAATTAAGTATACTTAAGGTTATATTAGGCAATTACAGTAAATGTAGTGCCATGCCAATAAAACATGGGTGATTTTTCTCAATAAATAAAGTCTTGGATTATAAATTCTTTTGCATTACATTTCCCAAATCTCTGCAGTACATCCATAAGAAATAATGCTAGAGAGATTCCATTATATTGATGTTTTAAGTGCATTTTGACATAAACAGCATCAACCATAATTGTGTCAAAACTTGCTACTGTTAAACAAAGAGACAACACATTCTAAATGGAGTCACTCGTGCTAAGCCCCACATCACTAATTAGAGACTTACTACTCAACTTAATTACAGTTTCAGCCTCTGCCAGAAATGGAATCTTAAACCAGTCAATCTGGAATTACCTGGTCAGCACTAGTGAGGTAATCTGTCTGATGAACCCTATCTTCCCCTAAAGGAAGGTGACCTTGCCACAGACAATCAGTTCTTTGCTGGTACAACTTTTTTGTCCCACCCAATTCTGCTTATAAAAGTCTTTCATTTTGTACAGCTCTTCAGAGCTCTTTTCTGTTTGCTAGATGGGATGCTGCCTGATTCATGAATCCTTGAATAAAGCCAGTAAGATTTTTAAAATTTACACAGTAGAATTTTGTTTTTCTTAGCACTACACTTTCATATTTTAAATATACAGAGAGCAAGAATAGCTTGGGTATAAAAGACTCTTAATCTTTTTATGTCACCAAAGGCTAACTTTTGCCTTTAATCAATTGCATTTGCATTGTGTGTAGTGTGTGTCTGTGTGTGGGCACACGTGCATACACATTTGGTGTTGGTGGTTTGATGAATTGGAAGAAGAGAGGGAGTACTGCTTTCTTTCCTTGTAGCTAGCTCTCCATTCATTCACCAAACCCTTTACTATGTATGGAAAATTGGGCAAAGAGAGCAGATACATTCTGTCTTTAAAAAGTAAAATTTAGCAGCCAAGATAAACATTGAATAAATACATTCAATAAAATATGATCAGTGTCATGGCATGTCCACCTGTTAATGAATATTTGCTTGATGATATGACTTACCTTAGGTGAGTCAGGGAAGGTTTAAGTGCAGAACAGATATTTAACTGAATAATGAGTAGGAGGTAGATAGGAAAAAAAAAGTGGGAAAACCATACCCACACATTGATACATGTTTCCTTTTATTCTGAGATTTCAATTTCTACATTTTGTTATATATGTATGTGTTCAGGGCTTTTGTTTGAGCACATGGTAGAGGATATTTCAATAAAATTGAGTAATTAACATCTGCAAGGATCGTCCATCATTATCTAAAAAGGCTAATTCTTAGATACTTTGTTTTATTCTCTGCAAAAGAAAACATAATGGGTATTGGACTCTGATGAATAGGTACTCGGGTACTAGTTGTATAACCTGGGCTAAGTTTTTAACCAAGCAGACATCCTTTATTCAAACAGTTAGTCAATTGATATTCATTAAAATATAAATTAATATTGATATATTAATTAAAGACAATTAACATGTTAATTAAAATTTTACCTCTGTTAGTGTTTAGTGGGTCAGAAGAAGTAGATACCATGGAGGATGATCAGCAGGAGCAGATAGACTAGTGGGAAAGCATAGACTGAAGAATGTGGACTGATTCATGAGGCAGAGCATCTATTGTACACATATACTGACACACTGGATGAGAGAAGAGGAAGGGTAATGAGGGATGCAATGATAGTAATGATCTCTAACAGCTGGATATTGCTCTAAAGAAACACAAAAATACCTATTCACACCTATTCTTTGTTTTGATCTTATGTCAAGACACCTTCAATCCAATTTCTTAACCTTTCACATAGTGTAAGACATGATATAAGGCATTTTGTATTCCAAACGTGCCATTAATTATTGTTGTGGCTTTGGGTGTGACACTTAAAGCATGTTTGCCTTGGGCAAAATATTTTTATAATATAAAATATTCATTTTCCTTCAAAACAAAAAATTATGGTCCACTCCCTTTCTAGAATAAACTATGAAATTTAGTTTATCTATCATTGTTTCCTGTAAAATTCTTATTATCTAATGCAACCAAGAATCAATAACACAGAAATAGTGAATGTTTGTAATAATGTCCTGAGGCTCAGCATTATTGACAAGCACATTTCTAACTACCAACTAATAAAGGAATCATGTTAATTAAATTTGTGTATTAAGGATGAGTGGTGCTTTTTTTTTTAAGATTTTATTTATTTATTTGACACAGAGAGAGACAGTGAGAGAGGGAACACAAGCAGGGGGAGTGGGAGAGGGAGAAGCAGGCTTCCCACTGAGCAGGGAGCCCGATGCGGGGCTCCATCCCAGGACCCTGGGATCATGACCTGAGCCGAAGGCAGACGCTTAACGACTGAGCCACACAGGTGCCCCAAAGATGAGTGGCGCTCTTTGCTGTTGAGAAGACACTTCTATTTACTCAATAAGCTATACTGAGGGACTATTGTACATTGGAGTTCAAAAACAAGTCAGGTAAAACCTTATTCATACAAAGTTTGCAGCCAAAGACAGACAAACAAAAATTCACAGTCAACTGTATTAAGTACTTTAATCTACGTGCACGTGTGGTCTTAGGACAGCACAGTTGATCCTCACAGTAAACTCATGGGTTAGATTAAGGCAGAAAATCCAAGTAATTTTTCTAATTGACATGAGTTTATAGGAGCAGTGTTTAAATCTTAATTTTTTACTTCAAAGTCTGTATTTTTCTCAATAACTTCTGATTCTTTGAAAACTAAGAATCCATGCATACATCCATAAGTGGACCTGTACAGTTCAAACCCATTTTGTTGAAGGGTCAACTGTATTTTTAAAAGTTTCTTATATGCACATTCAAATTCCCTGATCTACTCTTTCAGCTAAGGTGCATATATCAATACTTATATGTAATCCACCAAACCACAAACTCACCCATGGTACAGGGTGTCTATTTCCAGAAGGGCTTCACCATCAGCCACATACAGGGCCATATCCAGTCTCTTCTTTGAATCCACAGGCCCTGGTCTGACCCTGAATCACCAGTCAGGACTCCTTTCCTCCCACTGTGGTTTCCAGTTTTGTATTTTGTCCCTTTCTCACTCATACAAATTGGTGTATTCTTCTTAGGGACCTGTTCTGCCAACCAAAGGGGATTCAAATAGATCTGTCCTTTTCCGGTCATAAAATATTTCATTACACCTTTCCCCAAAGCAATTGATGCCAGCTAGCCCTGGACCTCCACAATTAAGGAGACCAATGGGAAGCTCCCTATGAGTGATCCTTGAAAATAAATAAGGATCAGCCCCAAAGTGATACGTAGTCACCAACTCTAGACAGAATTTTGCATAATTTTATGCCTCATCTCCAGTGAACTTGTGCTATCTATGTCTTAATAGGAATATTGGGTGTTCCTCTCTATTGTAAATATAGTTATATACATGGAAACATCTCAGCCTGAAAATAAAACACCTGAGCCAGTTCTTGGCCTGAATAAGACCATCATAAATGTGCTGATTGCCAGGGTGAAACCCATATATATTGCTGCTAAAAGCTGAACCAAGCTTTCATGGCAAGAATTCTATCCACAGAAAGCAGTTTTGCAACAATATCATGCTGGTGGTGGCATAGCTTTCCAGCGTTCTCACTGAGCCAGTCATTAATTCCTTTTCCAACTGAATAGAAATCACTGTGTTTCTTCCTCGCCTTTGCCTACTCCTGTGTCTTGCCTCCATTCACATTATGTATATTTTAGTATGCAGTTTGGCAATTGACTGCTTAGCAACTATAAAATTATTTTGGAGGAGAATCTGTATTAAAAAAGCAACTTTCGATTAAGTTGTAGTGCATGTCCTTGGAAAACTAATTTTAGTGGAAAGAGATGTTCAGCCAATACAGATATGCTGAAGAGTATGAACGTGCATTTTAGTATATCTTCTCATAATAAAAATGGGAAGTTAATCTTTATAGCCCTTTTTTTAATTATTTTTCCAAAGAGGTATCCTGTTTATCTATTGTTTGACTCTCTTCCTAAGCCAATATTATTAAGTTAAGAATTATTTCTTCTTAATTATTACAAACAGTTTCTACATTTGTTTTTTTTAATTTTATTATGTTATGTTAATCAACATACATTACATCATTAGTTTTTGATGTAGTGATCCATGATTCATTGTTTGCGTATAACACCCAGTGCTCCATTCAATATGTGCCCTCTTTAATACCCATCACCAGGCTAACCCATCCCCCCACCCCCTCCCCTCTAGAACCCTCAGTTTGTTTCTCAGCGTCCATAGTCTCTCATCGTTCATCTCCCCCTCCGATTTCTACATTTGTTTTTGCAGCATGATTATTTCTCTTTATATGTAGGAAAAAATAAAGCATACATTGTATTACAATGACATTAAGTCATTCCAAAATTTTCTGGACATGAAAATTTCCAAATTATTCAGGTTGACAACATGCCTAAATGTGTCTGTGGGGAGGGTATAGTGACAATTGTGCATTTAGAAAGAGATGCTGGAAAAAAAAAAAAAAGAAAGAGATGCTGGGAAGCTATGATATATAATATGCAAAGGGGAAAAGATCATGGCCATAGGAAAGCAGATAGAATATACAGTTATCTTAGTCTTCCCCCAGCACCTTTTTTTCTAAGAATTGTATTTTCCTCCCCAATTTCATTATAGAAGCAGGAGCAGCCATATCACACCATGTCTTCTCTTCCTGGACAGATTTGATTGGTCTTCTAGTAAAACGTGGGGTTCATGGGGCACCTGGGTGGCTCGGTCGTTAAGTGTCTGCCTTCGGCTTGGGTCATGATCACAGGGTCCTGGGATTGAGCCCCGCATCGAGCACCCTTCTCCACGGGAAGCCTGCTTCTCCCTCTCCCACTCCCCCTGCTTGTGTTCCCTCTCTCGCTGTGTCTCTCTCTGTCAAATAAATAAATAAAATCTTAAAAAAAAATGGGGTTCGGAATCAGCTGATAGTAGGAATACCCTGGCGGCCGACACCACTGAGCCACACCAGATGGCTGATCCAGTAAGGTTGGGAACAAACTGTAAGCTGAACCTGTGAGATACTTTGTCCAGATTTCTGCACTTGGGCCCAAGGTTGCCGGAGCATTAATTCCTTGGATACTTGAATCCTAATGTGTGCAATAAAGGAACCACCACAGCCATGTTTTTGTTTCATGAACTGAAATGGAGGAAGATAGTGTATAGATACAGGGGGCTGAATAAAGAGATACTCGGAAAGCAGCACAGAAAAATAAGAGAAAAAGTCTTAACATTGTTTGAATCCTTGGATTCACTAATTTCTTTCTTTTTATTTATTTAAAATTAAATTTTAGTTAGTTAACATGGAGTGCAGTATTGGTTTCTGGAGTACAATTTCTGAAGCCCAAATACATTCCTCCATTGGTTTCTGAATCCAAGAATCTCCTTAGCACATTTTTCCTTTTTGAGTCAGCCTGTGTGAATTGAATAGCTGTTACTTTGCCCAAACAAATGTTAACTATACTGCATGGCACTGAAGAGTTGGCTGTATCAAAAGTACAGCAAAGTGGGCAGCCATCGCAGCCTCACCAAAGGGCTGTTCAGGTCATGAGCTAATACTGGAAAACACAGTAATCACTGTGAAAGCCTCACTGATCAGGGGACTTAACCCAAATTGTGTGGCACCACTGCACAGAACTGTTGTTCTGCTGCAACTGCGTTCTCAGGCACCTCTCTGGACCATGGTTAGCTGTCCAAATTGCAACAGCACTGTGTACATTCTATGCAACCTTGGGCCCAAGTGCCTGCATGGAGGAGGCAGGGAGTAGTTCTCAGACTACATCAGATGCCCACTCCATTCTAAAAACATAGAGGCCAGTAAGACAGGAGGCAGATTGAGAACTACTAGGTCAAGATGATTGACTTCCCATACTTCCCTAGAGCTGATTACACAGCTGAGTCTCTAACAGCACCCTTCGCTCTGTTCCCTTCCCTTTCCTGACCCAGCCCTCAATAGTTAACATTTTTTCCTGCCTTATATATTTGTAGTCAGGAAAATGGAAAAAAATAAAATGAGTCGGGATCTGGGATTTTCTGAAGTGGAGTACATCACCTTTTAAGATCTATGACTCAGGGGCGCCTGGGTGGCTCAGTTGGTTAAGTGACTGCCTTCGGCTCAGGTCATGATCCTGGAGTCCCTGGATCGAGTCCCGCATCGGGCTCCCTGCTCGGCAGGGAGTCTGCTTCTCCCTCTGACCCTCCCCCCTCTCATGTGCTCTCTCTCTCTCATTCTCTCTGTCTCAAATAAATAAATAAAATCTTTAAAAAAAAAAAAGATCTATGACTCAGAGTTTAAGGTAGACAAGGGTATATGTGGTTCCTGCTTTCCTTCCATCCTCATTAGAGAGAGAATGAGCTTATAGTGGTTGGCATTAAAACTATTGAGTACATATTTTTCAATGACAGTATTTGGTATAATTTACCTGAATGTATATGAGTATGTGTGTGTGTGTGTTTTGTTTTATTATCAGTTTTATGGACTTATTTATTTAAGATGTCTGCGAACTACTAACTTCAGATAAAAGTATTCTTGACAACTCTTAACATCAGTCTTTTTATTCTTATTTTTCCTATTATTTTGAATTGGTGGAGTTCATTCCAGGGTGATAACAGATGATTTGCACCTTGCTAGTAATCATCTTAAGGAAAACCATCGATGTTCATTAGTTTGATATTTCTCTTTGGGCAGTATTTTCATGAATTCCTGCCCAACTGGGCCAATTTCAGGACTCCTAAGCCAAGGTTGAGGAGACTGAGCAATAAAGGTCATCATATGACCCTGATATTCATGACGTAACTTGTACTTTACCATAAACTTTAGTCTAATTTTGAACCATTTTATCTGAAGTCCAGAATGAGATGATAAAGGGTAATCTGGCAGTTTTTAATACAAAGCTCAACATAGATTAAATGAACAGATTGAAAATATCAAAGATGCAGAACAAGATGTAGAAGGTACTAAATGTTGAGGGATTAGAGGAGGACTGATGGATAGAGAATCTCAAATGTAGATATGAAAGACAAGCTGAGCTGGGTGGCCATCACATAGGTCATTAGGGGCTGCAGCAGGAAGGATTATGCTTACAGAATGCAGTGTGCTTATGGCATGAGATGTGTTGTGTTCTGGTGTGTTTAAAGGATGAATGCAGTGTAGTGGCCAAAAACCTCTGACTAAGGTGGGCATGTTTGCATTCATCAGAATACAGCTTGCTTGAGGATGCAAGAATGGGTTAATTGGAAAGTGTAAAATGTAGTGCCTCCTGGACACAGTGTAATTGGCTCCCACTGGCACATCAGGGCAATGTGCCAGGTTCTGGCGTTGGCAGGGAATGAGTTCTCAATTAGGCAAATTTCTCCACTTCTTACACACCAGCTCTGCTAATGCTCTGGTCTTTGGCCGAGATTATTGCAATAACCTTCTAACAAGTCCCCCTGCTACTCCTCTTGCCCCTTTACAGTCTACTTGCCACATGTCAGCCCAAGAGATCCCTCCAATTTGTTAAGTTACATTACATCACTCGTCTGCTCAATGACCTCAAATAGTTCTCACTCACTCAGTAAAAGCCAAAGTTCTCGTGGCGTATAAGGTGCTATGCGTTCTGCTTCCCCCACTCTTTACTGTATTGATCCTAAATCCTACTCCCCTTCTGTGAGTTCATTTACCTCAAGCCACAGGTGACTCCTCACTATGTCTGTAACATGCAAGGCACACATCTTCCTCAGGGCCTTTGCACTTGTTGGTTCCTCTCTCCAGCATGCTTTGCCCTATATAGATGTATGTATACTTCAGTACCTCCTCAGGACTTAGGTTAGGTTTCAGCCTCTCAGAGAGGCCTTCTGGGCTTATTGTCCTCCTGAGTACTTGAAATCCATCTCTACAACTATAATTTTCTGTATAGTAATTATCAAGTGTATATAAATATATATGTGTATGTTTTTATTTTGTTTAATCCTCTATCTTCTGATACTTAAACAAAAGCTCTGTCTGCTTTATTCACTAACTTATCCCAGCACATAAAAGTGCTTGATATATAGTATGTTCTCAGTACATATTGCATATTTGTTGAAGGAACTGAGCCCTTCCTTGAATACCCAGAGATGCCTTGAATACCCAGAAATTACTATTTACTTCCTTTAGGGGATATATAAATACATGTATGTGTAAAATTCACTTACATGTAATGACCAGAAGAGAGGAGATTAACAAAAACTAGTGGAAAGGAGTGTAATTAAGAAAAAGGAAGAGGAAAAAAAAGTGGAGTGTCAAAATTAAGAAGTTCCAGAAACAAAAATTCTAAAAGAAATCCTAGAGAATGGCTAAGGGAGAGCCACTGGCTCAAAACTGGAGGATCATCAGTCACCTTTAAGAGGAGATTCTCAATTTTCAGAAGAATGAGAACAACACATGAAAGGGTTTAAGTTATGTGGACCTGGGGAAGAGAGACAGGGCATCTTGGAGAAATAGGTGATTCCAAGTCTGGGGCAGGAAATGTACTGGGAACATCCTGTATTAACAGAAATGAAGGTCGTTATCCAAAAATTCCTGAAGAGTCAATTTGAAGGGAGTCCCATTGGTCAAAGATGAGACAATTTGAACATTAATAAGAATAATAACTGCCATGGAGTGAAACACATTAAGTATGATTAAATACATGAATTCATAATGAAAACAAAATGAGCAAAGAAAACACACTGGTCATCATTGGGAGATTCTACAAAAACCCAAGCTTATTATTTTGAAACTGGTAAATGAAAGGTGAAGCATTTCTATTGCCTTTTGGATAATAACTAGAAAACTAGTAAACCAGATATTAGATGAAGGGTTTTTTTTCCCTTTATAGAGGTTTTAATCTGATAAAGAAGACATTGTAAAATTAGAAATTATCACATTGAAACTTCTATTTGAATTAATGAATCTAGGCACTGATCCTCAACAATTGTTAACATAAGAAAGAGAAGCAATCAGCCATTATGTGTTTCCTGATAGAAGGACATACAACCTACCAATGAAGCAGTCTTGCCAGAAGAAATAAAACTGAATCAGATCAAGCTTCTACAAATAGTTAGCAATTTACAGAGTAACATATTAATCTGTGCCATGGAAATAGAATCAACACAATGCAGACTGTAGGAAATGTTAACAGGATAAACAACCCTATCCCCAACAAATAAATCACAAGGATAAATAAATTGGGCAGACCTTACAAAAAAGACTTCAATAAACATCAACAAATTACATTATTTGAATTTTATGTGGACCCTGATTTAAGCAAATAAAAACTAATAAACATAATAAACAAATAAAAATTCCAAAGAAGTGGAAATTTGAACACTGAATGGGTTTTTGATGTTATCAAGGAATTATTATTAATTTCTCTTATGCATGACAAGGATAATAGAATACCTTTATGTCTTGAAATATTTGTGGTTGAAATCATATGATGTTTGGTATTTTCTTCATAAATCATGTTCTCTATTTTCCCTCAAAATTCCTAATAGTTAACTCTTTGTGCTAAGCCTGTGTTTGTCAGAGGCAGACCCTGAGATGAGGATTATGTGCAAGTGATTTACTGAGGAAGTGCTCTTGGGAGAGACCTGTAAGAGTACAGATTCAGAATAGTGAAGAGGAAGAAGTCAAGTGAAATAAAGTCCCAACTTCAGCCAGATTCTGCAGAGAAGTATTAAAGTATTAATTATACTTCAGAGAGTATTTCAACTGGAGATCTGGAAAAGCCTCAAGGAGTCTGGAAATGGGAGATCTGCAGGAGTCCTGGGTGGGAGGCAATTAGCTTCGTGGCCATGGGGAAACAGAATGGTGAAGAGTATGACCTCAGGAATCAGAGGGCAGAGGTTTAAATTCGAAATCCTGGCTCCTCCATGTACTGTGACTCAGCATTCTCATCTGAAAAATGGGGATAATAATAGCACCCACCTCATAGAGTCACAGGGATTAAATGAGACAATCTATATATGCGTCTCTTAGAACAATGTTTGGGTCATAAAGCTTGAACAAATATTTGGAATGATTGACAATGGATGCTTTGATTGATAGATGTCCTGAAACATACAATCTGTTTTTAAGGACCCAAAAAGTTAGTAATAAATATAGGTGATAATAAATATATACCTGAACAGGTAGATGGTCATTGTAAAAGAGTGAGGAGGAATCCAACCAGAGATGGGGGCTGCCTTAGATAACTTTCTCAGGTAGCGAACTTCAGGACACTGATTTGTGTGTGCTGAGGAACACTCTTGGGATCAGCTCCATGAGGGGCAAGAGAATAAGAACTGGAATCTTTAGTAATACAGGGGAGACAACATAGGATCATACTTTCAGGGGCAAAATATGTGAAAATGAGGCACAGACTCCAAACACTACTTGAGTAAAGGGGCCTAAATCCTGGGATCTGTTGAAGTAAGAGCTTGAAGCCAGGAACAAGATAAGATTCTGATTACAGTAAGCAAAGTATTAGGTAGGAGCTGAAGGAACATGAAGGTTAATTCGATGATATAGACTGAGTTATATCATTTAATGCTCACAATAACTCTATTAAAAAAAAAAAAAGGTGGTTAATACCACCCTCATCTGAGAGATGAAAAATCTTAGATAAAGTTTAAGTAATGTGTCCAAGTTGACTCATTGATTAAGTAGAACAGTTGTGACTAAATCCCAGATTTTTTTAACTACAGAGCTTGAGTGTTTAACTTCAATACTGAAATTTTAGCCCTAAGCTTTTAAGGCTATTTTTGGTCACCATCAGGTACTTGACCATTAATATCATGAGGATATGATATGACCTGTTGATGGAATATATCTAGTATCCTTTCTATCAAAAAACAAACAAAAAAAAGTTACCATATGTTCTAATTAGAATGTTGTCCCAAAATATTAAACATTATTAGTGGATATCCAGGACCAAAGCAAAAGCATTGAAATTTTTCGTTTCATCTATGCCAGAACTCAGCCTCCAGTAGAGCTGGGAGATATGAAGCTGACTTTCCTGTTGGTAAAAGTATGCTGACTTTTCCTCAAAAAAGGAAAAACAATATGCAGCATGAGAGTGATCAAGCCCATTGGTCTCAAGCATAGAGACAAGTAAGTATGGCTATAGCAATATTTTTTGCATCACTGGTCATTAATAATGTGTCAGCAAGCATGGGACCATTTCCATCCAGCTACTGTATTAATGCCAATTTAGGAACAGAATAGGAGTAATTGGCTCAACATGCCTACAATCACTTGTTTATCTAAGAATAAAACACTGAGAGGCATGTTGGCAAATTAAATGAAAATGAATCCTGCCCGTAATCAAATAAAAATACAATACATTCAGAGAATGTTCTAGTGTTGAACTTTCCCCCATGCCCTAACTAACTGGCTGGAATGACTTCTTAAGTGTCATCTTATTCAACTTTTTGAGATGCAGGATGTTCCATTTAAAGGGAAATCTTCATTTTATTTTATTGTAAAGCTGGAATATAAGACTTTGGCTTTGTTATTCAAAATGGAAACAGATTTATTTTAAGGTGATCTTTTATTAAGCATAAAAAGAGAAATTCTAGTATATTTTCAATCCAGTATGAATACCTGGAGTCCTACCCATATACAGAAAAACTATGAAAATACAGCTGCTATCCTTGTAACCTAAGTGTTAGAATAAAAACTCCTGAAGGTGGCACATCACTGCCAGTACTCAGTACTTAAAGAAGACAAAGTAAATGAAAAGGCCTTGTTCTGAATAAATAATGATAGTTCAGGTTTTTGGTATGTATTTTTCTGATAAGATACAAAGCTCCTGAATGTTTTATAAATGTGTGATGTTGGAATAAGTAGAAAAACAAATTCAAGTCATTTTTTTTTATCTGAACCTTTATTTAAAGGGTGAAGTAAGAGATTTCTACAAAGAAATCTAAAAAGCCTGGCATATGGACTTGGGCATAGTAGGTGCTCAACTAATACTTATTACGCACCACGAACATAGGGAGAGTGTGAGTTTGGCAATCAGATATGCGTGAATTGAAATTCCAGTTAGAAAATTTATGAGCTCTCCGATGGCTTATTTAACTTCTTGTCCTACAGTTTCCATGCTTATAGTAGAGAATCTACTTCAGGGAAGGAGGTGAGAGTTAAAGGAATTTAATATGTGAAAGAATCTAAAATTATACTTTACACAAAAAGGCACATTTACCCATTTCATCCTTGAATAATTTTGAGGCGGGAATTCTTATTTCTAAAATGACTGTGAGCTGTTATTGATAATATTGACAGATTAATAAAGAAGTCTATTTGAAATGATAGCAAAGTTGGCATGTTTTCAGTATGGATAGACAATCTTAAGATAGGCGTGGCTAAAGGGGGTGAGGAATAAGCTGATCTCTGAGATGCTCAGAAGGCTTATAGACAAATTCCAGACACAAAATGCCTTCCAGAATGATTCAGCTTATTTTATGTGCTTTGAAATGTACCAGATATTTCAATGTTTAATTCTAAATAAAAAATTTTATTCACTTTATCCTTTTTAAAGTTATACATAATCAAATAACAACATGAAGAACTGGATGACTGAATAACTGGGTGAGTGAATAACTTCATAATTGAACTTAGAAAGTGAACTTGAACAGTATTATTACTTGTAAAATTCTTAGCCATTTACTGAAACCTTTCCAACTTCTAATTCCTACAAGTCTGAATATTACATATTCTGATAATAGCATGGGAATCTACTTAAGAAAAAATAAAGTTGAGAAAGAATTAACAGTGTAAATCAACTTCAGTGACACCACCTACACCAAGGTGACATCCATCTTTATTAAATAGCTACAAGACTTCTTGAGATTTTTATGATGAGAATTTCTCTTTTAGTCAACAAATCATAGTTTCAGGCAGAACTGTGCTGCACTCCTGTTTGTATGTATCAAACATATGCCACATAATCATCCTATGATCTTTCTCTACCCACATTAGCAAAAATTAATGTTTGATTAATGCATTAGATTAAAAAAGGCATACTTTTCCCCAGCTCCATATGGAATTTTTCTAAGATAGAAATTTCACTAGAAAGTTAAAGAGCCTGGTGAACATGTCCCAGTTTTCATCTAAGAACTGTGATATCTGTCTTACTATTCCAATTGTGAGACTATTTCAAACAGTATGACAAGGAATTTTTCTTATATATTGTTTATATAAAAGACTCCTGTACATTTTTTATCAAAAGAAATTGAACATTTATAGCAAAACAAGAACAAAAACAGCAACAAAAAATAATTTGTAAAGATATCCTGAAATTCAGTCAAAGGAGTTTGGATATGTTGCTATACATAAGGTATATGAGAAGAAAAAAGTTATGTATTTCTTAGTAGATTAAAGTACTATACAGTGGCTCACTGAACATAATAAAAAAATTAAATATATTTTATTATAAAAAAACACTGTTGTCAGTATAGGTGCTGCAATGTAGATAACAATTGGGATTCAAACAGAATTGAAACATTTCAAATACTTCTACTTCATACCAAGAAAAAAATAGAGAGGAAAAAAAAAAAAAACACCTGAGTTTAAAGTAGCTTTAAAAGAACAATGTGAGACTTCTGGAATGGCAAATTGAAGAAAATGACAAAATCTCTCTCCAAAAAAGCAATGATAAAAACTGGACAAATTGTCAAAAATAACCATTCAAGTGCTCTGGAAATTGACCAAAACCATACAATAAATGAGAAACATGACTTTAAGAATATCAACTGAGCCTCAGTAAAAATAGTGGAGGATTGTAGAATTTTAGTCCAGGGCTGCTTTGTCCTTACCCATTCCAGCTCTATCATCCAGAAGTTTACCTGGGGGTGTAGGCTGCAGTCTACTAGCAGGCTCACTGCAAGAAAGACTGTATGCACAGCACTGTGTGCAAACTTAGAAAAGATTGCAGGGGTCTTAATGAGCTACTGGATTTTAAGAGATCTATTGGCAAAATGTGAAAGTCCTACTCTTTCCAAGTGTTTGAGCATAACCTCTAAACAAGCATTGGATGAGAACTAAGCTATGTTGACCCAAGAACTATGTCAAACAAACTAACCCTAAAAAGCAAAACAAGAATTAAAGAAGACAAAAATAGAAACAAATAACTGAGCAGAGACATCAGTCACCACACAGGCAACAAATTAGTCCAACCAAGTCCCTAATAAACATAAAAATAGAAGCAAATATCAATCCTGGTGGAAACCAGAGTCTAGAATTGCTGCAATGTAATTCTAAAAGTTCAGCTTTCAAAAGAATATTATGAGGTATGTAAAGAAACTAGAATTTTTGACCCATTAAGAATTATGTTGCAATCCCTAGAGCAAAAACTAAAAAATATCTACCAAAACACACACACACACACACACACACACAAATCCAGTAGATAATTCAACAAAACAATTTTATGGCACATTAGATAATTATCAACATAACATCAAGAAAGGAAATAGAGGGAAAAGAGAGAGAGACAGAGAAAGGGACGGAGAGAGAGAAGGTGTGAAACATAAAGGAAACAAATAGCAAAATGGTAGATATAAATCCAACCATGTCAATAATGATATTAAGCATTCATGGATTAAGAACTCTCATTAAAAGGCAGAGATTGTCAGAATGGATAGAAACAAAAATGAAACAAACAAAAAATTATAAAGATCCAAATATATACCCCATATAAGAGGTACTCTTTAGATTCAAAGACACAATTAATCAAAAATAAAAGGAGGGGAAGAGATACACCATGCAACAGTAACCATGAGAAAGCCAGAGTGACTATACTAATGTCAAACAAAAGACATTAAGAAAAAATTGCTTTTAGTTACCAGATGGACATTTTCTAATTATAAAAGATCAACTCACGGGCACCTGGGTGGCTCAGTTGGTTAAGCGACTGCCTTCAGCTCAGGTCATGATCCTGGAGTCCCAGGATCGAGTCCCGCATCGGGCTCTCTGTTCAGCAGGGAGTCTGCTTCTCCCTCTGACCCACCCCCCCTCTCATGTGCTCTCTCTCTCTCAAATAAATAAATTTAAAAAAATCTAAAAAAAAATAAAAGATCAACTCACTTGGGAGGCATAATAATTATAAACACACATGCACCTAACAAAATATTTAAAAAATATATGTAGCAAATTTAGACAATTTAAAGGATAAATAGAAAATGTAACAAAAATATTTGGACAATTCAATGCCCTACTCCCACAAATAGTGAGCTCAGTTAGAGTGAAAATCAGCAAGATTATTAAGGATGTGAGACATAAGATTATGAAAGACATTATTGATGAAGATGACCAAAGAGATATTCATAGAATACACTATCCAACAGCAGTAGAAAAAATACATGGAACATGTTTCAGGAAAGATTATGTTCTAGGCCATAAGAATTCTCAATAAATGTAAAATAATTGGATTCCTATAAAGTATGTTCTCTGATCACTATGGAATTACATTAGAAATAAAAAAAGAAAGAAGAACATGAGAAATCCAAAAATATTTGGAAATTAACCAGCACACCTCTAAGCAACCAATGAACTAAAGAATAAATCAAAAAAGAAATCAGAAAACATTTTGAGTTGAGCAAAAATGAAAACACAATACATAGAACTTCATGGCATGTATCTAAAACAGTGCTTAGAAGAAAATTTATAAATGAAATGCCTGGATTTGAAAAGAAATATTTCAAAGCAATAACCCATGAATTAATTTTAGAGAGCTAGAAAATAAAAGAGTAAATTAAACATAACACAAGAAGGAAATAAGATTAGAAAAGAAGTAAGGAAACTTGGGTGGCTAATCAGACTCTTGGTTTCAGCTCAGGTTATGGTCTCATGGGTGATGGGACCAGCTGAGTTAGACTCTGTGCTCAGTGGGGTGTCTGCTTGAGATTTTCTCTCTCCTTCTTCCCCTCCCCCTCACACACAGGTGTGCACTCTTTCTCTCTCTCAAATAAATAAATCTAAAAAAAAAAAAAAAAGAAATGGTATCAAATACAAAAAAAAAAAATACTACAAAAGCGAATCCCCAAAATTTTATTGAAAAAATCAACAAACTTGTCAAATATTTACTTAGAGTTGGCAAGAAAATAAGAGTAGAAACAAATTACCAAAACAGGAATAAAAGAGAGGCTAGCACTACTGATTTTACAGAAATTAAAAAAAAATCACAAGGGAATATTATGAATAATATTTTGCCAACGAATTGCACAATGTGGTTAAAATGGAAAAATTCCTAAAAGGATAAAAATTACTAAATCTGAACAACAATAAGAACAACAACAAAAAATAGAGTATATGAATAGATGTATAACAAATGAAGAAATTAAATCAACAGTTCAAAATCTTCTCCCTAAGTAAAGACCAACCTCCCATGGCTACCCTGGGAATTCAACTGGTCATTAAGAGGAGCAAGTAATAACAACGCTTTGTGAACTCCTCCAGAAAAGGGAAGAAGCAACAGAAATGGAAAAATTTCTTTCAGAAATAAAGGGGGAGGGAACACTTCCTAATTCATTTTGTGAGGCAAGTGCTATCCTAATCCTATCAGTAGAGAGGAAAAAGACATCAATAAGGAAAAAAAAAAGTACTAGCCAATAGATTTCATGAATATGGCTGCAAAAATCCTCAAGAAAATATTAGCAAATAAATCCAGCCATGTAGGAAAATGATTATATGTACACCATGCCCAAATGAGGTTTATCTCAGGAATGAAAGGTTGGTGTAATATCTGAAAATCAATTAATGTAAGGCACCATATTAATAAAGTAACAAAACCTCATGATCATATTAATAAATGCACAAATAAGTTTCAAAAAATCTTATATCCACTGATGATAACTTCTAACAGATTAAGAATAGAACTTCCTGAAACAGATAAAGAGTATCTACAAAAGTCCTATAGCTATAGCTTTTTTTTTTATGATTTTAGGGGAAAACATTTGATGTTTCACCACTAAAGTGAAAAGTTTACTAAGATGGTGAAACAACAAACGCTTCCTGCTTAAGATCAGGAAAAGGCAAGGATGCCTGCTCTCTCCACTCTTATTCAACATTGCATGCATTGAAGGTATAGGCAGTGAATTAGACAGAAAAACAGCAGAAGAAAATGATAAAGAAATAAAAGGTATCCAAATTGGAAAGAAAGAAGATTGTTTTATTTGCAGATGACTTGATTCTGTATGTAGAAAATTCAAATAAGTCACAAAAAGTAGCAAACCTTTCAAATAAGGTCAGGATCAAGATCACAGGATTTAACATCAATATAGAAACATTAATTATAGTTCTATACTAGTAGTGAACATTTGCAAATGAAATTAGAAAAAAACAATTCCATTCACAATTGCATGAAAAAAAAAAGAATAAAATACTCAGAAGTAACATTAACAAAAGCAGTACAAGACTGTGTACTGAAAATTTCAAAATGCTGCTGTGAGAAGGAAGATTAAAAATGGAGAGACATTCCATATTCATGAATCAGAAGA
The DNA here is from genome assembly GCF_011800145.1 of Mirounga leonina. Classification (NCBI taxonomy): domain Eukaryota; kingdom Metazoa; phylum Chordata; class Mammalia; order Carnivora; family Phocidae; genus Mirounga; species Mirounga leonina. The sequence goes on along the minus strand of NW_023270825.1, from coordinate 16,485,871 downwards.
TTAAATGTATTAAAATGACAATTCACCATGATTGGTCTATAGATTTAATTAAGTCAATTTCAACCCCCCACCCACCCACCCCCACCCCCCTGCCGAGCCTTTTTGTTTGTAGAAATTGACAAGTTCAAGTTTACAGAGAAAGGCAAATGAGGCAGAGTAGCCAAAACTTCTTGAGAGGAGAATAAGATCAAGCACTTAAACGCTTTCCAATTTCAAAACTTGCTATAAATCTATACTAGTCAAGGCGGCGTGGCCCTGGCATGAGGATAAACTTATAGATAAACTGAACAAAAATGAGAGTTCAAAATTAAACCCTTTACATTAATGGTTAAAAAGAGCAAGGCCACAGTTAGATTTATGGGTCTAAATTTTTTGTTCAATAACAATCACCAGGGAGGTTTATAAAACAAATTGTTACCTAGCAGCAGGACAAAAAGAAAAAAAAAAAAAGTTGGATAAAATTTGAGAATCTTGCATCATGAGATTTATTTCAAAATTACATTAAAGTGATGCTAATTGTGGGGCAGTGTCAAAGATAAACACAACCAGACATTAATTTCAAGGAGTGAGAACAGATTATATTCAGTAACTACTGACTGCAGGGGAAAGGGCTGAGCTCCATTCTGATATGTTCAGAGGCGATCAGACCTTTGAAAGGAGAGTAGAGTAGGCAGGAGAAATGTCTGGGGCTTAAACAGTCAGGGAAGTGAAAAATCACGAAAAGGCAGAATCGGGTAGAGGTGGTCCAAGTGAAACCCATCTGGGTTTGCTAACTGGCACTTACCAAAGGTTGGCTTCTTCCTTCACACAAAGACTGGGAAGCAGGGGCCCTATCTTCAGGCATTGTCTTCAACAGACAGTAAATTCTTTTGGCAGCATGAGTTTTCTCAAGCAGGCACTTTAAGAGGGACTAGAGACATCCTACGGGTACTGCCTGGAATTGTTAGAAACTATAGTAGTGTTTGTTCAAGTCTTTATAGGCCAAGATGGAGGCATAGTCAAGAAAAATCTGACTACAGTTTGGTCAAGGAGAGAATCTTGGTCAGCAGGGATTTTAAAAAGTGCTCTGTAAGCCACCTACATGAGAACAATTGGAGTAATTACTGGGAATGTAATTTTTGAATCCTACCCAGAATTATTAGATAAAAATATTAAAATTAATAGAAAAGTAAAATATTGAATTAAATATTTAGAAATCACCCTAGATGATTCATACATACATGAAAGTTTGAAAACCACATGTTGAGAGTGACCACAATATTAGAAATGGATGTACATTGTGATTTTTACAACTGCTTGGATGAAAACAAAAATAAGGATATAGTAATGATACCAAATATATATTAAGAATCTAAATATGTGTCAGGCTTATTTTAAGAACTTTACATGTATCAACTCACTTAATTGCATATTGTGTTTGGAATATTCATTTTAATGATAAAGAAAACTATATACAGAAAGGTAAAACAATTTACCTAAGGTCCATACAGCAGAGCAAGAATTTGATCCCAGAAATTCGGCCTCCAGAGACTATATCCTAAGTCACTATATTGTATATTTAATTGCTGACATGATGATCAATAACCTATATCCAATATTCTTAAGAAAATTTCCTGTGGATATAGCAATGTGGAGGTGTTGCTAAATTTGACAAGACTTATTTTTGTGGAGTAGTGAGTGTAGAAGAGGCAGACTAGAACAGCTTAAAGATGGAATGGTCAAAGAAGATAGAAAGAAAAAGTAAATATAAAAGCAAAAAGTATTAAATTATAAAGTAAGCATATTTCCCTCTATTTGTAGAGAAAACCAGTAAAGTAAAAAAATTGAATTTTTGTAAAACATAACAAAATAAATAAAAACCTAGCCAGACTAATCAAGGAAAAAACGTGATAAATTTATATTATCAGAAAGATATTAGATATTAAATATATAGCTTAAAGATATTAAGATCTTAAAAATATTAGAAATCTAAAGAATATATTTTTAAAAAGGCATATTGCCTTTTGGCTCCTGGAGCCGTGCGTTGGTGGTCAGCAAAAACAAGTGTCTTTAGGAAAGGCGGCAAAAAAGGAGCCAGGAAGAAAGTAGTTGATACATTTTCTAAGAAAGACTGATGTGAAAGCACCAGCTATGGTCAGTATAAGAAATATTGGAAAAACACTAGTCACGAGAACTGAAAGAACCAAAATTGCATCTGATGGCCTCAAGGGTTGGGTTTTTGAAGTGAGCCTTGCTGATCTGCAGAATGATGTAGTTGCATTTATAAAAGTCAAGCTAATTACTGAGGATGCTCAGGGCAAAAACTGCCTAATTTCCATGGCATAGATCTTACCCGTGACAAAATGTGTTTGTTCCATGGTCAAAAAATGGCAGACCATGATTGAAGCTCATGTTGATGTCAAGACTATCAGTGGTTATTGGCTTCATCTCTTTTGTGTTGGTTTTACTAAGAAAACATAACAATCAGATTCAGAAGACCTCTTACACTCAGCATGAGCAGGTCTACCAAATTTGGAAAAAGATGATGGAAATCATGACCCGAGAGGTGCAAACGATGACCTAAAAGAAGTGGTCGGTGAATTTCTATGTCTTTTCTGATGACATAGACATAGAAAAGGTTATCAGTCTCTTTATCCACTCCAAGATGTCTTTGTTAGGAAAGTAAAAATGCAGAAGCCTGAGTTTGAATTGAGAAAGCTCAAAGAGCTTCATGGTGAAGTTAGTAGTTCTGGAAAAGTTACTGGGGATGAGATCAGTGTTAAGTTGAATGAGCTCATGGATGGGGGCCACCAGTCCAAGAACCTGTTTAAAATTCAGACATTTTGGGGCCCCTGGGTGGCTCAGTCGTTAAGCATCTGCCTTCTGCTTGGGTCATGATCCCCAGGATCGGGGATCAAGCCCTGCATCAGGCTCCCTGCTCGCGAGAAGCCTGCTTCTCTCTCTCCCTCTGCCCTTGCTTGTGTTCCCTCTCTCGCTGTCTCTGTCTCTGTCAAATAAATAAATAAAATCTTTAAAAATATATAAACAATAAATAAAATTCAGACATTTAATGGTGACAAATAGTAATTCTTATTTGTGAAAATAAATAATAAATAAATAAATAAGGCATATTAATCTGAAAATTTAGATGCCCACATTTTTAGAAAAAAATATAACCTACCAAAACTGAAAAGAGAAATAGGCAAATCTCAATAGCACTTGTTCTGTTCAGTACATTAATCTATTATTTTAAAAATACCAGAAAATCTCCAAATTTAGATGATTTCATGAGCAAACTCTTCCAAACATTTAAATACAAAATCTTCTATTTTAAAGATAAAATAATTCTTAGTTCCTTTTTTATTAAATGAGAATAATCCTTATATCAAAACCTATCAAGGGCATTAAAAGAAAAACTATAGATCAATTTCTCTAGTGAATGTTATTTCAAAAATCTAAACAAAATTTTAGCAAACTGAATCCAGTAATACCCAAAGTGGGGTTAAAATGAGCTGAAAGCCTTCATTCTTTTTACCCATGTGAGATACTTTAGGTAAATTCCAAGAAAATTATTTGTTTCTTGAAGATTAGAAAAATAATAAAATTGGAGTATTAATCCATTAATGGAAATGTAGAAATAAATGGAAATAAAAATTTAAATGAAATAAAAGAGTGGCTATATGCATGTCCCTGACAATATTCCCTGCATTTGAAAATTCTGGAAAAAGAGTTTAGCAAACTAGCCAGTAAGATTTCTTTTGTCCCTATTTATTTCATGTCATCAATATCATCCACACGTGTTCTTAGTGGTCCCTACTTATGAATAATAGATGCAAATCTGTGTTTGTCTTTTAGTTTTTTGCTCTTTTCTTTTGTAGTCTTGAGGGAATGATATAACAATACTTCGTGTCACTCTGTCAATTTAAAATTTAAAAAGATGAGAAATACCTATTTTGGAAAAGTGGTGATCGCTTTTGCATTTTAAAAATATTTATAAATCAGAAATATAAATGCAACTCCATTGACACCATACTTATTATTGATCAAATAATTTTCAAGTAAATTAACCAGGAATAACTTCTTGATAACTTTGCTAAAATTTTATATCACTAACCAAGAAAAATTTACTTAAATTTTTATATTTTCCTTTGATTTTTATCTCAGAATGGGTGACTAAGTTGTGCAGAAATGTTTATCTTATTTTAAAAGCCAATATTTTGAAGAACGATATGAGATTATAAACTGCACTTAACAAGTGTCTCAGTGCTGAAGCTTTGAAGAAAATCCCAATGTCTTGGCTGTTATTTATAAAGTAAAAGAAAGTAGAGAAGTCAAGGAAACATAATAAAAATGATTTTCCCTTGCTTTGAGCATCTTTGATATATAATTTTAGCCAGAGGAGTCTCAACCATACAGTTGATATTGATTTGAGCGGGTGATAGGGTAACAACTGCCTTTAACCAAGAAAATTATTTTGTGTTCTGTAATAGGAAAAATGATAGTGGGCCAGGTGATTCATATTTTCAGCTCTGGGGCAAATCCATTGATTATTTTATATTTTATTACCTCTGTGTTGAAAGTGGAAGGTTTCTTCCTCATGTTCTGTATTTTGTAAAATAAAAAATGGCACTAGGATTTTTACAGTCATAATCATTCAAGAATGTAAGGTGGGTTTTGTGGGGTCATGGTGTGTGCCTTCCCTGGTGTTTTGCATGTTAAACACTTTATAATTATCTACTAAAATGCCTACAATAGTGAAGTATCTTTTTGAAGTACTATTGGAAAATACTAGCAAAGAGTAAATTTAATCCCAATATAATATGTGTGTGTAGGTACGTATGCAAGTACATGTATATTTTTCTTCTTACATAGAAATTCAGGAGACAATCAATTCAATGTTTTTGGATATAGTCTGTGATTAAAACAGTAGGTCACAGTGAGCATCTGAACAACTTTTTTAAAGCAAAGTTACAGAGAACTCCTCAAACATTCTGATCTATCATGCCTGTGGAGAATGATGGGTTTCACCTGCTCCACTATCTGTTTCGAATGAAAGACTCTAGAGACGTTACTCCATGTGGCAATAGAACTGTGCTTTGGGACAAACCAAATCAAAGTCAGGCAAAAATATAGGTAGTACTTGGTCCCTGAATGATAGACCAAGTAAAAATTAATTATCGAGTATTTTTTTTTCTTTTTTAAAGATTTTATTTATTTATTTGACAGAGAGAGACACAGTAAGAGAGGAAACACAAGCAGGGAGATGGGAGAAGGAGAAGCAGGCTTCCCGCCGAGCAGGGAGCCCTAAGCGGGGCTCGATCCCAGGACCCTGGGATCATGACCTGTGCTGAAAGCAGACTCTTAACCAACGGAGCCACCCAGGCGTCCCATTTTACTGACTAAATCTTTAACATCCAAGCTGTCCTGTACTTGCTGTCAGGAGCACCATGCAAGTGAAGAATTAGTTCAGTTCAGGATGAGCAGACAAGCACATTTATACACAGATCTACATCTTATAAGTGCAAATATAATTCATTTTTCCTCAGCCAACTGAACTTTCATGAATAAAAGTAAGCTAAAAATCACTATAACAAGAAAGTACACCTATGGTTTTGATTGTGCAAATTCCCTCTTCTGTCAGTTCCTTCCAGGAATTCTATAATTATCTGGCTAAATGTTTAGGCTAATCTATGCTTCTGCCTTTACTCATGCTCTCTTGCTTATTTTTTTTTTTTCTTCTGTTTATTCTGGCCAAAATCAGAAAAAAAACTCTGCCACCTTATCTTAGTCAGCTTGGACTACTATAAGAAATTATCATAGGCTGGGTGGTTTAAGCAAGAAAAATTTATTTTCTCACATTTCTAAAGGCTGAAAGTCCAAAATCAGGGGGCCAGCATGGTTGAGTTCTGGTGGAGGCACTTCCTGGTATCTGGACAGCTGTCTTCCTGTTATACCCTTGCATGGTGGAGAGAGAGAGGGCTAAGGTTTTTCCCCTTCTAAGGATACTAATTCCATCTTGGGGGATCCACTTTCAATGATTTAATTACCTCCCAATAACCCCCCATCTCCTAATCCCATCTTACTGGGGGTTAGGGTTTCAACAAATGGATTTGCAGTCTTTAACCCCACTGAACGTGCCACTACTGTTGGGGCGATCAAATTTTGCTTGTGAAAGTCCGTGTTTGCAATGCAGTCTTGGCATGTAAGCATGAGTACACATGTCTGTGCTTGCATACATGTATGTGTGAGCACATGTGATATGCACATGTGCATTTTGAAGATACTATCTTTCATCAAAGGGGAACCTATTAAATCATTGGCTCCCTTGCTGTGAAGTCCTTTTTATTATTACTTTTTTTTAAGATTTTATTTATTTGTCAGAGAGAAAGAGCACCAGCAGGGGGAGTGGCAGGCAGAGGGAGAAGCAGGCTCCCAGCTGAGCAAGGAGCCCAATGTGGGACTCGATCTCAGGACGCTGGGATCATGTCCTGAGCTGAAGGCAGACGCTTAACCAACTGAGCCACCCAGGCATCCCTATTATTACTTAATGAATTGCTGTACCTCCCTTACCTCAGTATTCTTAAGGGCTAAGCAGGAAGTCACTGCTATCTGCTCCACCTAACTTACCTCACTCTCTTTGAACCAAAGGTGTATGCCTTGATCTCTCACAAAAATTAACCTCTACAAATTTGGATTCAAATTTATTTCATATACCAATAAGATTCAACAGAAAGAAGGTTCAAGCTGTTACAGATCAAAAACATAACCCTGGCTACCTACATTGATAGTATAAGAGCACACTTATAATTTATGAAAATAAATGTAATTTTGAGAGGCTTCTTTTTAAGTGTTTTATACATATTTCATTTTAAATCTTTACAACAAACAGGGGGGATATTATTGTATCCAATTTAATAGTTGGAGTTATGAGGATAAGCAACTTGATTAAATTTATATGGCTAGTAAGAGAAGGACTCAATATCAATCTAGGAAATATGAAACCAGAAACCATTTTTTTTTTTAAGATTTATTTATTCAATTTTTAGAGAGAGAGCACATGAGTGTGTGGGAACAGGAGAAGGAGCAGCAGGAGAGGGAGAGAGAGAATCTCCCAGCTGATTCTCCACCCAGCACAGAGCCCAACACGGGGCTAGATCCAAGGACCTGAGCTGAAATCAAGAGTCAGATGCTTAACTGACCGAACCACTCAGGTGCCCCACAGAAACCAATCTTAACCAATGTGGTGTCTGTTTAAGGATGGCCTAAATGATTGGTCCATCAGTCTTAGAAGTTCATTAAATAATAATCTGGGTATTCAAGAATTCATTTAATGTAAATAAGTCTACTGATACCTTAAACTCCATATCTAAAAAAAATAATATTATAAATATACAGTTAATACAAATGAAACATTTATACATATACATACATAATTTCAATAAATGTTAGAAATGCATTTTATAAAATCCATAAGTTTTTCTCAATAACATATTTAAAATAGGAATGGGCGCCTGGGTGGCTCAGTTGGTTAAGCATCTGCCTTCAGCTCAGGTCATGATCCCGAAGTCCCAGGATTGAGTTCCATATCGGGCTCCCCGCTCAGTGGGGAGTCTGCTTCTCCCTCTGATCTTCTCCCCTCTTTTGCTCTCTCTCCCGCTCGCTCTCAAATAAATAAATAAAAATCTTTAAAAATAAATAAAATAAAAAAGGAATAAAATATTCTTCAATAAATTATCTGTTTTCTATTTCTGTAGTTCCTGTTTACTTCATGGAGAAATGCAGGATATTCTTTTTAAAATAAGAATTCTAAAGGAACAGGATCTTATCACCATTACTGTGGGGAACTGTCATTTTAGCTGGCATTACTATTTGTACAAACATTTCAATTATTATATTTCCCTGTGATTATTAAAAAAATACAAATATTTCAACTTGCTAACCAAGCTGATTTCAAAACTAGCCTGCTAACCACAAAATTTTCCAGAAAGCTACACAGCCAACTTTATTTTCCTCTCTTAATTTAACCAGGAAATAGTTTCTATTGCTACTTGTAACACTTCACTGACACGCATGATACAGTAAGTTGCTTCTCCAATTATATAAAAGGAACGCTCCATAGACCCCAGGCCCTGCGTGGGGCTGAGGTTGAATGTGATATACAGACTCTCCTATAGTGTCAAAGAATGGAGCCTTTGCTTACAAACTACTTTCCAGTGTGAACTGGTTATTTCCTGTTCCACTGAAATATGATATGATTTCATTTCTTCTGCAGGCTTGACTATTTTCACCACAGTTTCCAAGAGGAATAAATATTTTTATAAATTGTTATCATTTAAGACAAAAGAATAAATCAACTAAAAGGATCTCTACATTAGAGAAATATGCAGAAGTAATCAAATTCCTATGTATAATATAAACAATTTGAGTATTAACTGTCATGATATTGAGAACACAGATAGAGAATTAGGATGATTTTATTTGAATCGATCAATTTATCTCCTAAATTATTACATATATTTTTTATAAGATGTATTTAGAAGATTTTACTATTTTCTTAAATTGTTTAACAGTGAACTTCTATTTCATTGATAGTTTAATTTCTCTGTGAAATCTGAGCCTATTTCTTTTATATAAGCATGGAAGAGGGTAAGAGAAGGGAGAACGTTTTTTGACAATTTCTCAGTTTCTTCTAAGGTCTATGATATATTTAGATTTGTTAAATGTCTATGTGTCAAAAATAATAATTTGTATTTTCCTAGGAAATCAATGATTTCACCTAGTATTCTTAATGTATTTGCCCAGAGTTAGATAGAATACTCTTATAATTCTTTGATAATATCCTGCATTAATATTATTTTTATTCTTATTAGTAATTCGTGTGGTTTTTCTGTTTTTCATGGATAGATTTCCTAGTTCCTTTTTCTTTTTACTGCTTTTTTTCTTTAATTAGATAAATGAATCTTAGCTTTATCTTTTCATTCTAATATTATTGGATTTTCCACTTTATCAACTTTTGATTTTTTTTAATTAATGTTTTCCATAAACTAATGTTATTGCTGTTTTGTTTTTCCTGGCACTGAATTAAATACAATACTTAATTCATTTACTTTCACTTTTTCTTACTTAGTAGTGTATGCATTTCAGGTCATGATTTTTTCTGAACACAACTTGAATTGATTTATTACATAAAATTGAGTTGTCGTGATTCTTTAGGTCTGTATTGTGTAGTATGGTAGCCACTAGCCACATGTACCTATTTAAATTTAAATTTAATGTAATTAAAAGTAAAGGAAATTTAACATTTAGTTCCTTATCACATTAGCCATAATAGGTATACATATACCTGCCACTCTCCTTAATTTTGCTTCATGAGTGTGAATTCATACTATATTAATTGTTTTGTAAGTTTATTTTTTTCCTTGTTAATAGTTTATCAACTATATCTTTCAATGCCTTTGAAGTCTAGTGAATGGCTCTGTTGGTTTCAAATCCTGACTCCTTTATTTAACAGACTATTTGAGCTACAGAAAGTGATACCATTATAAATTGAAATACCTATAAATGGAGATTCTTTAGCAACTTTCTCATTCAGCTGTTGTGAGGATTAACTGTGGTACTACACATGCAGAATGCTGTGTATTTCCAGTTAACTAATAATTGCTCAATTAAGGTTAACTTTATAATTATTACTATTTACCACATTGGTTTTACTGTTTGTTACAAGTGCAAGGTATTCTATATAAATGTAACTCACTCAACCCTTTACTTACAAGCTTTCATTCTTGAATACAATGTTGCTAGAATTCTTGACATGAATTTTTAAGAATCTCTCTAGGTTGATACATAATACTAAAACTGTTGGGTATATAGACACATGTGTGTGTGTGTATATATATATATATATATATATATATATATATATATATATATATATATATATATATAACCAACTGTGTGTGTGTATATAGAGAGACACATTGATTATAGAAAAATGCCTATAATAATTTTGATTAAACTAGTGGTCCTTAAACTTCCCTCTTTTGCACTGTGAGTGCATGGGAACATTCCATGAGGTATACAATTGTGGAAAACATATTCTGGTTAACTGGCATATATGTTTCTCCAGAATTGATCTGATTGAGAATCGACCTGCACTGAGTGCTGACATTATCCTGTCCCTCCTGTGGCAGAATAAAATAGATAGAAGTTTATTGAATACTCAGCAAGGGAGCGGCTGTCTGCCTCAAGGAAGTGGGTGTGGAATACACCACAAGGGAGTGGTGGGCAGGATAGCTGAAGAGAAGCTGTCTGCAACTAGGTAGTGGGAGGGGGCTGTTTTTAAGGAGGGAAGGTGCAGAGGTATGGCTACGTATGGAATTTTCCCTTTTTTGGGTAAAATGTGTTTAGTTGTAAGTAGCCCATTGGTTAGTTAGGGCCTATGCATATTTTGAGGTGGGTCCCCTGATGGGCATGTCTGTATTCAGCCAGGGGATGCTGTGATTCCTTTCTACATTCCATTGTTCAAGTCTGTTTGCCTAAAAGGGGCATCTACACCTCCTTTCTTTTAAAAGTCTTTTCTTCCCTTTAAAAAATAAAGTTATATCTACCACCATCCTACAATTTACTATGGTAAATTGTCCAAGGATATGAAAGCCTCCATGCCAAACTAAATACTTAGTTTTTTTTTTTCTGATTAAGTGCTATAGATATTAAAAGATAACTCAATCCAAAAGATTTAAAAAAATATTTAGCCTTATTGCTAGGAGAAATTACAATGAACAGATTTCACTATATACATATGCACATATGTGTAAACACATACACACACATTTGCTGTTATTGTTACAGAGACATGATAGAGTTATCAAAAGACTAAGCATGATAATATACCACACTGTATAAAATTATTCAAGGAAAGTGGAACGGAAATACATTGTCAAGAAGATAAACTAGCATTCTAATGATAAAAGCAAAAGTTCTTAATGTATTTTTAAATAGATGATTGATACATGATTTATATGTGTTCAACCAATAAAATAATGATATAACTATTTTATTTAAAAACATCAAATTTATATCTGAAATGATGATCTTTGTAATTTATACAACTATTTTAGGTATGTATTGTTTTTGTTTTTGTTTTGGGTTTTTTTTTTTTTTTGCTTTTTTTTATTTATTATGTTATATTAATCACCATGCATTCATTACATCTTTAGTTTTTGGGTTTTTTTAAAGATTTTATTTATTTATTTGACAGAGAGAGACACAGCGAGAGAGGGAACACAAGCAGGGGGAGTGGGAGAGGGAGAAGCAGGCTCCCCACAGAGCAGGGAGCCCGATGCAGGACTCGATCCCAGGACCCTGGGATCATGACCTGAGCTGAAGGCAGTCGTTTAACCAACTGAGCCACCCAGGTGCCCTACATCTTTAGTTTTTGATGTAGTGTTCCATGATTCATTGTTTGTGTGTAACACCCAGTGCTCCATTCAATATGTGCCCTCTTTAATACCCATCACCAGGCTAACCCATCCCCCCACTCCCCTCCCCTCTAGAACCCTCAGTGTGTAGGTATGTATTTAAAACGTAGAAGGAGATACTTAGATCTTCCAGATTCTGCAAAAACTTTAAACACCAGTTTTTTTAAAAATATTGTGGTTGTCTAAAGTACCTTTTGAGTTCATTGATGGCTAGAGTTTTCTAAGTTAATTATAATAAAGAGAGGTCATGGATTTAGAGTTGAGGATGCATCTCTCACTAAGGTACACTTATAAACTACATGGCAGGCAAGCATCCTAGTGCAGTAAGAGTTAGAATGTCCTTTAGGTTCCCTGGATAGGAGCAGGCAAGCAATCCAAGTATCTCTTTCACTCCAGGCTAACATGTTATTTAATTAGCTTGTATTTTTTGTTTGTTTTGCTTCGTCTTTTATAGATATCTGAAGCTTATTCAGGGACAACCACCCACCCTTCCATAGAAAGTCTTTAATTTAATTTTGATGATTTCCCATGGTTCAATCATGCTTCCTGTGCTTCTTCCCTCTGAGTTTGAAACTTTTCCCAATGGGAAGAAAAACTCTCACCTCTGAAGAAACCCACTGGTGTGTCTGCTTTGGTAATGGTTTCTTCACTATGGCTTCTCCATAAACTAATCTTATGGTCAATTCTTTCTTAGAGAAATACCTCACAATTCATGGTCCATCTATTTTTCCTTGGCATTTATAGGTTTCACTTTCCTCTGTTTCATCCTCGAGCTTCTCTTCTATCTTTGTAATAATTCCAACACAGTTTGAGAAAGTAGAAATATCTCGTCAGTGTTGAACTTGTAATTTCTGACATTTTCCATAAAATATTTTCAACATGCATCTAGCTTGGAGGCTTGTAAGAAATTTTACAGTTTTTATTTGGTTAATACAAGCTACTTTAAAAGTAGATTTTTGGGGGGCACCTGAGTGGTGCTGTTGGGTAAGTGTCTGACTCTTGGTTTCAGCTCAGGTCATGATCTCAGGGTCCCAAGATCAAGCCCCACTTTGGGCTCTGAGCTCAGCCCTGAGTCTGCTTGTCCCTCTGCTCCTCCCTGCTTTTGCACTCTCTCTCTCTCAAATAAATGAATAAAAAATCCTTTAAAAAAAAGTAGATTTCTTTTGTGTGTTTTGCAACATCTCGGTAATCTTTATATTTTTTTTATATATTGTTTTAAATTGTGGCGTATACTGCTTTTTGCATATAAAACTATCAGAATAGCTATATTGACTATATTGACTCACTAGTTAGGTCAGTTTCCAAGAACTATCACCAATAAATCTAGTAAAATCCATTATTTTGCCCTCATATTTTCGAAGACTGAACTTGTTTAGTTTTTATCCACAGTTGTTTTAGTATCATATACACATTAAAAATGGTTATTTCTGCTCAATCTAATAAGCTAACAACATTATAAATGTCATATTCCACTTTCTCAGAAGGAGCTTTGGCATAAAAAGCAATTGCGTGTGCAAATGATTATTAGCGTTATTTTTCATGTGCACCTACCAAATAACATGAATGTGGTTATTTGAAAGATACGTGAACATGGCTATTTGTAAGTATATACTTAAAGGTACCACTAGTGCTCATTTGACCTATAACTGAGTTCCCAAATTGTGTCTTTACTCAAAAGTAAGTAACATAATGTCTGAATAAGTCTCATGATGTGATCTTATAAAATGGAGGGCTCTGAAATGCAAACTTCTCAGGTTATACAATTTATTAAAATGGAAATAATTTACAACAGTCTGTTTCTTGTTAGTCTTTAAATATGCAAATAAGAAAGGCCATTTGATTTATTCATTTTTATTTATGCCATTTCCAGATGGGAATAAAACTACTCATTATGAATTCATTCCCACTTCCAAGCCTCTTGACTTTGCATCTTAGCTTTTGAAAACAAATTGATGCCTAAATATTACAAATTGAATTTTAACTATTGCAACTAATACCAGCCAAAAATGGTATAAATTTAAACTCTCCAACAATGAAGTATTGTCAAGTTATTGCCTTGTGAAGTTTAGCTTTAGGTTTTTAATGTTACCTATGTCAAGAAATTCATAATGAATTCAAATAAATGTAATTCATGGATGGAGAAGGAATTATATTTCTTATTTCTTTTTTTTTTTAGATTTTATTTATTTATTTGACAGAAAGAGAGACAGTGAGAGAGAATGCAAGTAGGGGGGAGTGAGAGAGGGAGAAGCAGGCTTCCATTGGGGCAGGGAGCCCGAAGTGGGGCTCGATCCCAGGACCCTGGGATCATGACCTGAGCTGAAGGCAGACGCTTAATGACTGAGCCACCCAGGTGCCCCAGGAATTATATTTCATATATTTTCACATTTCGCCTTGAATTTGAAAAGACTTCATGACTTTTGCATTGTTGAAATGAAATTGCTCTTTTGTTTGTTTATTTAAGGGAACATCTTCATCTTTTATCAAAGAAGAGGTACCTAATTTTTACAGTTAGAGGAATTTTCCAGATAAGAATCTATTTCTTTTTTGTAGAGATGACTTCCAAGATAGATTGTTACACTAATATAAATGAGCTCCCTGCATAAAATTAACCAAACCCCAGGATTAGAGTGGACACTAGGAGATTGGAAGATATTATGTTATTTGTACTTTTTTTTTTTTTTAAATCCATTATCTAAGCCTAATATGAAGGGTCAGATTGTGTTTAATGATTAGGTCTCCTTATGACAGTAAGAAGCACTACTTCTATTAAATTTATTCATTCAGTTAATCTGAAATTATTGAGAATGTTCTAAATGTCAAATGCTATTTTTTATCTATATTTTAATAATATAGAATGTGAAGATTTGTATGGAACACAAACATATAGCTCCCTGCTACCCATTGTTCACAACCTCATTCACAGCCAGACTTCTTGAAAATTGTCTTTATTTGTTATCTTTACCTCTTATATATATTGTTCAACCCATTCCATCCTGGAAATTACAGTGAAAATGTTTCCCAAAAAAAAATAAGGCCTCAAAAGTAACAAAAGGTCAATTAAAGATAAAGGTCGAAATGGATGTTGCTCATGTCAGATAATGTCAGGAGACTGGTAAGAGGTTGTTTGTGGTAGTTCAGTGAATAACAATGCTAAATACTCTCCAACCATCCTATTTCCCTAGTATCCTAAAACAACTTCCTGTTCATTTTTATTTAGCACAGGACAACTTTGAGATTCAGTAATTAAGCAAGTAATCAAATTACAACCAATACCGGTTGTTTGAGCTAGAACATAAGCCCATCTCTGGTAAATACATTATTACTGATATATTCAGCCTGATTGGAAATGATTCTATACTTCCGGTCTGGTATCCTCAGAATATATTCCCATATATTTTCTCCATATTTTTGCTAATATAAATTAGCAAAAGTTTGCAGTTGCTCAGTTGTTCAGTTTTCTCTTCTAAATTTACACTTTGAGATCCTGCTTTCTATCAAAGTGGGATATAACTCCTTTTATAGGTCTGGAGGCAATGGAGAAGTGACTTGAGGACATTCGGCTTACCCAATGCAAGGCAACCCTTCAGGCAAATAAGTCCTCCAAAATGGTACAATGGTAAATCAATGTATTCCTTTTCAATTACATTTTTTTTTGTGATATGTGGAAAAAGTTGTAGTTTGCATTCTCATTTAAAGTTCTATATTTCTTTCTTTAAATATATCCCCTTTATGAAGTAGTAACAGAATGTGAGGAAGAAGACAGTGCAGATCCCCATAATATTCAGAATTGGAAAGAAGTTTTGAAAGAATTGTGATATTTTTCAGTGCACTGTGCTGTTTTATACTACACTTATAAAACATTTTATGCACTATAAATATCTTGTAACTTTGATTTGCTTTTTTTTACAGCCTATGCGGAATTATTTTATCAAGAAAGCAGCAGAATTAATATCTGATTTGATACCTCCCAAACTCTAATTTTATGATGATTTGTTATTATAATTTTTCGAAAATGGCATATCATTAGTTTTAAAATGAAAGTCATTTAACAAATGGGCTTAATATACCTTTTTTTTTTTTTTTTCCTAACAAGGCAGAAACATACCTTTTGGCAACAAAAGATAAAACTGTAAAGTCGCATTGGAAATAGTAAAGAAGAAAAAGTCTTGGAAATTATGGTGTAGGAGATTAAGTTCCAATGCCTTAGAGCTTCCCAACCTTTCATTTACTTATAATAGTTCCTGGACATTCACTGGGCATTCCATACAAAATAATGTCAATTTTAATTTATAACTGGATATGCTGCTTTAGATAGTGACCTGCCTTTATCTTGGTGGTAGTAATAGATTATTTTCACAGGGACTTGTTGCTAGTTTTTTTTTTTTTAAGATTTTATTTATTTATTTATTTGAGAGAGAGAGAGAAAGAGTAACAGCATGAGAGGGGATAGGGTCAGAGGGAGAAGCAGGCTCCCCGCTGAGCCGGGAGCCCGATGCGGGACTCGATCCCGGGACTCCAGGATCATGACCTGAGCCGAAGGCAGTCGCTTAACCAACTGAGCCACCCAGGCGCCCGACTTGTTGCTAGTTCTTATTCTATGTCATTAACTTGTCTTCCCTGGAAGGATATACATGTGACACAGGTGCTGTATGTCATAACAATCACTCTGTTTCATTCTTGGCATTGACCGCTAACATCGCTTACCATTGTGAGTTAAGGTTTGAATTTTGTGGATCAGGTATGATGATCTTTTACTCCTATCTTTAGACCGTTCCCTGATGCAATACGGAGGCCAATACATAGTTTTCAGTCTCGAGCATTTAAAATGCCATTCAAATTACTTAATATGATAAATTAAAACACTAATCTTAATAGTGTCTTACCATTTCAGTGTCAAAATTAGACCCATTTGATAATTTATAATATTATTTCACATCACCCATGTGGTCCTGGAAATAAAATATTATTTTCTGTAACTCTCATTTCCTCTGGAGCCATTCTTACCATAAATTCGTAGTTTTCAGTGGAGACTATGTACCTGCCCACCTGACCTGAATAAAAGTATAAGGGTGAAAATGTAAATGCAGTCCATCATTGATTGAGGGAACACCTGTTGCTTATAGATGAGCATCACGGAGGACCATGAATCAGCTGAAATCTCTACCACCACACAGCTTTATATCTAGTGAAAGGGATAGACACACAAGACACATTAGCATCAAGTAGAAAAGAACTGAGATCAGGTCTATGGAAGGAGGAATTGATTCAGATAAGGGAGTCCTTTCAGATAACTTGAGCACTGAACAAGTCTGTTAGAAAAAGAAGACACCGCATTAAACACAGACTTGTTGAGTATAGGCAGGATATGATCCCTGCCTTCGAAAAACATATGTAGTTGTGTCTAAATATTTCCATGTTTTCTTCTTTTGCTTAATTGAAATAACTATTGAAATTGATGTAGATATTCACAATGCTTCACGGGCATAAGAACAGTATTAGAAAAGATTTTTGGTTTTTGAGTTAAAGGGAGCAATGAGTTCTCGAGGGAAATGTTTCCATATCTACAAAGTCCTAAGCCTGGGAAGCACATGAACTGCCACACTCAGTCACTGTGAAGTTTACATTGGATACTTCAAATCCACCTAGCCTCCATCTTTGAGGTTTTGTCATGGGAAAATAAAATAATCAAAAT
This sequence comes from Mirounga leonina, assembly GCF_011800145.1. Taxonomy (NCBI): domain Eukaryota; kingdom Metazoa; phylum Chordata; class Mammalia; order Carnivora; family Phocidae; genus Mirounga; species Mirounga leonina. The sequence continues at coordinate 16,468,720 of NW_023270825.1, read as the reverse complement.
GATACTGCATAGGATAGAATAAAAGCCTGGGAGAAATACAGTTGTGTTCTGTTTGCAGTGTCGTTCAACACGCTGATCAAGAAAGCCATGGGTGTGAGGCACCTGGGTAGCTCAGTCATTTCAAGTATCTGCCTTTGGCTCAGGTCATGATCTCAGGGTCCTGGGATGGAGCCTCATGTTCAGTTCTCTGCTCAGCAGGGAGCCTGCTTCTCCCTCTTCCCTTGGCCTGCCTATCCCCCTGCTTGTGCACTCTCTCTCTCTCTCTCTCTCTCTCTCTCTGTGTCAAATGAATAAATAAAATCTTAAGAAAATAAAAGAAAGCCATGGGTAATTTGGTACTTTTATATGGTGTTATCATAGAGGTAAAGAGTAAGTAAGCAAGGCTCAGCTTTCTCTGTAAAACAGCATGTTAGTGAGATGGATTTTTACCATAGTATTTATTTAATAAGCCTTAATTAAACCCCTACTATAATCCAGACACATATGTGATAAATGAGTAAATAGATAAATGCACCACAACAGAGTGATAGTACTAATAAAAGAGGCATTTCCTCTTTGCGAGGCCAATCAACTTCTTGTATCTCTAAGTAATGCTTCTTATGTAAACAGAATGTTCTAGACGTGTATGTGTGTGGCTTCTGTGTAGTTCCTCCCATGCCCCATGTGACATTAATTGTCATAATCCACGACTACTTTCTGAATCATGGAGATGGTCTTAATATTGCAAAACTTCTACTTTATGCATACAAGTGATGAGTGGTCCGGGGAAGAACTTTTCTCTAGCCTGGGAAGGGAATTAATCAACTTATTAATAGCAAATTTAAGGTAGTTCAGAAGGCAGAGAAAAGTGAACTTACTGAAATAAATTTAATTAAATGCTAGACGGAGTAAAAATTTTGGTGATGACTCTTCTGAAAAGGTAATCAGTATCTAATTAATAACTTTCAGATAAAATCCAATATTTTGATTACTTTAGGTCTTCAGAGTTCAGAAACCTTAATAAGGAGGTCAAGAGGTACACTGTGTACTATAAAATTACAGTTAACTGGCACAGCAACACATAATCAGACACTAAATACATATTTCTAGATAGGAACTTGATAAGACTGTGACTGCTTAATAGGGTTATTTATTAAATGAGGAAGTGGAAATGTGAAAAAAGCAGGTTCATAACTGGTTTTAATCCATTTTCCTTTGTTCAGGCTCAACTGAAAGCTCTTGAATAATATAGTTAGTAATCAAAAGCTGAATGCAGGCTTGATTATTCAGACAATTTAGGGCTTTGTCAATCCTCTTCAAGAACACTCTGATGTGATCCCGAAATACAGTTCAATGTACAAAGTTAAATATAAATAGGATATGTTTACAGGTGTAAAAATATGACAGTGTCTTGGTCAGGGTGCTATTTACGTGACTGTGTTTGCTTTGTGAAAATTAATCAGGCTACGTGCTTATGATTTCTGCACTTTTTTATATGTATTCTGTGCTTCAAAAAAGGTTTTGTTAAGGGCGCCTGGGTGGCTCAGTCGGTTGGGCGACTGCTTTCGGCTCAGGTCATGATCCTGGAGTCCCGGGATCAAGTCCCGCATCGGGCTCCCTGCTCGGCGGGGAGTCTGCTTCTCCCTCTGACCCTCCCCCCTCTCATGTGCTCTCTGTCTCTCTCATTCTCTCTCTCTCAAATAAATAAATAAAATCTTCAAAAAAATAAAAAAAAGAATAACATTTAAAAAAAAAAAAAGAATTGCTCCATTAAAGCTATAGTTGGCCAGTTCCACAACAGGGTCCCAACCAACTGTGTGAACTTCCACAAGTCACTTGGCCATTTTGGGTCTCTGTCTCCGCACTTATGAACATAAGGGTTTGGATGAAATAGAAACTCCTTTGTTTCGGGGCGCCTGGGTGGCTCAGTTGGTTAAGCAACTGCCTTCGGCTCAGGTCATGATCCTGGAGTCCCTGGATCGAGTCCCGCATCGGGCTCCCTGCTCGGCAGGGAGTCTGCTTCTCCCTCTGACCCTCCTCCCTCTCATGCTCTCTGTCTCTCATTCTCTCTGTCTCAAATAAATAAATAAAATCTTTAAAAAAAATGTCCAGGGGCGCCTGGGTGGCTCAGTTGGTTAAGCGACTGCCTTCGGCTCAGGTCATGATCCTGGAGTCCCGGGATCGAGTCCCGCATCGGGCTCCCTGCTCGGCAGGGGGTCTGCTTCTCCCTCTGACCCTCCCCCCTCTCATGTGCTCTCTCTCTCTCATTCTCTCTGTCTCAAATAAATAAATAAAATCTTTAAAAAATAAAAATAAAAAAAAAAGGTTTTGTTAAAAACATTATGGTGCTATTTGTTGTCCATGATTATAATATAGTCTCTAGTTATTATTGAATAAAATCGACTTCATGGACATAATATGAGAGATGAGAAAAAGTGTATTGACCTAAAAAATAAACAAATAGAAATCAAGATGTGAAGGATGATGTACATGAAAAAACGTTTTGATTAGACAATTTGGGGGCTTTATAAACGTTTTAAGTTCGCCAGGACTGTTTCTTTATGGGCAAGCCTTTCTTCTTTATATGCCTATAACTGTCTACTTGCTTCTAATGTGTATAACCTTCAGCAAACATTTTAGCATTACATGTATAATCAGGGGAAATCATTTGCCTATTGGTGGTTCTTGTTAAATTAAAAGGAAAGTAATATAGTGACATACTGGCTTGCAAGTCAGATAATCTGAATTTTGACCTATATCTGAAGTTAAATAGATGTAGAATTTTCATACAGAAATTCACATTCCTGGGACTATAATTAGGTCACCTATAAAGGGGAAGATGATTTATAAAACCTCTACCATATTTGAATATTTTGTTGTTATATTCTCAAAAAAATAATCTAAAGCAAAGGTTTTGATTACTGATCAGAATAATATTGAATTTTACTCAGTTTTTTGAGGGAGGTAAATACACACACACATTCGATGCATATTTTTCTAAAAAATTGAGAGATCAATAAATGAGGCTAATGTGTTCTTTGAAAATCGAGGAATCTTCCACCAGTAACCTTCTTAAGCATATCAAGTGTCTTGGATCATGGAGTAACTGTAACCTATATATTAAATCTATTTCATTTTAAGCTATACATATGAAAAGCTGTCCCCTTTTTTTCATGTTATCTGCCTTGGAGTAAGAAATTATTCCTAAAAGAAACCTGGAATACTGACTACAATGACATTTAGGGTTATCTGCTAATTTTCTTTTTTTATATTGTTTTTATTACAAGAATAAATGAATACTAATTTAAATTTGAAACTAGTGACAGAAGAGCAATAAAAAAAAAAAAAAAAAAAAAAAAACAGACAGAGAATGTTTGCCAGTAGTCCATGAAAATATTTGAATCCTCTCTGGATTCATTCATTTGTGATTTAAGCACAGCATGTTTTTACTATTACTGTAATTTCTCATATTTTATTCACAGAGGTAATATTATCTGAGTTCATATATCTCTTTAGTTACCCAGGTATACTGATATATATTTGCCAAGGCATATGGTGGACCCAATATGAGTTATGTCTTAGGATTCATCATGGACATTAAGAGACCAGAAACAATATGCTCATTTCATTAAATAATTGGGTGTTTACTTAGAGAAAAATGCTTTTGTTCCCTTTTTGGAACAAAGATTTGAATATTAAAATGCAGGTATGTTAAAATCATGTCTTCTGTTTGGGGGGAGGGAATTGTTCAAGCGATACTAATGGAATCAGGGTATGGGGAGGGTTTTAGAAGGAACACAACGTGTCTGAAAGGAAAGAATCAAATTCTTCTGAAATAGTACCCTAACTGTTCCTTCTCTAATCATGTGGGGGATCTCTGGCTTTCTCTAATATCTCTGTCTCCACAGTAGAATTACTTCAGGTAGAGATCAAGACTATACATCCAGAATTCCTTAATATCTTACCTTTCCTCTAAGATGGACTCTTTGCTTCAGATCTGTTGAAGTTCTCACTTCCTCCCTTAGATTTAAGGATTCAGAAAAGCAGTATTGAGAGGAAGAACAGCAACCCATGTTGAATACTCAGGAACTGGAAATTATTTGGCTCTCCCTCTGAGAATGGTGCATGGTGTCAAGATGAATATAAACTGGACACTCTGAAGTGATGTTATCCAAAGGAAGAATGGTGTCAGAAATCAACTGATTGATATTCATAGAAACATGGCAATGATTCATTATATATCGTTTTTCACAAGTGTACAAGTAGGCATAGAAGGAATAAAGTAGAAATTGCATACAGGGCCATTATATTCAGTTAACTTTCAAGCGTTAGAAGGGTTAAACCTCTTCCTTAGGACACTCATTCTGTGGCCTGAGTTCAGATGTCATGAGTGGTGTCAGATGAAGAGTGGCACTCCTGATGAATACCCTACAAACCAGATTCAGTGTTTGAGATGGTTAAGGTACTGAGTTAGAATAGACAGTAGACTAGATTCAATGTGTTGGGTAGGAACAGGTGGCCAGGCAAGTCAGGGCACAAGAATAATGTGGAAATATTATATAATTCATTATATAATAATATTATATATAATACATTTATTATAATAATTATAATAAATATAAAATATATATTATTATAATATATATATAAATATTATATAACACCGGTATTTAACACCACCCAGGCTTACATTATAAGCTTTCTCAGTGATCTGCCATACCCTGAGCCTACCATTCCTTCTCATTTGCCCTCATCTAATTTGGACCTGGAGCCCCCTGTATTCCAACTGAATGAAGACCTTGTTTTCTGTGCACACCAAGCTGTCTGAACATTTGGAGAAAAAAGATAAGTTCCATTTGAAGGGATTATCAACGTGAGCATTTTATTAAGGAGTTGGATGTTTAGGCCAGGAAGTCAGGAAAAAGACATCAACTAGGTTGACTTAATTAGTTTCCATGAATTGAAGTAGTTAAAAAATGGAAGTAAATAAGTTCTCATAGGACTGTAGATTGTGGGATGGGAAGATAAATAATTCACCTCATCATTTTCTCCCTATGGCTCTGTTGGATTTCAATCTGTGGGGAATTCAAAAGAATAAACCAATGTTCATTCAAACATTATCATCAATCCAGCTGGGAAAAAATAGGAAGCCAGATTTTTTTTTAAGTTATTACAATTTTGTTTCAATCTTCAAACAGAATGTGGCAAAAGCCAATGGCTGCTAACACCTCCACCAACTAGTTCCAAGATGTACATCTTCCTGAGACTAGTTTGTCAGAGCTGGTGGGATCCAGGAAGAATGAGCAAATGCCAACATTTGTGGAGCTGACTCCTCCCCGTGACACATTAGTTCAGACAACATTCTAAGCATAACAGAAATGACATTGGGGGGCACCTGGGTGGCTCAGTCATTAGGCGTCTGCCTTTGGCTTGGGTCGTGATCCTGGAGTCCTGGGATCGAGTCCCACATAGGGCTCCCTGCTCCGTGGGAAGCCTGCTTCTCCCTCTCCCACTCCCCCTGCTTGTGTTCCCTCTCTCGCTGTGTCTCTCTCTGTCAAATAAATAAAATCTTAAAAAAAAAAAAATGACATTAGGGAAGCTGTTTTCAAGAATAAATCTGCAACATCTAATGGGCTAGATTATGTAGGTAAGCATGGATCAGGCTGCAAACTTTACAAGGCTTTTCTAAAGTGGGTTCAGCCTGGAAGCCTAATAATTCATAACGGGACATGTTTTGAATTTACATTTGAAAATGACTATTGTTTTTAATGAAGCATGCATACAATATAATTTTATAGCATTGTTCATACAAGGGTGGATCACAACCGATTATAACTGTAAATTGTGAATACAATTCTCTGTAAGTTACAGCCCAGTACATCCACGGTGTGAGAAAAGATCCATGAGAATGGGACCAGTGGACAAAGAAACACAACTGTGCTCATTATGCTGTAGGCTGAGAAATGAAGCCAAAAGCTACATTTACATATCTCATGAACATTTCCTAAGAATTGCAAGTTGGAAAGCCAATTTTTCATTCTGTTTTCTATTTAATTGTGGTGGGGGGTGGGCACAAAAATCTCCTAGCCAGAAAGTTTTATTCATGCTGTTTATACGATGCATATAGGACCTTATCTTCATCTTGGGAGGATTTTTTCTGCCAAGGAGAAATTTGATGAAGACATAAATGTGAATGGTTTTTGTAGGTGTGTATATAAAACCATTTGTTAATGTTCAGATTTTTAAAATGTTAGAATATTCATTTATTTATTGATGTGAATGCTATTATCTAAAATTATCTGATACTGTTAGTAACCACAGGGTAAGCCTCAGGAAAAAATTCAAAGGAAATTTTATTGTCATGTCTTTAGTTACCAAGCAATTATTTAGTATTAACTGTGTAGCATTAACATGGCAAAGGAAAAGGAAGTTATTGGAGGAGGGAGCACTTGATGATGTTTTATTATTGTTTGACCCACAGAATATCTTAAAATAAGAGATATTGAACATAACATATAGGGAGATTTAAATTATCATACAGGAGTTAGAATTTAATTAGATTTGGCATTTCGTTATTTTCCCCCATTAACCTATGGTTAGGAGCTTTGGACATAAGCCAACTTTATTACAGGATTTTTTTAAAATCAAGGCACAATTGACATATAACATTGTGTGTTCAAGGTGAACAAAATATTGATTTGATACATTTATATTGCAATCTAACTGCCATTGTAGCACTAGCTAACACCTCTGTGGTGTCATATAATTATCATTTCTTTTTGTGGTGGCAACAACTAAGATCTAGTCTCTTAGGAAATTTAATGTTTGTAATACAGTTTTATTGTCTATAATCACTTCACTAAGTATTAGATCTCCAGGACTTAGCTACTAGTTCAATATGTATCCTTAAACCACATCTCTCCCATTCCCACAACCCCCAAGGATATATATTTTTTAAGTACATGTGTGTATATGTCTATATCTATAGATATTAACTGGATCACTAGAATTGTAGTGTGTTTTAAACTTTTCGATTCTGTTATAACTTTCTTAAGCCCCAAAAAACAAATGCTTACTTTGAAAAATTGTAGGCACCAAGCAGGGTAATAGGTGGGATAGATTGGAAGATTATAGCCATGAAGTATTTTCTAAGAACTCATATATTACACTGTTTTTGTAATTTACCAATTCTATCTTATCTCAAAGGTGGCCTTGCATAGACACTGAGTAGAACAAAATAAACAATAAACCATCCCTCTGTTGAAGAAGACAGTATTCTGCCCAATCTCTAGCCTAGAAGAATACACAAGACTCTGTCTTCCTAAGCACCAGCAAGGATTTGAACTCTGACTAGGTTCCTTGCATCTCATTGCTGAACTCTTTTTGTTATCCTAAGATTTGCAACCAAATAGGATTTTGTATCAGATAATCAAAACTATGTATTTGTATAATCTCATTAAACCTTTGTCTATATATAAAAAATTCTTATATTAACTGCCAGGTATTCATATGGTTTTGTTTTGGCCTGGATGGTCTTCTGTTTCTGTTGGTGTATAAGGGAATATTCTACTCTGTATAAATGGAAGCATAAGCTTAATAAGTCTCTATTCCCATATGAAATTTTTATTGAGGGGACTCCCTGACTTGTCGTTTTGTGAAAGGATGTCATTTTGTTTTATTTGTATTTTGGATTCAACATTGGCTGGCTCATTGATCATGTCACCCATTCTTAGCCAGGGGACTGGAGATACCATGCACAAGCAAACCCTGCTGAACAAAAGAAAAGGCCCTTCTGTCTTACTGGCAATGTTTTTGTCTATATCAAAACAGCAAAGTCTTCCAAGAAGAGCTCTTGTTTCCTATATGGAGTTGTACTATAATTCTAACTTTTTGCATGCTAGAAAAATTAGGAGACAAAGCATCAAACATTCAAAAGTGAGCTTCCTTAACTGGTATGCTGAGTTCTTATAATTCTAACTTCAAGAGAGTCTCAAACACTAACTTTCTGATAAGTCAGATTCTTCTGCATGTCTATTTCTCTTCCTACTCCACTTTATATACACAACCCACATATGCTTCTATTTCTTCTGCTCTTTCCCTTATCCATCTAAATGAGCTGCTTTTATTTGGGAATTTATCAGAAAAAAACTTACATTGTAAAATTACTAGATCTAAAGATTATCTACAGAATTTGAATGAAAACCTTGATCAAGAGCCAAGTGAAGAAAAATAATGAAGGGTTTTCTTTTACCTCAGAAATATTACTGCAGAATTCAAAATTTTGTTTGATAATTATGGCCCTCAAATAGAGATCTGTGTCAATACTTTAGTTAATCATCAGTTCCTCAGATGAAAAAAAAAAAAAATGTTGAAAAGCCACAGGGAAAGAAAGAGTATAGCATTGGCTAAGGAATTAGTATCTCAGTAACTGCTTATATGTAACTACGTAAGTCAAAATTTTCTTTCAAGAATGGTTCAAATGCCATCTCTTCCGAGACACCTCCTCAGACTACTGAATCAGTGCTCCTTTCTTCTTTCTCTAATTGCTTTGTGTAGCCATGGAATGGTTAAACAGTAAACACCATGTGTACCTCTTGCCAGAAAGGATGCTTAGTGTCATGCAGAGAATATAAGGCTGCCAGAGCTGCTTTCCAAGAGACAATCTCTTGTTGCATTCAACTTTAATCCTGTAGATGTTCTTTTTGCCAATTATGAAAGAATAAATGCCCCCTTTCAATACCACAATAGAGTCAATAGACACAGCTGTCCAAAGAAGGAACAAAAATGCTGGACAACTTAAGAAAATAAATCTGGAAAAATACCAGCCCAGAGACAATTTTTTCAATGACTTTTGGATTAGGGCTTTCACACATTCTTAGAAAAAGAATGGAAAGTTCTCCTTTGAGTCCTTCTGGATAGAATTATATCATTATACTTAAGTTAAATGGGTGGTAATAAGCTATTTGATGGTCATCGTATAGAGTGAAACCACCCATTCTCAAATGACACGTTTGTTTTTGCCCTTTTAAACATCAAGTTAAAAAATCCTTATATTAATTATAAAGCGACATTGGACTTATTTGGACCTTACATGACTTACATGACTTCGAACTATTTTTTTTATTATTATGTTACGTTAATCACCATACATTACATCATTAGTTTTTGATGTAGTGTTCCATGATTCAAGACTTACATGACTTCTAATAAGAGCATGGTACCCAGTTAAAGATTTCTTAATTCTGACTCTCCTGTTTCTTACTGGATGTGCTAAAAAATGCATGAGTATATTGCTTCACTGAAGCACTTACCACTGTATTACAATTTCATATGACTTTTCTATTACATTATGTGTTCCTAGAAATAACATCTTTATATGTGTGTATAAGAAAGAACACCCAAATTCAGCCAAAGTTAGAAGCCACTGCCTTGACCCTAGTTTACTGTTCTAGAGATAGACACACAAGTTAAGTCAGTGAGTCATTTCACCAAGATTTTGGACTTCAGATAGATTAAACATATTTGTCTTCTTTTGCCATGGTTAAAATGTGAAAGTTCAAGCCCAGAGGTAGGCATTTGCCATGACTTCAACAAGGTGTTTATTTGTTTATTGTTAATAAACTTGTACTTTGTACCTTGTTTTTTAAAGCCTGTCTGTACTGAGCAAAACTATTAAAATGAAGTATAGAGAGGGGTGCCTGAGTGGCTCAGTTGTTAAGCGTCTGCCTTCGGCTCAGGTCATGATCCCAGGGTCCTGGCATCGAGCCCCACATCGGGCTCTCTGCTCAGCGGGAAGCCTGCTTCTCCCTCTCCCACTCCCCCTGCTTGTGTTCCCTCTCTCGCTGTGTCTCTCTCTGTCAAATAAATAAATAAAATCTTTGGGCGCCTGGGTGGCTCAGTTGGTTAAGCGACTGCCTTCGGCTCAGGTCATGATCCTGGAGTCCCGGGATCGAGTCCCGCATCGGGCTCCCTGCTCGGCGGGGAGTCTGCTTCTCCCTCTGGCCCTCCCCCCTCTCATGTGCTCTCTCTCATTCTCTCTCTCTCAAATAAATAAATAAAATCTTTAAAATAAATAAATAAATAAATAAATAAATAAATAAATAAATAAATAAATAAAATCTTAAAAAAAATGAAGTATAGAGAAGTCAATGCTAATATCAGGTAGACAAAATCCTAACGAGTCTTTATCTTAAGGGTCATATCATTCCTATCTTTGGGTTTCCTGAGATTTTAAACTCCTTCTAAGTTAGTTTGAGATACGTGTCTCTGCTACTGTAACCATAAGATTCCTAAATAATATGGGGAGTGGGTGGGGAGAAGCGGGGAAGTATTTCCAGTTAGAACTCAGCAGGTTGTAAATATGTCTTCTTCACATGAGTTTGTATAAAAAAAAAAAAGTATCTAACTGGAAAATTAATGACGATCTATGGAAATCCAGGAACGGAAGCCCTAATTCCGTCAGGCCTTGTGACTACCAAAAAGAGAACTAAAATATCAGCAGGCAGCCCTCGCTTGGGAGTAATAATTTCTCACGGCACCTGCACTTCTTCCTGCACATTGAATCCATCTTCCTTTCTCTACCCATTTGTTTGTGCTATTTATGGCCCCTGCTCTACAAACCTGTTGGATTGCCTATTCCTTACTAAGGCACTGAATCACCCTTCTCATACCTAGTGCCTGGGATACTATGAACCACAATTAAAATAGCTAAGATATACAATGCTATTTTTCTGACTTCCCATAGAGTTGAAAGACACAAATATGACTCAGGCTCTGCTAAACATCCAAATCTGGGGCGCCTGGGTGGCTCAGTTGGTTGGGCGACTGCCTTCGGCTCAGGTCATGATCCTGGAGTCCCGGGATCGAGTCCCGCATCGGGCTCCCTGCTCGGCAGCGAGTCTGCTTCTCCCTCTGCCCCTCCTCCCTCTCATGCTCTCTGTCTCAAATAAATAAATAAAATCTTTAAAAAAAAAAAAAAGTGTTAAACATCCAAATCTATCAGAGACACTAAGTCAAAAGCTAGTTATGTGCAAGAGCGGGGACCGAGGGCAATCCATTTTGGTGAGGATGGTGGGAGAAATAGTCCCTACATCCCATTTCCAGTATTTGCTGTTTCCAATAGCAGAAAGTGTCAGCCTTTGATAAGATAGGTAAAACAAGCTGTGGCTTTGTACCTCACAACAGTAACAGAGAACAACTCTTCATTGATAAACTCTACTACAAAACTGGAAATTCCTCTCACCTGGAGCCTTCAATTCTGGTCTACAAAAAGCCCAGAGTGCCTATGAACTACATGGTGTTTGTAATAATCCCCTTAGATTTTCCAGATGCGGTTTATTTTTACTTGCAACTTATAGTGCTGGTTATTACTGGGGTCTTTAGGTCAAGGGTTGGCAAACTTTATCTTAAATGGCCAGGCAGTAAATATGCCAGGCTTTGCAGGCCACGTGCAGACATATTGTTTATTATTGCTGTTGTCAGTGTCTGCTGTGTTTTTTGTTTTGTTTTGTTTTTACAACCCTTAATTCATGGGCTATACAAAAAACAGGTTGTACTTTGCAAATCCTTTCTCTAAGCTTTTAGCACTCCTGCTCCTTACCTTAGTCTCTTAGTTACTCAATTCCAGCTTGCAGAGAAATTTATTTGGTGCAATTAATCTCCCTGAAGCAAGCTGTTCCTGAAGATAGCCTCCCAATAATTTCTCAGAAGGAAGCACGGGAAGAACCCTGAAGCCAATAGTTACTGCTAACGTAAGTGCACTACATGGTGAACATTTTGGGCTTTGCCAGCCTGGCTACTTCTAATCCCCCAAGCTGAGCTGTGCCAGGGACCACATGACCTAGGTGATTGCCACAATCCCCAAACACATGACTGTGTTGTGAGGATGGGTTGGAATAACCACCAATAAAGAGCTGGAGCATACTGATTATGTATTTTAAACCAAACAGACCTCAAATGATATGTTTAGCCTTTACTTTACTTTTGTTAAGTGGATAAGAAAGTAAGCTGCATCGGCATCAGGGAGGTTATGGTGCCCCTGAGTAGACTCCAGGCCCCCAGCAGATCAAGGGCCCTTACATCCAAAACAGAGAAGCATAAGCCAAAACCAAATGAACAAGCAAGTAAATGAATAAATAAAAAAACTCGGAGAAGGTTTCAGATTGTGGAACCCAGTTCTGGCTTCTGTTCACTACTCTTGCTTTCTCTCACCTCAACAACTAGCCCATGGGGTCTCAATCTTCCGCTATCACCAACCAGACTGATTTGGACTTGGATCATAGGGAACATGGTACAGCCTCTGTCTTGTAGGAGGGCTGTGGACAGAGTGGGAAAGTGCGCTTGATTAATCATATCCATTGGAAGGAGGACATTAAGAAGAAGCTTTTTAGCAAGTAAATGGCATAATGATCAATACTAAATTAACTCTTTTCCCAAAACACTACTTCCACTTCCCTGTTGTTTTCATGGTGTTTCAATAACTTCATTTTTGGGCATTGACTTTAGTACTGCTTGAGTATGGCAAGTAACCAATAGGCACGGCCCTAGTTTTTGAATTGGCCTTACTTTTGGACTGGTAATATTTCAGACTATAAGCCCATCTTACTTATAGAGATTCAATTAAGCCCAGCCAGACTGTGGTGTTAAAGTGCAACTTGAAATAGTAAATATTGCAATTAGTTAGTTCACTGACATTAAATTATATTTGATTTTGCATTGCAGATTATAGTCCCTCTCTTGCTTTTAAATGAAGAGGGAAACGTATTTTACAGTTAGCCAAGAGCCAAGAAAGAAACATGGTTGATTATCCTTTATGAGAATCTGTTAGTTGTCTCTTTGGTCTTTGGTTCGAAAAAATACTTAAGCCATTTTTTCCCCATGGTTAGGCTAATGTGGACAAGTTTGTGGCTTCTCTTGTCAGCATTCATGCTAAATTAGAGAATAATTTGCTTTCAGATATTTAAAAATTGGACATTGTAGAGGTCTTTAATTACCAGGTCCATCATTCACATTTGATTATTATATTTTTCCCTGAATGAGACTTGATTTAACTAGGTCTTCAACATTTAATCAGAATGTCAGCATTTAACACATTCATGGTTTAGATTTCCAATAATATTGCAATATTATAGGTATGAAAACCTGCAGTGATGCCTAGTCAGTTTTCAGAAGAATCTTCAGGGCTTGAGGAGTAATATTAAAATCATAAAAAAATATGAATGGTAAAATAATTATTTCTAGTTGGATGTTAAAACTTTTAATCTGACAGATACTTTTGCATTTGAATGTTCTGGGAGTTATTAAAAAAAACAAAGAAATAAAAATAAAAACAAAAAACTTTTAGTGCAAAAGGTTAACTGTAGGCAAATCATAAAATTTTAACTTAAAGGGAAGAATATAAATAAGATATGTTAATGTCTGAAGCATTTGTAATGTAATGAAATAGTTAAAAACCTGTCTGTCCAGGTTCAAAGCACGGTTTTGCCACAAAATAGCTATGCAACTTGAGGCAAGGTAATAAAAACACTTTGATGAGTTCATATATAAGACCAATTTTGCCAGTTAATATAAGGAGTAAACACATACTTCAATAAGTGCTTATGTGATTACGAATTATTTTCAAGGAACAATGTTTTAAATTATTAAGAAATGACATGGTATTGGTTCTGCCTCTGACCAGCTGAGTGACTGTGTTAGTCCACTTGAGATGCCAAAACAAAGTACCATTGGCTGGGTGGCTTAAAAACCAGAAATTTATTTTCTCACAGTTCTGGAAGTGGGAAGTCCCAGATGAAGGTGTTGGCTGGGTTTATTTCTCTCCTCAGCTGTCAGATGGCTGCCTTCTACCTGTGTCCTCACGTGGCCTTTTCTCTGTGCATAAGCATCCCTGGTCTCCCTCTCCCTCTTTCTCTCTCTGTCTTTCTCTCTCTTTTCTCTTATAAGGACACCAGTCTGGGGCACCTGGGTGGCTCAGTCGTTAAGCGTCTGCTTTCGGCTCAAGTCATGGTCCCAGGGTCCTGGAATCGAGCCCCGCATCGGGCTCCCTGCTCGGCAGGAAGCCTGCTTCTCCCTCTCCCACTCCCCCTGCTTGTGTTCCTTCTCTCGCTTTGTCTCTCTCTGTCAAATAAATTTAAAAAAATCTTAAAAAAAAAAAAAATAAGGACACCAGTCATATTGGGATAGGGCTCCACACTTAAGACTTATGTCATCCTTAGTTACCAACTTAAAGGCTCTGTCTTTAAATATATAGTAACAGTGGGAATTAGAGCTCCAACATACAGATTTGGGAGGAAACACAATGCAGTCCCTCAAAGTGACCTGCATCAAGTTTCTTTAACTTTTCTTTTTTTTTTTTTAAAGATTTTATTTATTCATTTGAGACACAGAGATACAGAGAGAGAGAGAGAGCATGAACAGTGGGAGAAGCAGAGGGAGAGGGAGAAGCAGACTCCCTGCTGAGCCAGGAGCCCCATGTGGGACTCGATCCCAGGACCCTGGGGTCATGACCTGAGCTGAAGGCAGACGCTTAACCATCTGAGCCACCCAGGTGGCCCGTCTTTAACTTTTCTAAGTCACAGATATTTCATCTTGATAAGAAGAACAAAATTATGGTGGGCATAAAATGAAAGAATAGGCCAGCTCTTGGAGGGATGGGGCAGAGAGCAAGATGGATGGCCCTATCTACAGGCCACCCTTCAGTCTGATCAAAGCCGTAGTTCAGACTCCATTGCATAGCGAACATGACCAGCAGAAAGTTGCCTTGGGCACCACCATCTTCCTGGGAACATACCTCATTAAATAGCATAATGAAGGTGTTTTGGAGTATAAGAGAAGAAAGGTATTGGAATAAACTTTTAAAATACTACTATAGTATACTACATATAGTGACTAAAATTCCTCTGGGTTTACCAATCTTTTGAGTTGTAAATGTGAGAGAAAACATTATATGGGAACATATACCAAGTAGTATTTGTTAATTGTATCACTAAATGAAGAAATACTTCAGTATTCTTCAGATAACGCATATTGTGATCACTCGTAGAAAATGTCAATTTCAAGATATATTACTATAAGTATTATTCAATATGAGAGGTATGTTGAGTTAAATGCTCATGTTGAAAATTTTAATCAATAAATAGAAAGTTCAAATTAAAAAATGAAATAATTTAAGTTTTCCATTAGAAAGACCGACTACTAAGAGTCTAGTTAGTTACTGCTATCTGCTATGACTATTATTCTTGATTCATGCTACAATATATCCAGGTGCAGGCAAAATATATTTACATTCTTGACCAAATAGGTACCCTTATTTAAATTCTCCTTTGAACCCCAGTTTAATTCAAAACATAATAAATAAGACTTCAAAGGATTTTTTTAAATGTAACTCTTTCACACTTTGAGTGCCCATGATAGTCTCAGGCTTTCTCACTGTTTTCCAGGATCTGAAGGATAAATAGCAATCACAATTGATTCACATCCTTTGGCTCAGGCAAATTCTGAGTCCCTTAGCTATGTTCCATTATTTGTTGAATACAGTAGAATTCAGGCAATTTGTTTCTCCCATATATCCCCTAAAGTATTTTTAAAGATTTATTTATTTTTATTTGGGGGTGGGGTAGAGGGAGAGGGTCTCAAGCAGACTCTGCACTGATCACTGAGCTCGACATGAGGCTGATCTCACAACACTGAGATCACGACCTGAGATGAAACCAAGAGTCAGTTGCTCCCCTGACTATGTCATCCATGCACCACCCCCAAAGTATTTTTGAAAGCCATGCATTCTATCAAAGATTTTTAAGGTATCATCTTAAAATTTTCGTTCTTAGTTTAAAAAGTTGCAAAGAAGATAGTTTCTAGTGTATTTTAAATATTGACATTTTAGAATAAAACTATTATATTAATCTTTCAAATGTACTAAATGACTACAAATAGCACTGCAATTTTACATCTACCATTAAAAAATATATATAAGGGGTGCCTGGGTGGCTCAGTTGGTTAAGCGACTGCCTTCAGCTCAGGTCATGATCCTGGAGTCCCTGGATCGAGTCCTGCATCGGGTTCCCTGCTCTGCAGGGAGTCTGCTTCTCCCTCTAACCCTGCTCTCTCTCATTCTCTCTCTCAAATAAATAAATAAAATCTTTAAAATATATATATATAAGGGCGCCTGGATGGCTCAGTTGGTTAAGCGACTGCCTTCGGCTCAGGTCATGGTCCTAGAGTCCCTGGATCGAGTCCCGCATCGGGCTCCCTGCTCGGCAGGGAGTCTGCTTCTCCCTCTGACCCTCCTCCCTCTCATGCTCTCTGTCTCTCATTCTCTCTCTCTCAAATAAATAAAATCTTAAAAAAAAAAAAAGAAAGAAAGCAGACATTTAAAAAAATAAATAAATAAATAAATAAAAAATATATATATAGGAACAAGTTCTTCAAGTGTTGCATATTTAAACCTCTTTTTCTTCTGAAACTAGTTTTTCTATTCTACAATCCACCCATAATTTTATTCTAATGTAATTTAATGCTTGAAAGTCTTTTATTGATCACAATATTATATTACTTTCTGTAATAATTATATATGTAGCATTATATATATATACGTGTAATATAAGTGAGGAAGATGTAAGTCTGTAAATCTTTTTAAAAATCTGGATTGTATCATTAGTACCAAATTATTTTAGTACCAAAACAGCATATCTTCCAAATTGTATTAAATAATTATAAAACATTAAAACAATATTTTTAGTAATGCATTTCTTAATGAGATGGATTATTTTTCTTAAGTCATTCTTATATCCCTAGATGAAGATTATTTGTTCTCACATTAGAAAATATAGATCACCAATTATATTTCCATTTCATATTTTTATAAATGAAAGCAGTAAAGAGCTTGTTCACATACATAATATGTAACTAAATTCATTACAACTATGTAAACTATCACAATTAGATACAAAATTTACTTGTAATAATCCATCAGCTAGAAACTTATATTTGATTCTTTTTCATTTTTGTTGAAAATACCAATTAAAAGGATCATTCTACAGGAAGATACTTACTTTTTAAATTTCCTTAAAGTCTACCAAAAAAATTTTACTGAGGCTAAGCTAATGATTGTTAATTATACTTACTACTCTCTTACTTAGAGGCATCTTATTCAACTGGGCACACTCAAAAATATTTGGGAACATCAACTAATATTTGCTTGAATCTCATTTCTCAATGCAGTATCTTTGGTAATAGGCTTTAAACTTAGTGCATGATTTAAGTATATTTTCAGATGCAGATACAGACCAAAATGTGGGAGAATGAGGGGATTCTCCCCTCAGTGAGAATGACCAAAATGCGAAGGACATGCTGAGGAGCAGACAGGTCTTTCTAAGCAGATTTTCAAAAACTTTTGGATATTCAGAATCTTAGCTATATGCACAGGTCAAGATCCTTCTTGTTATTTGGTCTCCTGCATGAGATAGCATACTATCACTTTCTTTAATATGTTCAATCAATGTTCTCTTTAATGGGTTTTCAGAGGTTTTCCCTATGGAACCATACCATGGATCTGAATATCTAGCGAAGATTTTCACTCCCATCCTCAACATATGATATAAGCGAATTCATGACATAATATGTAAAAAATATTCCATTTCTAATGACATTTTTCACTAGTAACAAAAATATAAGACAGAAAAGATGAGAGGTGTATTGTGGATTTATGGTGTCTTGATTGATGGAGAATTTTTCAACACCTATATTTGAACTGCTTGGAGACCAGAGATTTGTACACTCTCAGGCAATGTACATTAATAAGATTTGAGGTCAGTAAGAATTATACTTTTATAAGTTGGAAAACAGGAATCAGGATAAGAGAACCAGCAAGACACCACAAACACAGGTGTATTCTCAATTATAGGGGAAAAAATGGAAACATATGGAAATGAAGGACCTGAAAGGAGCATTCTCAAAATTATCTATGCCCACACACCACTTGGAAAATTTTAATATATCCCTTAGGGTATGCATAGCATGTTTTGCAGATCGTAGCTTTACTACAGTAAGAAGTGAGACATGGTGGAAAGCACATAGGCTCTACAGTCTGTCTGACTTTTCTTTGAACCCTAGTTCTGTAATTTACTACCCTGTACATTTGTCAATATCTCCAAGTTTCAGTTATGTTATGTTTAATCTATAAAAAAGAGATATCAATACCTAGGATGAAGTGGATTTACTTGCAGCAATGTGTGTGAAATACCTAGCATAATGTCTGGTGGATAATTGGTGCTCAAAATGTTACTTTTGTCTTTTACTCCCCATACAAAGAATAACATATGATCCCCAGAAATCATTTCTGCACTTGTTGAAACAAGGAAGATACCAAATACTTCATATCATCAGCAATTCCTTTTATACAAAAAGTATTTCTTGAATTCCTACTATTTGTAAAGCATTAGATCCTGTATGTGCTTTATGGTCTAGATTATTAAAATGATTTTATGTTGTGATTTTTACATGGACATTTAGACTGTAAATTTTGTGTTTATAAGTATTTGTGAAAAGGTCTATGGGAAAAAAGTTGTGGCTAAGCCTAACATACTCGTATCAGCCTGCTCATTATTTTCTCCTCTGAAGTCAATTTTCATATGAAAGGCAAATTGGGATGTTTCTTGCCAAGCTTAAAGTTAGAATAAAGGGTCATTTAGACATCTTCTTTGGAAAAATGTCTGTTCCTGTCTTCTGCCCATTTCTTGATTAGATTATTTGTTCTTTGGGTGTTGATTTTGATAAGTTCTTTATAGATTTTGGATACTAGCCCTTTATCTGATATGTAATTTGCAAATATCTTCTCCCATTCTGTCGGTTGTCTTTTGGTTTTGTCGACTGTTTCCTTTGCTGTGCAAAAGATTTTATCTTGATGAAGTCCCAATAGTTCATTTTTGCCCTTGCTTCCCTTGCCTTTGGAGATGTTTCTAGGAAGAAGTTGCTGTGGCTGAGGTCGAAGAGGTTGCTGCCTGTGTTCTTCTTTAGGATTTTGATGAACTCCTGTCTCACACTGAGGTCTTTCAACCGTTTTGAGTCTATTTTTGTGTGTGGTGTAAAGAAATGGTCCAGTTTCATTCTTCTTCATGTGGCTGTCCAATTTTCCCAACACCATTTGTTGAAGAGACTGTCTTTTTTCCATTGGACATTCTTTCCTGCTTTGTTGAAGATTAGTTGACCAAAGAGTTGAGGGTCCATTTCTGGGCTCTCTATTCTGTTCCATTGATCTATGTGTCTGTTTTTGTGCCAGTACCATACTGTCTTGATAATGACAGCTTTGTAATAGAGCTTGAAGTCTGGAATTGTGAAGCCACCAGCTTTGCTTTTCTTTTTCAACATTCTTCTGGCTATTCGGGGTCTATTCTGGTTCCATACAAATTTTAGGATTATTTGTCCCATTTCTTTGAAAAAAGTTGATGGTATTTTGGTAGAGATTGCATTAAATGTGTAGATTGCTCTAGGTAGCATTGCCATCTTCACAATATTTGTTCTTCCAATCCATGAGCATGTCCATCGACAGATGAATGGATAAAGAAGAGGTGGTATATATATATATATTTATATATATATATAAATATATATATATAATGGAATATTATGCAGCCATAAAAAGGAATGATAGCTTGCCATTTGCAATGACGTGGATGAAACTGGAGGGTATTATGCTGAGCGAAATAAGTCAATGAGAGAAAGATATATATCATATGATCTCACTGATATGAGGAATTCTTAATCTCAGGAAACAAAGTGAGGGTTGCTGGAGTAGTGGGGGGTGGGAGGAATAGGGTGGCTGGGTGATGGACATTGGGGAAGTTATGTGCTATGGTGAGCACTGTGAATCGTGTAAGGCTGTTGAATCATAGACCTGTACCTCTGAAACAAATAATACATTATATGCTAAAAAAAAAAAAAAAATGATAGCAGGAAGGGAAAAATGAAGAGGGGGAATCAGAGGGGGAGACGAACCATGAGAGACTATGGACTCTGAGAAACAAACTGAGGGTTCTAGAGGGGAGGGGAGGTGGGGAATGGGTTAACCTGGTGATGGGTGTTAAAGAGGGCATGTACTGAATGGAGTTATGCGTGTTATACGCAAACAATGAATCATGGAACACTACATCAAAAACTAATGATGTATGGTGATTAACATAACATAATAAAAAAAAAATAAAAGCCAAAAAATAAAAAAGTTAAAATAAGGGGAATGAGGGTGGTTGCATGAAGTCATTGCTTAATGGCATCAAGTGAAGATATCATGATGAACTTTTCTTACGACAGTGATGGCCTCCCTAATGGGAGGCTAAAATAAATGTTTGGCTAAAACAACCTCACTCTCAAATTGGGGGTAAACTTCCAGGTGGGCTTTATCTCCCCTGGGAAATGTTTGGATGAAAATCATGGTTTGTCTTCGTGAGCTATGCTCTTTACCCATGGGAAAACCAATTTATCTATAGATGTGTCCTTTTCACTTAGTCATATTTTATAGCAAGGCCATTCAAGTCCTAGTGTCTTAGGAACCATTTATCTTTCAGGTGATTAAAACATGTCACTATTCTGATACGTTATTAACTGATTTTTATAATTTAACTCTATTTAAAAATCTCATTTCTCTAATCTTCAACTTCTTAAATAGTAGCAACTATGTCATTATTAATACTGAAGACCATCACTGCTATTTTTTTTCTATTAACAGAAGCATTAGAAGCTAACTGTAGCAAAGAATTGTATATCTTAATATAATCAAATAAAAGAAAGTTGAAACTTTGTCAGCAAAACCATTTGAGATTAAAATTGTCATAGATTCACATGTATAATATCTCTGTTTATGAATTCCATTGTATTAAAGTAATTTATCTAATTCCATATAAAGGTCTCATTTCATTTTCTGTTGGTTATGGTCACCTAAAATGATCATTCAATAAGATCTCACCAAATTTTATAAAGACTAAATCAAGGGAGGCTTATCCATATAAAATGCACTTGGAAAAATATATGGAAGAAAAAATAAGGAAAAAAAGAAATAAATTAAATAAAATAAATGGAAAGGACAGAAGGAAGAAAAAGAAAATTAAAATCCAATAGCCTTCCAAAAAAAAAAAAAAAAAACTCACTCCCCCAAAAGGCATTTTTCAATGTTGAAATTTGAATGTGTCTCTTAACTGTGAGAGATATCTACTTGTTTTGTAGAATTTTTATTTCTTCTGAATATTTTGGAAGAGCCAAACAGAATGAGTTGGATATTTTGAAAATTCAGAAATGGCTGCATGGCCCCAACTTTCTGTAAAGGAGTCTAAACATTTATTAATACATTTATTTTTGAACTCTACCCTATTTCACAGAGTATTTAAAGCAGCAGAGAGTTTCAACTTGCAACATGTGGCATATCAATATAGTTAGAGTACTTATTCTGGCTTCATTCTGTGAAGCTGCTTCTTGAGTGATCTATTTATTCTGGGCACCAGAATCCTGACTACAGTTGTCAATATGGTCCATCTGGCTCAGTGGAAGCACTGACAATTGAAAATATAGAGGAAACCACTAAAATTACAGAATCTACATGATGGAATAAACCATATGCAAGTTGTTAGCTGTTAACCTAAACACATATTTTAGTTTCAACAAACCATAATTAATAGACTAGTCTACCTACAGCATGGCTAAAAAAGTTCTCAGCCAGAAATGGGTCTGAGATTTATATATTTTCCTGAATCTATTAAAATGTTTTTTTAAAAAAATTATTTTACACAGTAATTCCTATGATATTCTCTCTAATTCTTCATTGCAATTGTTCAAAATTCCAAATTTCAATTATAAAATATTCACCAGTGTATTTGTTTCATATCTACTTTTTTCTACATCTGTTTTCTTTTTCTCAAATCCATTCAATATACAATTTTAAGTGAATTTATAATTTCCAGTGAATGCTCTCAAATATGTGTGTAACAGTCCTGGGTAGTCACTGTGCATTTATTCCCAAAGGTTTTCATACAGAGTAGCACATCTTGGTGGCTTAATACAACAAAAATATCTTCTATCACAGTTCTGGATACTAGAAGTCTAAAATCAAAGGGATGGCAGGGCCATACTCCTGAAGCCTCCAAGGAACATTCCCTCCTTGCCTCTTCCAGCTTCTAGTAGCCATCAGTGTTCCTTGGCTGAAAGGCATAACTCCAGTCTCTGCCTCCATCTTCATATGGTTGTCTTCCTAGTGTGTCTGTGTCTTCACATGACATTTTCTTCTTCTTATAATACACCAGTCATATTTGATCAGAACTCACTCTCATGACCTTATCATTACTGAGTTACATCTGTAAGATCTTATTCCAAATAAAATCATATCCACAGGAACCAAGGATTAGGACTTCAACATACCATTTCCAGGGACAAAAGTCAATCCATAAGAGACTAGAAATGTCATTTTTCTCTTTGTTTTAAAGTTGAGTGGAAGATACTGACTTTAGAGACTGTTCTACTTTTGCGAGTGAAGAAGTTTCTGTCTCCGAAAGGTTTTGAGTTTGTTTTTTGTTTTTTTTGTAGATAATAGAAAAAGAATTCTCTATTTTTATTTTCTTAATCTGGAAAGGAAATACTATACAAATTGTTTTTTTTTTCCCCATTTATTATTGGCTATACTCAACTGCTTTAACCACTTTGATCAAAGTGATTGAATAAACAAAATTTTTTAAAGATTTTATTTATTTATTTGAGAGAGAGGGTGAGAGCACAAGCAGGGGGAATGGCAGAAGGAGAGGGAGAAGCTGACTTCCCAATGTGGGGCTCAATGTGGGGCTTGATCCCAGGACCCTGAGATCATGACCTGAGCTGAAGGCAGATGATTAACCCATTGAGCCACCCAGGCGCCCCAACAATTTTTTGTTTTAATCTAAAAACATTAATTCCTCCTTCTGGAAGTAAGAAACTGGCTTATTTTGGATTAGTCTTTTCCTTGAGAACAATGAACATTGGAAAAATGCTTAAAATTATTTTGAAGGCAACAGAAAGCTACCAATACTTTGAAAAGAAGCTCTGAGATTCAGTAAAGGGAGTGAAAACTCATAGTGATGAGCCCTAGAAGCAGTTGCTGATTTTAAAAAGGCAGCTGATGGGCTTAACAGAGGTTTTGGCAGAGTGATTACAATTTATCAGTGCAGGTTCATCCTTGATAACAAGTATACTATCCTGATTAGTCATGTCGGTAATGGAGGGTATGCATTTGTGGGGGTGGGGGCATAAGGGAAATCTCTACCTTTCTCTCAATTTTATTTTGAAACTAAAATAACTCTAACAAATTGAAGTCTTTTTAAAAAGCTGAATTGTCAAAATATATTTACTTTTTCTAGTGAAAATAAAGCAATATTTCAAACTTCATATGTGTCATTTTAAAATTTTCTTCGATGAAAATTCATGGTCTTAAATGCTTATGTAAAATCAATAAAGAAAGGCTGAAAGTCAAGAATCCACTTCAAGGAGTTAGAAAAACACATTATAATAAATCTAAAAAAAAAAAAAGAGGTGAGGAAGGAAATAGTCAATATTAGAGAGAAATTAATGATATAGAAAAAAAAATGTGTGATGAAAACAGAACCATAAATTAGCCCTTAGTGATGGGAAATGATGAAGTCATAATGAGATACCACCTCACACTGGTTAGGATGGCTGTTATCAAAAGAATAAAAGATAACAAATGTTGGCAAGGATATGGAGAAATTAGAATCTTTGAGCATTGTTTGTGGGAATGTAAAATGGTGCAGCAGGTACAGCAGATCCTCAAAAAATTAAACACAGAATTACCATATATTCTAGCAATCCCAATTCTTGGCATATATTCATAAGAATTGAAATCAGGATCTCAAACATCTGCATTCCTATGTTCACTGAAAAATTAACCTCTACAGTCAAGTTATGGAAACAACCTAAATATCCATCTATGGATGAATGGATAAAGTAAATGTGTTTATATACAATGGAATATTATTCAGTCTCAAAAAAGAAGGAAATTCTGCCATTTGTAACAACATACATGAACCCAGAGGACATTATGCTAAGTAAAATAAGCCAGCCACAGGACAAATATTGCATGATCTCATTTATTTGAGATATCTAAAATAGTCAAAATCACAGAAACAGAGAGAGGAATGGCAGTTGCTAGGGTCTGCCAGGGAAGAGAAATGGGGAGTTACTGTTTAAAATTTCAGTTATACAAGATGAATAAATTTTAGAGAGCTGTTTTTTTTTTTTTAAAGATTTTTTATTTATTTATTTGAGACAGAGAGAATGAGAGAGAGAGAGCACATGAGAAGGGGGAGGGGCAGAGGGAGAAGCAGACTCCCTGCCGAGCAGGGAGCCCGATGCGGGACTCGATCCAGGGACCCCAGGATCATGACCTGAGCCGAAGGCAGTCGCTTAACCAACTGAGCCACCCAGGCGCCCCTAGAGAGCTGTTGTATAATATTGTGCCTATAGTTAACAAAACTGTATTGTGCACTTAGAAATTTATTAAGAGGGTAGATCTCATGTTAAGCATTCTTACTACCACAACAATAAAAGAATAAATATTGGCAATAATGAGTTTTGGTAAGGATGAGAGAAATTGTAATACTTATACATGATTGATAGAAATATAAATTGGTGCTTCTTAAGCAATCTATTTGATAGTATCTACTGAAGTTAAGTATACATATATATTATGACCCAGCTCGATAATTATGTATGTACCTAACAGCAATGCATATATATGTGTACCCAAAGATATATTTAAAATGATACATAATAGTTATCTATTGTAGCCTCCAAAATTAAAAAAAAAAGCAAATGACCATGAAAAGTAAAAAAGTTACATCAATTTTCATACATTTATTTTTTTTCATACATTTATTTAATGGGAATACAAATAACAACAAGGAAAAATTTATTGCTATATGGAATAAAATGGGTGAATACCACAAACATGGAGCAATAGTAATACACAGAAAGTGCATACTATAGGATACCTTTTTTAAGTCATTTATGTTTTGGCATAGAATAAGGGTATTAGTATTGATTATGATATTACACAAGAGAACCTTTCAAAGGGTGTTGGTAATTTCTATTATTGACTTGCATATTGATTCAAGGGTTTGTTCACTTTGCGATAATTTATTAGCTTGTAACACCAATTTGTATGCTTTTTTAAATATTAAGAAAGACAAAACATGGGGGGCTTGTTTCTACATAATGAAAGTTTCGATCTACATATGCAGTCATTATCTTGTTAGACTCTTTCAGTCTCTTACTTGAAATCCTTGTATAGGAGGCCTTGATCTCCATAATTGTTCTAGTGGATGACTACCAAAGATCCTAGGGATTTAGATGTTGTCATCAGTATAGGGCCAGGGAATCACTTAGTTTAAAAAATGCTTATTTCTTTATCATTGTATTTCCCCATCCACCTAAACCCTGCTAAAGGGGATTATTTCCTGGTGTAACTCAATGAACATAGCATAATAAAGCATATCCCCACCAGAGCGAACTTGGTATTGCCAGCTCATTTGGTAAAATGAATGCACTTCACTTGTCCTCAGCCTGTAACAAAAATAATAAATAATTATGCTTTCGTTTCACAGAAAGGAAGCTGGGGGAAAGAAATTTAAGTGATTTGCCTGAGGTTGCTCACGGGGTCAGTAGCAAAGTCCGGAATGGAGACACTCAATCTCTTTCTCCAAGTGCCCGATTCCCCTGTCAGATATGTGCTTCCAATGAGAACTTTTCCCAGGGTAGCACAATAGAATTCACCTGATGGTTAAGGTCCTCGTTATATTTCATACAGGAAGAATGAAATTGAGCACGAGCTTTCAGGATACACTGTGATTATTGTGATATAGGCCGCAGTGGATTTACCCAACAGCTGTAAGATCGTAAGTTCAGAGGAAGTTAGATAAAATGACTTTACATTTAGGAGTTCAAATTTGAAGAGTCGTATTTCAAAGTGCGTTAGGGAATAACAACCAAAAAATAATAACGATAATGCCACCACAACCTAAAAGCAATGACCTTTGCATGGTAGTTGGAATGGTCATTTGAGAAAAATCTGAGCAGCTTATCCTCACTCCAGCTCAACACATCATAAACATTCAGGGAGTCAGTTCTCCCATGTAAATAGGCTGCAGATGCAGAGTTAAACAATGGGAATAATTTCTGGTGATGAAAGGTTAGGGAACCAGCCTGGATCCCTCATTGTAGGCGATTGTCTGTTGCCTCTACCATCTGCCGCTTTCTAAGATTTGGGCACTGCCCTGCAGGATTGACCCACCAGCCGAGTCAGGAGACACTTAACTTCTGTGACACTCATAAAATTATATAGGGAATGCAATGGATTTCTTGTAGCCCTTAACAATATATTTTAAGTTTAAAAAAGTTATAGTTGGGAGCCTTGTTCTCTCAGATTGATTTAAATGCTCTATGTTGGTGTTTATGGGTTCCTGCTGGGTTATAGCCGTGAAGTACTCAAATGTAAGAGCTTTATAAATAGAGAGAAAAAATACAACCATCAAACAGCAAAGACACCTCATCTCTCACACCTGTGGATTCCTGGGTGAGGAGGTGGTTTAGGTAACATACAGGCTTGGGCAGGGATTGGCAGAGGGCAGTTAGCTGTGACTAAGGCTTCCGGAGTTGAATTCCAGAGAAAAAACAACATACAGCAGTCTTAGCTGTGTAAGTGTGGATAAAAAGCATAGATTAAAATTGGGCATACAGACACTGAAAATCTTAGAGACAGAGAGGGAGAAAATGTCTGTGTGTTTATGTTTTGGGAAGACAAACATGAATGAGGAAAAAATATTAAAAGTGAAAGTTTGTATAGCCCTAATTCTTGAAGTTTATAATCAGTCAACTTACTTTATCTGGAACTTTGGGTGTATGAATTGGTCGGCCTCGTGGGGAAAAGATGACATTTTCTTCTGGATGTTAGGACAGAGTTCCATTTCAGGCCAGGTATAGGGAGAATTTGAGACAAATCTGCTTCCTCCACCCAGAAATACCTATGACACAAACATATAAACATTCAAAAAAATGGGTGTGTATTTAAGTCTGGTTTCAAAGAAAGCCAGGGATGTTCTAAAAGAGTCATAGAACTTATGCAGACATTGTCTGATTTTCAGACATAAACGATGATTATATCACTCTCTCTTTGGCCTTTACCTGTTGAAGAAAAGAAAATTTTATAATGTAAACAAACAATTTGCTCAAAAATCTTGCCCCTGGGTGCCTGGGTGGCTCAGTCAGTTAAGCATCCGCCTTTGGCTCAGATCCTGATCCCTGGGTCCTGGGATCTAGTTCAGCATCAGGCTCCCTGCTCGGCAGGGAGTCTGCTTCTCCCTCTGCCCCTCCTCCTTGCTCCTGTGCTCACGCTTTCAGTCTCTCTCTCTTTCTCTCTCTCTCACACACACACAAATAAATCAAATCTTTAAAAAAAAATTCTTGTCCCTAATACATCAAAAAAATGGCATTCTTGTGGAGTGGTTTGGAAATGCTAACTTATCTGGGAAAGTTGGGATACGATTAGAACTTAGAACTTCAGCATGAACTCAAACAGTACTTTCATTCCCCTCTTTGGCATGGCCTCGGAATTAGATTGTCTAGTGGCTACTTACAGCTCCTACATCAGTCTTAGGCCTGAAAAGTTTTAACTGATCAGAAAACAGAATCATGTCATTGAAGACAACACTACTCTCCCCACCCTCATCTATCCCAATCTATCCCAATATTTACCCAAGGTCTCAATCTCTCCACCCAAACCTTCTTGCATATCCTCCTTATGACAGCTCCCTTCACCACCACTGCATTGAAGTTTTCATCCCACTAACACACCTATTGCTTAAGGGAAACCCATTAAAATATGAATAAATAACAGAAGGATAACTAGAAAATCCTCAAATACTTGGACTTTTTTTTAAAAGGACACTTTCCAAAAATAAATACATAAATACATAAATAAGTAAATAAAGACAGTTTCCAATAACCCATGATTTAAAGTTATCTTAAGGAGAAATAAAAAAATATTTTATCTTGAGGTTCCTGGGTAGCTCAGTCAGTTGAGCATCCAACTCTTGATCTTGGCTCAGGTCTTGATCTCATGGTTTGAGTTCAAGCCCCACAAGGGGCTCCATGATAGACTGGAGCCTACTTAAAAAAAAAAAAAAAAAAATGAAATGAAAGGAATAAAAGAAAATATTTCATCTTGAATAATAGCAAACATAAAATATACCAAAAATTTTGAGATGCCCCTAAATCTATAGTTTTAAATGTTTATATTTGAAAATAAATGCAAAGGTCTAAAATCAATGACCTAAGTTGTCATCAGAAGCTAGAGAAAGGGGGGCGCCTGGGTGGCTCAGTTGGTTGGGCGACTGCCTTCAGCTCAGGTCATGATCCTGGAGTCCCTGGATCGAGTCCCGCATCGGGCTCCCTGCTCTGCGGGGAGTCTGCTTCTCCCTCCGACCCTCCCCCCTCTCATGTGCTCTCTCTCATTCTCTCTCTCTCAAATAAATAAAGTCTTTAAAAAAAAATTATAAAAAAAAAATTAAAAAAAAAAAAAGAAGCTAGAGAAAGGGGCGCCTGGGTGGCTCAGATGGTTAAGCGTCTGCCTTCAGCTCAGGTCATGACTCCAGGGTCCTGGGATCGAGTCCCACATCGGGCTCCTGGCTCAGCGGGGAGCCTGCTTCTCCCTCTGACCCTCTCCCCTCTCATGCTGTTTCTCTCTCGCTCGCTTGCTAAAAAATAAATAAATAAAATCTTAAAAAAAAAAGAGAAGCTAGAGAAAGAAGAGCTAAATAAACCCAATGTAAGGGAGAAAAATCCTTGATGTAAGAGCAGAAATCAATAAAATTAAAAGACAAAGATTGAGAAAATTAACATTTATCCTACCCTGTTCACTAACTCAAGACTCATATCATGTCAGTAGATCATTAGTGATATTCTCACTTTTGCCACGTCCCTATCAGGCTCCACAACTCTCTCTTCATCAGATGAAAGCTGTATACCCTACCACCACTTGGCAAAGACATTACCATTTTCTACTGCGACATGCATGGATTTGTTCCAAAATGCTTTGAAACTACCCCTTAACATCACTGTGATTTCTTCTCATGAATAAACTTTCAGATAACCTCAATTTGACTTTTTTTTTTTTTTTTTGGTTTATTTTTTTGAAACCGTGATCTGCTTTGCCGCTTCCATATCACTTCCTGGCCAGTACCTCCAGTCAAGGCTAATCCAGGGCAAATATTTCTCAATAAACAAATCCATTTTTTGGTCTCTTCTCACTAACTGCAATTGTTCTGCCTATGATCTTTCTCATTCCCTTCTATGTGCAATCGAATCCTGTGGATGCTTCTCTGAGGCCGATGGCCCCTGAGTGTTCTGGGCTTCTCCTACCATCAAGCAAAGCTTTTGCACCACTGTTCTGTTTGGCATGAGTGTGTTAACCCAGATCAACCCCTCCATGTCTTTTCCTCTTGCCTGTGCCTGGTCTGACAAATACCATGGGAGCAGTATGTAGTAATCTTCCAACCAGCTTCATTAAGAAATCATTCTTGTAAGTCTTCAATTTGCCTTGATTGATGCTCAACAATCCTTTTAATGGTGGCAAAGGATGTTAAAACGTCTAAAACAGAGCCAGGTGTTTATGTGCCCTGTAACCACTTCTAATTCCTCGGCTCCCCCTGCCACTTTGTATTACATATTTTGTGCAATTCAAGCTTTACTCATTACAGTAGTACTTTCAAATATTTTCTCTACATGAATCATAACTCCTGTTTAATATTCCATTACCCTGGTCATTAATCATTCAATTTTGGAAATACTTCTTTAGAACCTCTATGTGCAAAACAGAATAAAGATTACTATCTTCTATTCTCCTTGGTTGAAAAAGTAAAAATTCTTGTAGTCTTCACATCATGTGAGGCAGAGCCTAAAAATAATACTAACAATAATTAGATTTTAGCTTGATTGTTTTACTATTTCTTTTTTTATTAAAAAAGAAATGCATATTCATCTAAAATTCCATGATGTATAGTAAAGTATATAAAATAAAAGATTAAATGTGTTTATCCTCCAATCCTAAATTAATTCTCTAAAGACAAATATTGTGGACTGACAATTTGCAATATTGTTGCAATTCTTTTCTACACCTCTAACACACACACAGGTCACAAGATAATGGTGTTTGCCACTTGCTTTTTCACTCTTAACAATCTAGTTCTATCTTTCTATATATGTGTATACAGAAAAATTATTTCATTTTGGTAACTAGATAGTGTATTTATGTTAATTTATAAACTGGGATCCAGAAATAAGACAAATATTTAAATAGATGCTATTATTGACCTTCCATTCTGCCTTCCTAGAAAGTAATGTAAGAGAAAAATCAAGTTTTCCCTGTATTGTAATCCACTTTATTAATGATCTACTTTTCCAAAAATTTTGACAATAGTAGCTTTGAAAACAGGAATATATCCTCTCAGAGTGAGATTATATTATCTTCAACATTGAGCTCTGTCAAAAAAAAAAACTTTTACAAAAATCTGGTTGTTGTGAGTTAAATGACACAATTTGGCCTTGGTTAGATGAATCTGTAGATAACAATGAGCTATAAGATGTCTCAATTGTACTTTAAAAACCAGTCAGATTTCATAAGATTTCTTAGATCTCTAAACTGTGAATCTCCTGCACATCAAAGGTTGATAAAATCTGATATGATTAATGGTCATTCTTATTTAACATAAAAGAGTACAATATATCAGAATGCATCTGGTCTTGCAACTTTTATGACTGGTTGTTACAGAATTCCAAAAGCTCACAAAGCATATAATATAGAAGGCATAAAAAGGAAATGTTCTACTTGGGAACAAATCTAGAAGAAAGGGAAATTGCCAGTTCTTCATGAAAAAGCACACTTTGCATCCTTGTAGGAGCTTGTATTTCTGGTCAAACCTCATTTTCCTCTTTTTATAATGATAAATTAGGGTATGTAATGCAAAATGCATCTTTATTATTGTTGTATGATCTTTTGATCTCTTCCAAGAATGCCTGGATTCTCTTAATCAAAGAACAAGGGTTTTCAAAGAAAGGGGTTTTATTTTCTGAAAGTGATATACTAAGTTATATTTATATTATGCCAATTGCAATAAATAAATTATATTTTATTTTTAAAAGATTTATTTATTTATTTCTGAGAGAGAGAGGGAGAATGAGCAGGGGTAGGGGCAAAGGGAAAGAGAGGGAGAGAAGCAGACTCCCTGCTGAGCACGGAGCCTGAAGTAGGGCTCCATCTCATGACCTCGAGATCATGACCTGAAACAAAATCAAGAGTCAGACATTCAACTGACTGAGCCACCCAGGTGCCACAATAAATTATATTTTAATGGGTCAAACTTGGCTGCAAAAAAGTGACCTACTTTTGCACCGTGGCCATTGTCCTAAGACAGTCTTTCATTTGTTATGATTAGGTCTTTGTTATAATTGAGATCATGGACTTGATAGTGACCAGAATGGAAAAATCCAAGAGGTAACATTATTCCCAGCTAGCATTTATAAAATTGTTACAGAGAGTCAAATCATATTCTCTGCTTGATCTTTCCAGAGTAGTCAATTTGCCATCACTGACACAAATTTGAATCCTAACACTGAAAGGTCCTGAAAAGTGGTTGCCACAAGGCAGCAACACAGGTCTCAGAGTGGAGAAAATTGGACTGTCATCATGCCATGCTACCAGTGCTCTTGGTTTTCTAAGAATTAACATACCCAGAACTTTGCAGCTAATATTAGCATTGTTGCTGTTAGATGATAGTTACATTTTATACACTGTAGCTGTCATATATACTTATTTATTAAAAATTATTAAGGTTAATTAATGGTTAGTAAGGAAAATGATAGGATTTCTGACTGAAGTGGGCACCTGGGTGGCTCAGTTGGTTAAGTATCTGCTTTCGGCTAAGTTCATGATCCCAGGGTCCAGGGATTGATCCCCAGGTTTGGCTCCCTGCTCGACAGAGAGCCTGCTTCTCCCTCGGCCTGCCACTCCCCCTGCTTGTGCTCTCTCTGTCTGTCAAATAAAAAAATAAAATCTTTAAAAAAAAAGGGATTTGTGACTGAAGTAATCAATACTTTTGAGATCATTGCTGTAGTTCACATTTAATGGATAATTCTTTTCTTATTTCTTCTATCATCACTATCTCCAACATCACAACAGAATCCTAATTACCATGGCAAAAGGTATTGTGTTAAGTGTTTTATATACTGAATTCATTTAAAATGTTATTTTAGTCAAAGGAAATAGATTTTATATGTTTATTTTAAAGTTTAAAAGGGAAGTCGATCGTATATCATTAGGGAGATGCAAGTTAACACAATAATGAGAGAACACTGCACATCTATCAGAATGGCCAAAATCTTGAATAATGACAACATTAAATGCTGACAAGGATGTGAAGCAACAGAAACTCTCACGTATTGCTGGTTGCAATAAAAAATGATACAGTCAATCTGGAAGACAGTTTGGTAGTTTCTTACAAAACTAAGCACATTCTTACCATTTGATCTAGCAATCATGCTCCTTGATATTTACACTAAATCCTGCACATAGGTGTTTATAATACCTTTATTTGGAATTGCCAAAACTTGGAAGCAACGAAGATGTTCTTCAGTAGGTGAATGGATAAATAAGCTGTGGCACACCCAGACAATCTAATATTATTTAGCCATAAAAAGAAAAATGAGCTATTAATTCATGAAAAGAACGGAGGAAACTTAGATGCATATTACTAAGTGAAAGAAGTCCATCTGAAAAGATGTCATACTGTATGATCCCAACCCTATGACATTCTGGAGAAGATAAAACCATGGTAACAGTAGAAAGATTAGTGGTGTCTGGACTGGGGGGCTGGCAGGATGAAGAGGTAGAGCAGAGAGGATTTTTAGGGCAGTGAGAATATTCTATATGCTATTATAATTATGGATATATGTCATTATGCATTTATCTATGCCCAAGGGATGTACAACACCAAGAGTGAACCCTAAAGGAAACTATGGACTTTGGGTGATTTATGATGTGTCAGTGTAGGTTCATCCTTGGTAACAAGGACATCATTCTGGTGGCTGATGCTGATAATGAAGGAGGTTATGCATGTGTGGTGGAAGGGGTTGTATGAGAAATCTCTGTGCTTTTCTCTCGATTTTGTTCTAAACCTAAGATCATTCTGGAAAAATTGCATCTTTAATAAAAAGATAAATTTATACCAAGTTCTTTTTCACATCACCTATTTTTGACCTCGGCAACAGTCTGCTACCTCTGCTCATAGTTTTTTCCCACTTTAAATGATTCTCCAATGTTTCACCATCTGTGTGATTATTTCACTTTCCACATTTTAATAATAACTAATATATATAAATATATATATATAAAGGCCAAGGCATGTCTCTGATGAAAAAAAAAAAATAGCAGCAATTCAAACTAAACACAATGCAGAAATTTGCCTTTAAATCAGTAATCATTCCTCAAAATTATATCATATTATTGTTGGAGCAATTAAATGCATTAACTCTGTGCTCTACTGAGTTTAAATAGAATAGGCAATAAATTTAACTTCTAATTATACTCATATTTATACTTTCTCATGAGGGGAATATTTTTAAAGTTTTATTAGGACTACTCATTGTTTCTGATAATCTTAGTTTCAATAATCTCTGAATATCATCTTCATATGAGTATGTTTTTTTTAAATACAACTAGAATTGTGTGTGTGTATGAGCACAAACATTCTCACAATGTGGGATGCTTTGTCAAAAATATTTTATTTTCAATTACAACTTTTTCAAGCTCACTGTTGGAAGTTTTTAAAAAGCAGTGAGTAGAAAGAATAAAATAAAAATCATATATCTCACCAGCAGGAGAAATTATCTTTGATAATATACTGAAAAACTTCTTACCTCTTGTTCTGTGCATACTTAAAATATATAGAGATTGTGATATTTATATGCATATGCTAATGAGGTTACTTGTATCTATCTGACTAGTATATTGTTTATTTTTTTAAAGGTTTTATTTATTTATTTGTCAGAGAGAGAGCGCACACAAGCAGGGGGAGCAGCAGAGGGAGAAGCAGGCTCCCTGCTGAGCAAGGAGCCTGATGCATGACTCCACCCCAGAACCCTGGGATCATGACCTGAACTGAAGGCAGACGCTTAACTGACTGAGCCACCCAGGCATCCCTCGTATATTGTTTAAAGATAATTTTCAATACTGTAACATTTCCCAGTATTTATATGTCATAATACATTTAACTAAATCCTTTTTACAAGACATAGAGGACGTTTCTTTCAGAGAAAAATATGAATAATTCTGCAATTACATATTTGAAATGCATCCCTCATCACCTAGCCAATCATTTTCTTAGGAAACTAACAATGGCAACTTCAATAGCAACAATAGAATTAGTACAGCAGGTAACATTTTTCAGGAGCTCACTATGTCACTATGACAAATAGGTTGCATCTATAATCTTGTTTGATCTCCACAACAGCTATCCTACGAAGGAATAATAGTTTCCCCCGTTTTACAGATAAAGCTGTTTTGAGGTACACATAAATGGAACACCTTGGTTAAATTCCCATAGCTACAAATTGGTGGAATTAGAGTTGCCTTCTGTTGAACGGATTCCCAAATCCATGATCTATACAACAGAGTATTTGTAGAAGTGGCATTTACTGTGATAAAATATACATGATTAAAAATATACATGATTAGGGTGCCTGGGTGGCTCAGTTGGTTAAGCGACTGCCTTCGGCTCAGGTCATGATCCTGGAGTCCTGGGATCGAGTCCCGCATCAGGCTCCCTGCTCAGCAGGGAGTCTGCTTCTCCCTCTGGCCCTCCTCCCTCTCATGCTCTATCTCATTCTCTCTCTCAAATAAATAAATAAAATCTTTAAAAAATATATACATGATTAAAAAATATACATAGATACATATTACCACTGCTGACATTTTTGCCATCTGCATGTGCTTGTTTGTGATACCTGTATGATGTTTTACATTTATTTGCATGATTTTTTTCCATAAAAAATGTTTTCATATTTATCTATCCAACTATATGTATATGTTTTTTGTTTTTGTTTTTTTTTTAAGTCAAAAGTTAACAGGCCATTCCCAGTGTTGTTTCCCCCCCCCCCCTTTAATACTAAATCTGGAGTAAGTTGGCTTGCTCTGATAAAGATCTTAACATGTACAGAAGGCGGGTTTTCCTTAAGGAGGTGAGGCTATTCCTCCAGGAGAAGACTCCCCCTGCACACACACCCCCTTCCCTCCCTTTATGTAAGGTTCCACCCTCTGGAAAACAAAACTTTTTTTTTTTTTTTTTTCCTTTTCCTGGAGGGACAGACCTCAGTGAAGTTGGGATAAGAATCTTAACAGTCCGCCAGAGTAGCATTCTTCCTCTTCTCGGTGTCAGCTTTTATTAGTGCTTTGGCGCAGGGGAGGGGGGAAGATCGGCAGACCCGGACGGCCGCTGACCCTCTGGAGTTGGTATGCGATAAGCAGCCCTAGCAGTGCCATGTATTGGAAAAGCGATCAGATGTTTGTGTGTAAACTAGAAGAAAAGGACGTGCCGGAGCTGGCAGTTCCCCCTGAGAAGGTGAGCGAGCGCCTGGCCAGACGAGCTGAATTGCACTTTCCTTGAGACGCGAGCTGTTCGGGCTCCTAAACAAGGTTCAGAAATTACCTGTAACGGCCTCATAATTATTTCATCCATTGTTTTATACTTCTCATGACATTTCCTAAAACAGTTTTGCTTTCAACTTTAATTGTTCTAGAATTTTTTAAATAGCTTTATTTTCCACTCTCTGCTGAGATCTTGTAGCTTGGCACCAAGTCTAATAATAATGACTCTATACTCTCTGCCATGGGTTTTAAAAGTATCATTCCTGGACCACTATCCAATGAAACCTGCATCCAGATTTAAGGAGTTTCTCTGTTAGAGCTCCCCACCCTGGACATGGAGCTCAATTCCACCTGCTAAGCAGGAAAGACCATCAACGTTTTTTGGATCTCTATTGTCAGGCTGGAGTTCGGGACATGCTACACAGTTTGTGGGCTCAATGCAAAGGGTAAAATGTGGGGCCTGTTGTTCAAAATTTATCAAGAATTTCAAGATGGTGACAGCAGAACATTAAAACAGGCACAGACCCCTCTAAACTCAGGGCCTTGCGTGACTGCCCATGTCTCATGTCCACCAAGAGGAAACTACTGGGGTCTTATAGTTTCAAATAGGAAGACTTATCTTTAAAGGCACTGCATTGCCTGTTTATGTATGTGGCAACCCAGGAAAACAATGCCATTACCAATCCCTACACAGATTTCTTATACATTCTAGCCTATTAAACATTTTACCTTTTTTTTTTTTTTTTCAAACAGCTGCTATTATTAAGTAGTATTATCTGCAGGGTTCTACCACTAATGCTGATATTGGATTCTAATTTAAGACCGTTTTCTTATTTTTAATTCTATTTTTAATTCTATTTTTTTAAGGTTTTCACACAAATAGGTGTGAGATTATTAGGTTTTTTTTTCATTCAACACCTATTTAAATAATCATATGGTTATTGTATATTTGTCATATCGATGCCATGTACTATATTAATGGTTTTAATAATATTAAACTATTTATTCCTGCTGTGTTAGGAAAATCTATTAATTTTTGAGTGTTCTTGCTGTTGTAGGGAGAAAGACTTTAAAGGATATTATCCCTTTTCTCTCTCCCTTTTGGAAGGAAGGCAGAACAAGTTTAGGGCTCTAAGACACAGTCATTTTCTCATATCTCCTGGCCCACCACCATCAGCCCCCAAATTTCTTTTTTGGGGCAGAGTTACAGAAAATACATTACACAGGTGTTATTTTGATGTTGGGAGTATCAAGGAGTAAGACCAGCATGGATCTACGGATAATGCATGAGAAAGGCTGCTATTGGATAGGAACAAGCAACAGGGCAAGAGTCAGTCTGGGCGGTGCACAGAGGAAGAAGAGAAGGGCAGAGGTGCAGTTCTGCTTCCCACATAAGGGCCTTGGAAGACACAGAAGCAGAGACACAAGAAGCACATGGTCCCCTAAGCATCAGCATTGTGAGGGCTGGGGTGGGGTATCCTGAACATCGGCTATGTGTGGCTAAGCATGAGGTGGGTAGGTCTGGGTTGCTTGGAGCATCAGCTTTGAGATGTCCAGGACTAGCTAGTGTGCTTTAAAAGAGAAAAGGCAAGAGAAAAAATGGAGACCACCAAGACAGGAGAATTGTGACCATTCCTGTTCTCAGAACATGTCATTACTAGACTCTCTATGTGACACCTTGACATTGGTGCGTGTGTGTGTGTGTGTGTGTGTATGGAGGGAAGAGCGGGTTATGACTGAGTAGAACATGGAACTAGCTTTAATTTCATTTAGAAAAATAAATAAATGAGATAATTGTTGCTCCTGAGTATTGAATGGCACATTCACATCATAAACTTCCTGTATTATTAACTTAACATGCTTTTGAATTCTGCCTGCTAGTCTTTTATTTAGAACTCCTGCATCACAATTCAGAGAGAATGGAGTCTTATAGATTTGTGTATAAAAGATAGTCTATGCAGTGTATGTGGCTTGTGTGTATGTGTTTATGTCTTTCTGTTACCTTGTCTAATAAGTTTCTATGAGAACTATGCTCGGTTCATTTAATTACCTGAGCTATTTATCAAACTTTTCTAAGGTTTTGAAAAACATTTAAATTATATGAAAATTATTTATTCCATAGGCATTTAAAAGAACTGAGGGTTGCAAAACCATCTGAACCCAAATTATTTTCTTTCTTTCTTTTCTTTCTTTCTTTCTTTCTCTTTCTTTTTCTTTTTCTTTCTTTTCTTTCTTTCTTTTTCTTTCTTTCTTTCTTTCTTTCTTTCTTTTTCTTTCTTTTCTTTCTTTCTTTCTTTCTTTCTTTTCTTTTCCTTCTTTCTTCCTTCTTTCTTTCTTTTCTTTCTTTCTTTCTTTCTTTCTTTCTTTCTTTCTTCTTTCTTTCTTTCTTTCTTTTCTTTCTTTCTTTCTTTCTTTCTTTCTTTCTTTCTTTCTTTCTTTCTTTCTTTCTTTCTTTCTTTTTCTTTCTTTCTTTCTTTGATGGCCTATCTCTTTCTCATGTGTATTACCATGGTTACTGTTCTAAAGAGATTTGTTAACTATTTATTTTGTTACTAATTGCTATTTCTAGAAATGTGCATTTTAGTGAAATTATCATTTTTTAAATTGTATGATGATAATATAGAAGCAGTTTGTCCTAGTGACCCTCTATGTTCAAGTTCCAGCTCTATTTCCCTCAGCCAAGTTTGTCTCCATTTCCTAATTTAAAACAATAGGAATAATTATGTCATCTGCTGCTTGGAGGTTTTGTTAGGGCTGAATGAGTTACAATGTGGAAAGGCTTTAGAATCAGTGTCAGTCAGAGTTCATAATGACTAAATATCAGAACCTTCCATTTCAGGCCTCACTCCATACTGATGACTGTGTTCAAAGTGAAGTCTACTCCCTTAACTCTTTTCCTGCTTTCCAATTAAATTCAGTTCACCCAAGTCCTAGATAAACAAGCTAGAGAGTTATGTTTTGTTGTATTTTCTAAAGTAAATTAGGAGAAAAAAAAAAAACAGATACAGTGGGAGTTTTTTCCTTGTCATTATGGAAAATTAACTCAGTAATTGTCTCACTAAATCACACTAATGATGAAAAGAATCGGGACATATTTTTTCAAGGTTATATGAGGATAAATGCCCTTTATAGAAACATAAAATAATATAATTTGTAGATACATTTTACCCTGTTTTGTTTCTTGGAGCTGCATAATGTTACATGAAACCTATAAAAAAATTTTTTAGAACTATTTTCTATGCCTTGAACTTGAATATATGCAAGGCACAGTTCAGAATTGAGGGTATCTTTCCTTAGTTACCTCTGCTATAAGTCCAAAATAAATGTTATATCCTTGATTTGAAGAGTGGGTCACCTAATTTTAAGTGTCTAACCTAGGATATACAGTCAGGCATACTTGAATCTGAGCCTTTACTATTTTCCTCGTATAGTTCTTCAATGACTAAACTTTGATTATACGCTTACTAGTCATTTTGTTAGGTATTGGAGACACACACACACAGATAAATAAAATGTCTGATAATAGGGGAAAATATTTTAAATGGGGAGTGGTAATGAAATTCATTTTTCTTAGGATGCATGTATATACAAATACTTATTTTTTTAAGATTTTATTTACTTATTTGACAGAGAGAGAGACAGCGAGAGAGGGAACACAAGCAAGGGGAGTGGGAGAGGGAGAAGCAGGCTTCCTGCTGAACAGAGAGCCCGATGCGGGGCTCGATCCCAGGACCCTGGGATCGTGACCTGAGCCGAAGGCAGACGCTTAACAACTGAGCCACCCAGGCACCCCTACAAATACTTATTTTCCATAGAGGAATCAGGAAAGGCTTTCCAGTGGAGCACATATCTGATCCAAAGATGTACAAGATGACGAAGTCACTGACAATCAGCAGGGCGTAGAGTGTGGGAGGGAGAAGAAATGAGATTATAGGCAGGAGGGACAGCATGAGCGGAGGCATGAAGATGTAGAGTCCATGCAGCTTCTCGAGTGTTAATTGTACTAAAAAGAGCACAATTCCCCTATAATTCTTGAAGACTAGCACTGCAGACAGAACAAGATTATTTCAATTTCACAACATACCTAACCTCTTTACATTTCATAAAAAGCAGAAACACAGATAATGCAATGCCTCTATTTTTCTGCTGTCTCTTATCTCGCACACCTTACCTTCACTCTGGAGGAGCTTCCACACAAAGCTGCTGTTTTCTCACGGTTGGAAAAATAAGCAGTCCTCACTTAGAAATTAATCGCAATATTACCGGCCATTTGAATCAACAAACATTTGTGGCAAACCAGCCTCAAATTAGTTTCCATGCCCTGTGTTTCTACATATTATAGATGAATATCCATAATAATGACCATAAGAGCAGGAACATTTGTGTAGATCTTTACTATTTGTAAAGTATGTGTGTGGGTGTGTAAGTGTATATGTCTACTTTAATATTATCCTTTTTAGTATATTGGAGAAACCAGAAGATGAAGTTGGAAATCAGATGTTTGCTTTGGGCGGCCCTATCATCTGCACTTAGAAATCTCTTCTCTGAACATACTAAGGGTTTGGAATCAGATACCATCAGGATAGATTTTGTATGTGTTATTTCTGTACAATGCTGTAAAAGAGTTTAGCGAACCAAGAGCTTAATGACTGTCCGTATCTTGGATGCATACTCCATCGTCTCTTTTTATCTTGCTTAGCATAAATCTTGGATCAGCTAAAACATAAACTTTATCCTTTTACTTGGATATGTGCAAGATTTTCTGTCTGCCCCATATTTGTCAACTGTCTATATTATGAATGGTATGGATTTTTTTAAAGATTTTATTTCTTTGAGAGACAGAGCCAGAGCAAGTGAGCACGTGAGAGAGCCCAAGCAGGGGAGAGCATAAACAGTGGGGAGCACATGCAGGGGGAGGGGGGAGGGTCAGAGGGATCGGGACTCCTGGACTCCAAGATCATGACCTGAACCAAAGGCAGATGTTTAACCGACTGAGCCACCCAGGCACCCCAAATGGGATGGATCTTAATGGAACTACTGTCCCAGCTTTTCCCCTTTCCTCCCTCATTTGCTTCTGTACAGACACCTCAGATAGGCCCATTTCACTGACTTTCGGTTTCTGAACATACTCTTTTCTCTATTGCCAGGTGCTGGGACCACAAAAATTCTAAATAATGGACGTTGCCCCCAAGAAACTCAATCCAGCAGGAAAAAAGTCTAGCCATGATTTAATCAAAACCTATTTATTGATATTCTTCTCTGTGAGATTAACTGCATACCAGAGATGCAAGGAAATATTTACAATTGTCTGATGGATTGAAATTACCCTGATTTCCGTTTTAGCCCTGTCTCTTTAATATCATAATTTTCAGGATTGGTTTGCAATTGTCCCCCCTTTCTCAGAACCTGTCTAGTCAAATAGTGTTTTTAAAATATTTGTCATTTCTATTAGAGTTTAGGAACATTCATCGTTTTCCCCATGGGAAGTATTAGGTAAAGCTGTTCTTTTTCTTTTTGGATTTATTTGCCTTAAGGTCCTTTGAGACAACATTAACTTTATAATTTCTAGGATCTCTATTTTGAATGTTTGTTGACACTGTGCTTGATGGTCTACTTACTAGCATCAGGATTTGTGGTTGGTATAGT
Source organism: Mirounga leonina (assembly GCF_011800145.1). NCBI lineage: Eukaryota > Metazoa > Chordata > Mammalia > Carnivora > Phocidae > Mirounga > Mirounga leonina. Next base: position 16,427,382 of record NW_023270825.1, on the reverse strand, counting down.
TCTGTATTTTAAACTGACAATTGAGAAATTGATTGTGACATTTTAAACAAGTATTTTGGAGGTAAAGGTCATCATATCTTATGAGGTTGAACTTGGGGAAATTTCACTACCTAAATGTTCTACTCAAATGCTTTCAGAAAGCTATTAAGCACTCCAGCTTTCCATGGTGTCACATAATGGGGTAAACAAAGAATGAAATTTTTTCTGCTGTATATACAACTGTGCATCTCAGTCAATCCATGCTAAACAGAAAGATCTAAAAATATTATATTAAAGGGAATTAAAGGGAATATGGAATTCTCCAGTCAACCTTAAAATGTAGACTTTTGAGCCTATTGCTGCTTATCTATTGCATTGCAAATCCCCAGTATTTCTTCTAATGGCCTCTGGAAATGTTTTATAATGAGAAGCAGATTGTAATCCACATTGTGATCAAATTACTTTTGTCAATGTCTTTCATGTAGCAGTTATTAAATATACAAAGCCTAATTTGATTGATAAAAAATGTTCACCTCCACGCCGCCATGATTGCCAACTGTCAACCACTGATACAAAATGACTCATTGTGGAAACACAATTAGAATCTTAAAATACTAATGGGAGAGTGCATACATGGAATTCAAGGGGTTTTAGATCCATTAAGTACACTAAAGCTTACTTATAATGTGCCCACACTCAATGCTTTTCTGTACAATAACTGAAATAACTGAAAATTGGAAAATCCTAACCAATGGCCTGGAAAGCATTATTTTCTGCACTTAGAAATTCTCCCTCTTCTTCACTCATTGCTTTTCAAAAGGTTGCTATAAATTAATCTGTTCCCAACCATTTCATAGCTTTCTGTACAGGGGTGGGAGGGGGATATGTTAACAGAACCAAGCTGGCAATAAAATTTAGTCTGCTAAAAATGGGAAACAATAAGACAAAACTCACACTTTACAGACAGTTTACCTCCATCAATCTTGGGGCTAAGGGTCTTGTGTTCGCATTTCTGCTGAAACCATAAAGATGGGAAAATAATAATGATCCGTGTCCCTCACATTCTGAAGAGAGGTGATGGCTTCTTCATGACTAACTTCAAAGCAGCAGAGCCCACCCCATGACTCTCCATCTTTATCAATGAACTCTAGCTCCCCAAAAGAGAAAAGTAGAAATTTCAAAGTGATCCAGTAAGTAAAGCCAACAAAGTAATGAGTTGTAGGCCTCAAGGTCTGCCTTCCTTCTCACTTTTGATTGGGGGAAGAAAGAAGGAAGGACCTTAATTTCTTTAAATAATCTATTTATAGAGGTTCCTCTTATAGGTGTTTTAGAGGAGATGCTTGCAATGGGAGGGTAGTGGACTAGAAGATTAAACTACAGCTCCTTTCAACTCAAAAGAGAGAATTTAGCTTTTGTAGTATTAGATGAGGACACAACTGGCTATCCAACTAGCTGACCCTCAATACTCTGCCAATCCCAATTACACAAAAACAAAATCAGCCTAAGATACAGTATCCTCAACAGGTCAGCTTTATAGGTCAACTTTATAAAGTTCTTAAAAATATCAAGGTACACCGGGCAACTGTATCTTCACCTAAACAGAAATAAAACAAGGACATAGTTTTTAAGATTTAATCTTAATTAGAATATAAATTAAGTTGGAAGCATATGATTTTTTTCATTGTTCTATTTCATCCTGACACCTTAACATGTTTGTTACAAGAGGATAAAATTTAGTAGAAAATCAAGGAAATTATATTTCTAATTTAAAAGAGAAAATCTCTATTATGTATTCCTTTCCAATGAAATTATTGTTTGTGCTTGTATGTGTGTGATGAAGCCTGAGGGTCTAGGTAGATTAGTCAACTTTAATAACTTCCCATCAGGGCACCTGGGTGGCTCAGTTGGTTGAGCGACTGCCTTCGGCTCAGGTCATGATCCTGGAGTCCCTGGATCGAGTCCCGCATCGGGCTCCCTGCTCGGCGAGGAGCCTGCTTCTCCCTCTAACCCTCCCCCCTCTCATGTACACTCTCTCTCTCTCATTCTCGCTCTCTTAAATAAATAAATAAATAAATCTTTAATAACTTCCCATCAGAGAACTCAATATGCAATAGGGTAAGTTATACAGAATAAAAAAAAAAAAAAACAAGATTGTTGAAATCCTCACTCTATAAGAAACCACATTTACAAAGTGGTAATCTTTCAAAGGGTAAGCCTTACTGCCATTAGGGTAACTTCCATCTTCAACTCATCCATGAGAAAAATATGTTAGAATTCAACCTTAGAAATTCCAAACAAATGATGACATGATACCCGGCTGGCCACTCTCAGAAACCTTGTTAGTTAGAGACTATAGTTCAGTCTTTGTACAAAAATGTGAAGATCTCTTGCTGGTTGCTGAGTATTTTGCTGATTGTCTTATCATACCTCTAGCACTTTAAAACTATTTTCTTGAAATTATGCCTATATTAACTTGTTAGCTATTGCTACCAAATGTTTTACTCTGGAAGTATTTTACAGAAAAATGTTTAACCTTTTTTTTTTCCTCCCAACTTAACAAATAATGAATAGAAGCATATATAGTACATTTTGGAATCATCCACCAAGGAACTTGAAGGCAATAAAATCATTCCTTCCTTCCCTCCTTCCTCTCTCCCTCCCTCCCTCCTTCCTTCCTTCCTTCCTTGCTTGCTTCCTTCCTTCCTTCCTTCCTTCCTTCCTTCCCTCCTTCCTGCCCTCCTGTCTTCCTGCCTTCCTCCCTTCCTTCCTTCTTTCCTTTCTCTCTTTCTTTCTCTTTTAACCTTACAGGTATTTCTGTACTCATTTGAAACAATTTATCACAAAGGTACCACCTGAGATTTTTTTTCTTCCTTATAGTTTCCTTTCCCTTGATTCTCTTTGAACTTGACTATGTGGTTCTTGGTCAGATTCACAGGGCTCAGGTGGATGAAAGCCGACAAGCATCCCTTGAATTCCTTCTGGCAAGAGTACATATAAGAATATGAGACCCTCTCCTTCTGCTCGTGAAGAGACTAAAAATCTCCTGTTTAGTCCTATCAGTTGGTACTCAGAAAACACAATAAAAACTTTTCATTCTTCGGTCTACAGTTTTTGTTTGTTGGTTGGTATTTTGGTTCATCTACTAACCTACCCACCTACCCAGAAGAATCAGAGATTTAGATTGTGCACTATAAAAGAAAAACATGAACAGTAATAAATATGGGAAAGCTAAAGAATCATCCTGGAAATTATTTTCTGGAAATGTGATACTGAAATATTCATTTGAGAATATTGACCTTTTATCTACTATAGAACATTAAGAAGTCAGAAAACAAACAGATCAGTATCTTCTGGGTCTTCTATATTAATGGGAGAGGAGCAATCTTTGGATGCAAGCTCACTGGATTTAAATCTTTGATCTATGTCTACACTTCATTGTCTGTGTAAATGCCTTTCAGTTTCCTTACCCCTCAGTTGTGCATAATATCTACCTTGATTATTTTAAGGAGAAATTAATATGATACTGAGTGCATGTAAGTTTCCTGGAACAGTATTTTATACAATGTGGATGCACAGAATTGTGGTGATGGTGTTAGTATTAACAGCAATAACAGTAGAAGTAGCAGAAAAAGAAGTAGAGGAAGTAGGATAAAATATATGAAACATCTGGGACCTCCTTACAATAAAAGGTAACGTCTCTCATGGGGCCTGACAGACCTCTTTCTCCTCTGCCTTAACATTTAAGTAGCAACCTGTGATTCTCTGTATTCACTATCACATCTGGTACTGGACCTGTAGGACTACACAGTTCATAATCTGAGGCCCCACGGTATGAATATGTAGGGCATGTTCTGTAACTAAAGCAACTTTCTACAATCTACTGTGGGACAAATAAAGTGAAACTTAGTGTTTGCATTCCTTGGTAATGAAAGTGGCCTGAGTAGTTCTCTGAGAACAGCCCTGGAATATCTCCATCCACATGGTAACTACTGCCTTTTAAAAACAGTCTCAGGTAATATCAACCATCTGGATAGGGCTCTAATCCAGGGAAAGGGCCAGAAGCATTGAGGTCCTAGGAAGATAAGTTCAGCTAGACTGACATATAAATAAGAGAGCTCAGTTGAAGATAGGTGATTTGAATACTCTTCATTGGGAAGAAAGTGGTAAGCTGTAATAAAAGAAAAATGAAAGAAATGCAAAATTTATTATTTGGAAAGACTTAAAACTGATCAGTAAACTCTACACCTTAAAAATAATATTTAATTAAAAAATTTAATAAATACTCAATCATTTTGTCCTTTTATTTCTGATTAATTTTGAACACATGTTGCCATTGGGTATGTGTGAGCATATGTGTGCCTTTTATTTAATAACATATAATTCATCTCATGCAGTTGATCTGGATGTTATTCTTGAATTCACTCCCAAATGGTTGTTAATCCACCATTAGTAGTATTGGCAATCAGGTCAGAGAAAAAGCAAGACTAAGACTCAAACAATGCCAAATTCTTATACTTTCAAAAATGCACTTTAATAAGAAAGGTGGGCCAAAATATCCAACTATGTACATTGGAGTATATGTTTGTATAAATATATATTTCTAAAGAGAAACAGTTTAAAACATAAGATTTCAAAACTGTGCTAATAAGCCTTTTAAAAGTGACCCTGGTCTGCTGGAGCTGTCTAAGGTATCCAGCAACATTCTTAAAGTTTTTAGTGAAAGAGGACAGGCAAGATTTAGGGGGTAGCATGTAGATTTGCACAAACCCCACTGCCAAGGAAATAATCATCTTAAAATTTCATATTTTCATAGCTAGAAATTGGTTTTTAACAAAGGTCACAGAGTCTATCTATTTTGTCTCTATTTTTCTCTCAAAGAAACTCCTCCATTTAATTATCCATTCACTCTTTTTTAAACAAATATTTAGGCATCTATATGTGCCAGGAACTCTTCAAGTTGCTGCTAATTCAGAAATGAATGAGAAAGACAATGCTTTTTAGTCTTTATATTCTAACAAGAGTAACAGAACAATAAACTTAAGAAAAAGAGAATTCCAGATGGTAACAGATGCCATGTGGGCATATAAAGAGGGTAAGCAAGTAGAGCTTAACAATGAGGGAAGATCTATATTGGGCAGGATGAAAAGGGATGGTGTCACTGAAAAGACGAAATTTTCATAAGAATGCCCAAATGGGTGTTACTGTAACTGAGTACTTGAGATTAAAGGACCGGATGATTATTGTCATTTTAATGATGAGGAAACCAAGACTCAGAAAAGTAAATAATTTCATTTCCATTCAGCAGTTATTTATACTTTGGTTACCATGTGCCAAGAACTGTTGTAAGTGATGAGGACATAACTAAGAAATAGCTAAGCTTTCTTTTTTGTGAAGCTCATAGTCTATCTAGCAGACAAAAGAGACAAGCTTACAAATAAGTCTGAGAATATAGTGTCATGAGCAGTTAGGTACGCAGTGTTGGAGGACACAGATGAAGGAATGATTCACATTCCCAGAGGGTCAGGGAAGGACATGTGCCTGTACACAGAATTGATATAGATAGCATACCAAATGGAACTTAAATGAAACAGAAGAGAGGGAGGAGAACAGAACATAGTGTTAATTGAATGCTTAGCCATATGCCAGATACTGTGCTCATTAGCTCTTCAAAACCCTGTAGGTAGGAATTAATATCCCCATTTTATAGGTTAGGAAATGAAGCCTGAGAAAAGTTAATGTTTGTTCAAGGTAACAAAGTTAGTAAGAAGTAGAGTTTGGGATTTTCTTTCAGATCCTTCTGGCTTCTGGGCTTGTTGCATTGCTCCGCCATATCTCACTGGGCTGGAACTCAGAGAAAGCATCACAGGGAAAACAAGATGCATGGGGGTGGGATTGGACTAGGTCAGCACCAAGGACACTGCCTGATCTGAGCTTTGGTAGCTGTGACTGATTACTGTCCGAGTATCTGTTCTCAAGAACACAGCTATTTTTCTAAAAAAAAGAAGAAAAAAAGCATGAACCAGAAGGGCATAAAATAATGACTTCTGTTAAAGTTTTACTGTTTAATCTAATTGTTCGCAATCACATATTTTTATAGAAAAATATGCCATTTTATAGAAAAATCATGCTCTAGTCTCTTAATTTTTCCCTCCACATTTTCAATATTGGGGAAAATAAACAAGTTATTTTATTAAAAGAATAATTTTACATGAAAGTAGATGTAAAGCTTGACTACAAAATACAAAATAAAGGTTGGATATAAAATAAATAGGCCCTGTGGTTTCTATATTGAAAAGTGCAGGTGTGATAACAAAAAAAGTGAAATTTTAGGCACTGAATATAGTTCCACGTAAATCCTACATGTAATATTCTATATCAGCAAGCACTATTGCCCCGAAGCGAGGCATTATGGTAGTTAAAAACATAAGCTCTGCAATCTGAATATCTGTATTATCTGTGTCTATAATGGTTTCATTATTTATAATTTGCATGAACTTGCAAATTCTTTGGACCTTGGAGTATAGTAGTTAATAAAACAGACTTCACTTTCATACAGATCTGAGTTGTCATTCCACATCTGCTATTTGAAAGCTGTATGGGCAAATAATTATCTATCTATCTATCTATCTATCTATCTATCTATCTATCTATCTAGGCAAGTAATGTCCCTTTTCTATGCCTAATTTCTTCATCTTAATACAGGATAATTAGAGTGCCTATCACAGTTTGTTGAATAAAATGCATGTTAAATACTAAGAAAAATTTGAGGCAAATAATCATCACTCAATAAATATCTGTTAGGACAACATACAGATGACGTGTCCTTTTTATAAAAGGGCCACAAAGGCCTCCAAGCCAATGCAGAAGAGAAGTAATCTGGGGAAAATATATCCAAACTTTATCCTTTAGAGAAAAAGCACAGCCCAGTATTAGAATTATTCTTAAATTCATATAAAAATTAATGTATCAAATATTCTCAGAAAGACAAGGAAAACAAATGAAAAAAGAAGAAAGGAAGGAAGGAAGGGAGGGAGGGGAGGGGAGTGGGAGGGAGGAATAATAAAAAAAAAAGAACAAGAGCTTAGAAGAAATTTTATTACCACTATAATAGGTCTGAGAATATCACTGTAGATGCTTTTGATTATAACAAAATATACTTTAAAAATATTAACATATACCACTTCTATATGTTCTCAATATGGGGCACTTAAGATAGAAATAATTGTGTTCAAGAGTAGGAAAGACACAAGAATATTGTGAAAAATAAAAGCTTTCTCTTGAAATTTCATGTCTTTCTTGAAATTTCACATTTCCTTCTTTTGGAGGATGCTGTTGCTATTTTGGACAAAATATGTGTGATAGTTCCTTTGTTCCAATGGGTGATCGTTGAAAGCTACATAACCTAACTCGAGCTCTACAATACTGGACAACTGAAAGTTGAACTAATTTTCCTTTCTGTTGTGAATTCCAACTTAGTTAAGTGAGCTAAGGCACTGCTAATGCATTAAGGTGTATGTCTAAGGATGCCACTGATACCAATTTGGACATAGTTAATTTTTGCAAATGTATTGGGCTAATCATAAGCATTCTAGAACATAATGATTATAAGATTGACAAGTGGTTACAAAATTTGAGCAGAGCCATCTAATGGTAACAACTCTAGGATGTAGAATTTTACCAAGAAGAAGTTATTCATAGAGAAATATTAATTGAGTGTGCAGACTCCACCTTGGATCTTATTAGAAATCTGTTTAGGTTCACAGGAATAAAAAGGGGAAAACGTTGATTAAATGCTATATGCTCCTCTTGTAAATATATTGTGAAAACAAAGAAACAACCACTCCCTTGAGGTTGAGAAATGAATGTCACTTTAGGTCAGCGGCAAGGGAAATCAACATTCTCTGATGAAGGTTTCTTTTCTTCTGAGCTACCAAGTCCCTGGTCCTCTTCATCATACCCATTTAAAATAAAACTACTCATATGTACAAGAAATAGATGATAGATTCTGGACACATGCAGAGAATAAGATGGAGTTATTGAAGATCGGGAATGTGGACCATTATTATTTGTATCAACCTTCCAGTATTTGCTTCTGCCCAAGACAGGATTAGGGGTATGTCACTATGATACAATGATAAGACATTGGTATGGAAATATATAAGTGCGATTTCTACATGGGCCAGGTTGGAAGTGGAAGAATTTGTGGAGCAAGTTGTGATTAAGGCAACCATTAAAATTAGGTTGGACAGGGTTAGAATGGGCAGAGAAGAGTATTTGGAGTGGCAGAACTAAACACATGGAAAAGAGCTTGGGAAGACTGAGAAGGCTGAAGGCTAGTTGGTGAAGTGCGGTCATGGCGTGTAAGGGAAGGTAGAGGAAAGTTGCTTGTGGGGCAACTTGCCTCCTAAACAATCTCTGCGGTAGAATTCTAGTTGGCCAATCGATTATATGACTGATTCTGGGCAATGTATGTAAGTCACTTTAGATAATAGTTCCGTAATACTTCTCTGTACAAGTGCTCTAAACTTCCTTAGATATACGGAAGATATGATTAATTAAAATGTCCTATATGGGGCGCCTGGGTGGCTCAGTCATTAAGTATCTGCCTTCGGCTCAGGTCATGATCCCAGGGTCCTGGGATTGAGCCCCGCATCGGGCTCCCTGCTCAGTGGGAAGCCTGCTTCTCGCTCTCCCACTCCCACTGCTTGTGTTCCCTCTCTCACTGTGTCTCTCTCTGTCAAATAAATAAATAAAATCTTTTAAAAAAATAAAATAAAATGTCCTACAAATAATTGGAATGGGTGCTAAGCCTACAGGACTTGAGCACATGTTTTTCCTTTCAATAACCGTCCCCCCGGCTTTTTTTTTTTTCTTCTTAAAGGAATTAGAGCATGCACAGTGATTGTATTTTAGAATCTTGAAATTAGTGAGATAAAACGTATCATATTGGAAACATTATAGTAAAATGTAGTATAAATTTTAGCTTAAGGAATAGTCAAGATTTCTCATGTTTATCATTAGCTACTGATACTATTAAATGTTTTCTGATCTATAACGTAAAGAAGATAAACTAACAGGTTTAAAAAAGGCTCACATTACAGGGAGAATTACAGTCATTTTTTTTATTGTAAAACATTTCTCTAAAACTTACTAGCCAATTCTTGCCATAGAGTAGCAGTTAATAGATATTTGTTGAATGAATAAATGGATGAAAAAGTGAAAGCTATTTATTTTTCTTTTTAAATGAGGAAGGTCTTCCTAGTCTCCTTTATAGGTGCTTTGATAGCATGTTCCCAATTTGGAGGAGTTCTTATTGCAAAGGGACTCCCTTTGATCTTTAAGGCGATAGGAAAGCAGAAGGGAACAGAAGCCTGGAAACCAGTATGGAGACCTGGGGTGAAGGCGGATAGTAAATCGCCCTATGGTAGGTAGAAAAACAGCAGCAGAGGTAAGTTGAGGAGTTCACCATAAAGGTGAGATTTCATGATGTAAGGTCATTCAGTTAAGGTCCTACACTGACGACATTCTGATTTTTGTTCTCACCCTCAACCTAGACAAAGAGAAGGTGCTTTCCGAGAAAGAAGAAAATTATTTAAGAAATGATGACCCAACTTCTGTAATAAGATCCCTGACTTTTTTCCATTCTTAACAAAGAAATATTTGTCCTGACTTTGGGCGGGGGGAGTGGGATGCACTGAATAACTATTTTGTAAAGACTTAAAATTGTCTGTGTGCTAATTTTTAAATTTTATTTTTATTTTATTAAGCTACATTGCGATGCTTCTCAGTCTGGGAGGTCTTTGTCCCCCAGGAGATATTTGGCAATATCTACGGATATCTTGGTCATCATAACTGGAGAAATGCTAACTACTGGTATCTAGTAGGTAGAGTCCAGGGATACCGCTAAATCTCCTACAAGGCCCAGGATGCAAAATGTCAGTGGCATGGAGGCTGAAAAACCTCATGAGCGAACAAACTTCTTAGAAATCAAGACATTTTGATTCAGTGGTAGCACTAAAATGTGCCCTTCCTGCCTGGATGATTGTGCTTCTCATTATCAAAGTCTCTTCAAAAGGAATATGTTGCAAGTGCTCTGTGAACAAAGTGAGGTGTAAGGCAGTTACAAAAAGTAGGAATCAACTTTGGCATCCTTCACAGGACTGTGACTGATTTTGTTTGTCACATTATCATTGGATTTGAAAGTCTAATATGGCATTTGCATTTGTATGATGTGTCACTTGAAGAAATGGTGTCTGGATTTTAGTAATGTACAGTCCAAAGGCCATAAGGATGCCCCTCCTAGACATGATGTTTCATTCGTAATGGGCTGTGGGGTTGAAGAGGTCCAAAAGAAACTAAAGATAGTACCTTGGCAGAATTACTTTGTATAACGATTGTGCAATACTGTTCAAATTAGAAATTGCCTGAACTGTTTCTTCTTTCTTTTTAAAATTGTGACAGGCTTCCTCTCTGCTCTGCACCATATTGTGATTTTTAGTCTGATGTGGTCTACTATTATTCCACTGCGTGTGTTTACTTCAAAATGAAACTCTGCCACATCGAAAAATGAAACCCATGGAAAAGATTCAAAATAAATAAAACACTTTACATAATAACAATAGAAACGCTCCTTTCCCAGTGGAGTTGGTAGAAGTTGGTTGATGGAGATGCTTTAGGATAAATTGCTACAAGGAAATGTAGGCACATTGACACAGGGGTTAGCAGAGGATAATGATACATTTACTGCAACACATGCCTTCCTGAAAGCAGATCACCTAAAACAATGAGGAAGTGATGAGAAGTGGAAAAGCTAGGTCCTTGATTTATTAAAAACATCTGCTGCCAAAAGACAAAAATAGGGGAATTTCAAGTCATTATGGCAAAGTGTTTTTGCCTATGTTATAAAAGCAGGGTCTTCAGTAGGTTGTTTATGCATTTTAATACCTCCAAGAGGAGAAGTATCTTTGTCACAGTCTCTCTTTCTCCGTGTAGATAGAAACAGATAACGACATTGGTATTTATGTAGATACCCTTGCTTCTGTCAGATATGTCTCTGCAGCTTCACAGCAGAGATGTGACAGAGACACTCTCTCGCGGTTCTTTCCTTCATCGTTTTTTGTAAGAAAACAGGCTCTTCTTAAAGCTAAGACCTGAAAATGTCTTAAAGTAGAATTAGGTGTCTTTTTCTACCAAGCTGATTTAACGAGTTAGTGCTAGAATATACAGGTTTCCCCACAGGGGTTCAGGTGGGGGAAGTCCTAACAGCAATCACCTTGACGCATTGTCCTTTCATTAATTTCAAGACAGGTAGGCGTAGCTGTTGTTGAGGACAATGACATCCCTTTTGAAATTATATTTTCAGATGTCATCCCCTCACTGTAACCTTGAGGGGAATTGGGTGTGCTGATGAGTGAACCTTCCTGTTGTATTGGGTCTCCTCATCATCTCTCCGGGGAATATTTACCCATACGTGTGAAAGGCTGCTAAGAAAGATAATCGGTCTCAAATCCATATGAGTTCTTTTTGTTGTTGTTGTTGTTATTGTTTTTCATTTGAGGAGATCCAGGTTTTACCAAGAGGACCCTCTAGGGTGAATTCTGGGTCCTTTTATAATAAGACATTTTAAATTAAAGATGCTAATATACTTACACCATATATATGCTTAGTTCTGCACTAAACAGTGTAGATTATACCAGGGTTTCTCAAACTCAGCACTATTGATATTTGGGGCTGAGCAATTCTTTGTTGAGCGGGGAGGACAGCCTCCTGCTCATTGTCAGGTGTTTAGAAGCATCACTGGACTCCACTGGCCAAATGCCAATATCACCTCTTCCCATAGTGACAATAAAAAAAAATCCCAGGTTCCTAGGTTTTGCTGATGATGCTCATCAGGGACACATTTTGAGAATTGCTGTATTAGGTTAATGCAGGTAAGATATAAATAGATGAAAAAACTAGGTTACGTGGAAAAACTGCTTCAATGCCTGCATAGAGTTAGACCAGAGATGAAAGAGATGAGTGCTTTTATATGTATATTCATAATATAATATAATTGACATTATGTAATATGTATGTGATTAATATAACATATATTACATATATACGTATATTTCACTCATACTTATACTGAATACTCCAGGAGCATAATGCAGCTTATTGTTGAAATATATTATTAGCATGAACATTGCATACAGGCCACATCCAATTTAGGTTCTGAGAAAACTAGGAAGAACCCAGAACATTATAGGAATTCAATAATGGTTGACTCATAAAATTAATTATCTAAAGTTTCAAAGGCATGTTCTTTCCACTGTGATTTAAATTATAGTTTTCTCTCTGCATGATTCTGTGGGAGTATTTTCATTAACTACCCCTTGAATTGTTTGTATTCCTTTTATATAGTAGATAGGCGTACACATAGTTCTGTCTTGAACTGTGTCTAACGATTCTAACAGCAAAGAACCTATATCCAGAATTCTGCTCCAAGCTGGCCAATGCTGGGAAAGAGATGAAATTTGCTTCAGAATTTGGTGGTCACTCATTAAATGGTCTTTTGCCTTCTTGGAATTCTCCTGTTCTTGGTTGTTGTAGATAATTTGTGGACTCTGGATTGCTCATCTTATGCCCTAAATCCACCAGAAAACCACTGCAGTAGTTTGCTCAATGTAAGTCAGCTCTAAAGAATTGGCTAAAATGATCAAACTTACTTGACATGAAGTATTGATAAAAGGTTCCTCCATTTTAGAGTATATTTCCAACTGAAGACTGTTAGTAAATTTGTGTAACCTTGTATGCGACAGATGTTCATTAGACTTATGGGGGTGATAATTTAGTGGTATGTACAAATATCAAATCATTGTATTGTACATTTGAAATAAATATGTCATATGCCATTTATACCTCAATTTTTTTTAAAAGAATGAAAAAATTAAAAATAAGACATTACTTGCTGTGTACTACACAGGATTCTCTTTTCTGGCTGGTGTTCTGCTTCTCATAATATCAACTGCAGATCCCTTCATTCTCTTAGCACATCTGTCCCCCAATCATCAATTGACCCCCTTGTTTATGGGATTACAGCTCTACAGCTCTTTTTTTTTTAAATATCCTGTCCTAGCTATGTTCTGTGAAATTACTCATGGCTCTCTTCATTGACCGCAAACCCCAAACACAGTTCTGCACAATTCTACTAAAGCTAAGTATGCTCTAACCTCTTGTCTTTATCAAATTTAAAGAATTTCTCAGGCATCCTCCTGGGCTTTTCCTCTCTATAAATAAAGTGGCCGGAGGCCCTGGATTTTTTTTTTTTTTTTAACTTTCTGGTTCCCAGTTCTTTTGTCCTTGTGGATACCTTTAAACCATTTATATCCTGTTTATTGACCTTGGTTTCCTAGAATGGGTTCTACAATATTTAAAAATGGGATCTCATCACAAAAATAAAGTCCTATTCATTTTTATAGGATTCAGTTTTAACCCTTGATCATTCTCTGCTTTGCATTGTTATTCATTGTTTTGGAAGTGAGTCTTCTCTTTTCAAAAGGATTGTGGACTGGTGTTAATCAAGAGCTGTACCTTATACACATCTTTCATAGCATCTTGCACTGTGTAGTTAAATATTCAGTAAACATCTAGTGAAGCCCATAAATGCAACTCTCAACTATATTTGCATAAAACCCATGTCTTCATTTAAAAGAGTCAGGTACCAAAGATCATCAAATGAGGGAAGAATTTTTAGATCAGAACTTACTCCTGAATACCATGAAATCACAAAATTAATTCTATTTGAATAATTGGCCCTGGATGCTTCTATATTATTTTTTCTAATGTGTTAATGCTTATATATTTCATATAAGATAGAGCTTCCCATGATTTTTAATTTCTTAACAGTTAACTTTGAGGTCCAGATTGAGCCCTCCCTTATGTTTTAATATCACTTGCTCGGGTGTGTGCACGTGCATGAGCCAGCACATTTCTGAGGTCAATGAAAAACGAAAAGGAGGTGAAAGGGGATGGAAGCTCAGCATCCATGGGAGGTTCCAGGAGTGTCTAGACTGTAAAGTAGAGCCTGCAAACATTTGTGTCATGGAGACTCAGGCTCAGAATTAATGAGATAATTTTCCACCTAGGATTTACTGGCTTTCAGAACCTTGGAGAACTTTATTTTTCAGGCAGTGAATTATCAGAGCAAGGATGATTATTAGATTTATTACAAATATTATTCCACACAAATGTTAGGAATTGAAGTGGAACACCATCTACTGCTGGCTTTCTGCTGATTTGGAACGAGAATGATAATGAAGAGAATGTTTAGTATTTCCTGTAGTATGCTTATTGTCAAAGCTCACCAAACAGAGAGTGATAGGAAATTCCACCCTTGAGCTTCTCCTGTAAATGCTTGCTCTGAGGTATTACTTTAGATCATTAAATCTATTGGTGGCAAAGTTATTAAGAAAGGAATTAATATAAGAACCAGTATGGTATATACAGTTTAAAGACCATGGGAGCAAGAGTATTTCTTCTCCTCAGTGGTGAGTTATCTCATTGCTCTGAATCTGCACCTGCATCCTGGGGACAGTCCCAATACAGGTCCTAATAATAGCCACTGTTTTTCTAGACTAATCAGGGACAATGTCTGTGGCCATGCAAGGCAAAATATATGTATTGCTAGCATGCATTCATTGCTGACTTAAAAAAAAAAAAAATCAGGAAGTAATCTCAGTTATCAAAAAGCTTTGTCAATTTCTAAAGCCCCTAGCCAGCAGTAGTCACTCTAACAAAATAGGCGAGTGACTAAGCAAAGAGTCCCCAGGATCCATGAGCTGGGTCCTAAATGCAATTAAGCCTCTGGGTCTTGATGGATAAAATCCTCTCCCAGGCACAGACCACCAGGCAGAAGCTCTTTTGACACAGTTCCGTTTGAATTTGACAACCAATTTGAGAGTGACTATGCGTGCCCTCACCCCAAATTTAATTACCCCTGCATCTGTTGTGATGCAGCTTGTGATGAGCAAGCTGCCACCACTGCGTTCTTACTGAGGTTGTTGCTTCCTTTCGTTTATCCTCAGGCAATGGCTTTGCACACAGTCTGGTTGGCCATCACCCTCAAGCTGTTAGATCCCCACACCAGGCTTCGCGTGCAGCAAATGCTGGTTGCTGGCTGAAACACTGAGAGAGCAGTTGCTATTACCCAATCACCAGTCTCTCTGCGGGAGCAGGAAAAGAATGGGAGCCACAATGATTCATTGACTGTGTCTGTGCTGGTAACTCACAGAATATGTTCAGCTGTCAATACAACTGCAGACTCTTCCTAAATGGTCTCACCAGTGGCCAGTTTAGCTTGGTGATCCATGAAAGAGTTTGGCTCTCTTCCTCTCTCCCTTTTTCTCTATCTCAAACTCTCTTTTCCCCCTTTCTCTCATAGTTAGTTCTTCATTTTCTTAATAAATAAATATATCTGTATTTATCATCTATCTATTATTATCTATCAATCATCTATCATCTATCGTCTATCATCTATCATCTATTTATCATCTGTCTACGTATCTATCTATCTATCTATCTATCTATCTATCTATCTATCTATCTCTATTTCTTAGAGATAGATGATATCTATCTATCATCTATCTGTCTATGTAGAGAGAGAGAGAACAGGTATTTGGGGATGTTTTTAAACCCCATTTCACACTTCACGGTGCCATTTATTTTTTGACATTAAGCAACACTTGACCCCTTAGGCCCCTGGACCTCTTAGTCTAGTGTAAAATTTAGTTAATGACTGCATCAGAATACCAAGAAAAATATAATAAAATAAAATGAAGTAAAAAGAAGGAAGGAAGGACAAGCGATGAGCCTATAGTGCATGAAGTGAAAGTCATTCTCAAGGTAAATTTGGTACTTTTAGAAGTGTTCCTGGGAAATAACACTTTGGGTGTATATTTCTTGTCCTGGTGACCTATATTCACGCAAACTAAATTTTCTGTACTTTTTGAACTAAAAATAGTTCTAGTTCAATTGTTGATATATGCAAAACTGAAAATGCTGACACTTTCCTCCTTCACTGCCAGGACTACAGAGTTAACTGGGAAAGACTAGGAGTTTAGGCCATGGTAGCTTTTGTTCCCGCACACCGCACCTTAGAGTATATCACCATCCATGTACTGTTAAGGGAGTCAGGGAAGAAGGCAAGACCAAGCTTCAGCCAATGTTTGCTATTTACAAAAATAGATTAAAGTTTCCATCATACTGAAAATATGTTTAGTTTTTTCAACTGCCTAGAGGAATCATTCAGGAAACTTCAAGCAGTAGTTTATACACTCTATTTTTCTTTACGAATGGGTGGACTCAAAATATTCTTAGATATTTCCCATATTACCAACTTTTACCCACCAATATGCTGTGTAGTTTTTAAGAACTCACTCATTCCATTTGGTTATTCTGTCTACACACCAGGAAATGAAAGGCAGTCATGTTGGTATCAGGTTAAATACAATGACTTTGAAATGAAATTACATCTACAGGTTTCTTTTCGTCCTCTTCTGTTTGTCCAATAAAGTGATCATGTTCTTTATGATCTCCATGTAAGTGCAGTCTAAATGTTCCATTTATCTGCTTGTTCTTATAGTCATTTACTCCCCCACAATAACTTGTACATAAAAAAAGAATCATCGCTTATTGACATTTTCAGAATTTCCAACACCAGACTCTCCAGAGAGATATGCTGGCAAACTGTGCTGAAGAACTAGGCTAGGCTTCTATTTTTGGTTTTGGATCTTTGTTTCGTTTTATGTTTTTAATCATCAATGGCCCCCTAAGACTATTGGAAACGTGGTATCACTGAATAACTACGAACAAGAAATTTGGAGTCAGGCAGAAATGGGCTTTGGCTCTAGTTCCTCCACTCAGTAAGTATGGAGTCTTAGGCAAGTTACTTTACTCTGTTCTGCACTTGTTGAATGGGATGATGCTCCTTTTTTGATATGCTGGTTATATGAATTACATGAGATAATATAGAGAAAGTGCTAAGCAAAATAATCAGTCAATATTTCTTATGATAATGGTACAATTTTCTCTAATGAGATGACTTTGGGGAATGTGGTAAGACATATATTTGTTTGTTGGATTGATGCACCACTACTGCCCCAAGGATCTTGATGATGATTATGCTGGTGGGATAAATCCCAAAGTCACACTGTTATGCTTTCTTTAGTTTTTCTTATGTCCCTCAAAAGCTATTGTCGACTATTGCTGATTTTACTGTGATATTTAAATGTGGTCTTCTGATATTTCTGCTTACTCATGATAAACATGAGAATATCAGAATACGAAACTAATGACAAAACTGTAAACAGACCAGGTAGGAGACAGGAGGCAATTCCTGATATCTGTTTCAAGATTTGTCACTGAGTTGCTATTTGAATGTAGACAAGTCTTGGACAAATGTGAGCCTGTCTTTCAGAAAAGCCATCCTGACGATGAGATCCATTTTTAAGCTTATAAAGGCAGTCTTACAACTTCAGTACTTAATATTTTTTCAAGATAACTGCATTTATTGGGATTTCACCTGCATCCTACATTTTCCTTTCCTGACAGTAATATGGAAGCAGTTAAATTGCACAATAACAACTTCAGTGTAGAGTAAAACTTCAGTAATTTCAGGGTACCAGAGAAGAGGGGCACCAACCTAACAAAACTCATTACGCTTTTCTAAGCGATTGTATGAGAAATTCACTACCCATCTCTAAGAATAAGAGTAATAAAGCATTAAAAATAAAACATTTGTTCAAACACGAAACACTTGAAGGATAATAATATCATACTAGTATTTTACTTTAAGTTAGACCTCTTTCTTACAAAAATAAGTCCACACTTACGGTTATTCAAAATTGTTGATAATGGGGCATGAAGTATGCTTGCAAAGGATAATGACACACGTATGAGCTGGGAATGGGGGAGTGTTGTCACGGCATAGGAAGATCGAAGGGCCCCAAGTATTTTGTAAGACAGGTTATAACCAAAGGATATTGAATAAATTATATCCTTCTGTTCTAAATCTAAAATGGCTGACCTAAAATGTCTCAGCAAACTGAAAGTGCATTGTCTCATTTTTAAATTGATGGTCCATTTTAAATATATATTTTGACTACTTGCTGCCAACTCAGTTTGATCTCTTTCCCTATTTCTATTTAAGTAACCTCTTAAACAACAATAACTCTTCTAGGACTCGGCTTAAAGACGTCTGGCATCAAGTGATCATAAAATATGATCATATGGTAGTTATAATAGTACCTATTGTATAATAATATAATAATAAAAAACATAATAAAGTATGATATAATAGTAAATAATTTGGGCCCTTACTAAAATTCAGGGACCATGCTATGAACATCTCACATGTTATTTAATTTTACGGTATGGATGTGAAGATAATCACATGTGACATTGGATATCATAAGAAGAGTTCACCTTTTAGTTTGGTTTTGTTTTTTTTTAACAGATATACTGAGATATAATTCACATACCATATGATTCATCCATTTAGAGTGTTTGCTGTTTTAGATAAGGTGGTTAGGAAAGATTTTTATGTGGAAGAGGCATGGGAGAAGAACTCAGCATGTCAGGAGGATAGATCTTTGGGATACCATGGGAAAGATACCCTGGAGAAGGGCATTCCCATTAGAGTGAACAACCAGCCATAGCTTGGCTGGAATGCGAAGAAACTATAAAGAGAATTGCATTTTGGTATTCTCATTATTATGAACTGTCTTTAGGGGATTTTGAGTAGGGTTGACTGACTTTTCAAAAAGGCCACTGTACTGTTATCTAGAGAAAGGTTGAAAAAACCAATTAGGTGCTTTTTGCGTGACATGGGCCAGAGAAAATGGTGGCTTGCACTAGGTTTGGAAGAGTGAAGGATAGCCAGATTGGTGTCATACATTAATTCTCAACTGCAACTAATTTTGCATCCATTAATAATTCCTGACCCAGCAAAAGTAATTGATATCAGCTGCGTGTGGTGGTTGGCCAGTGTCATGGAACCTGATCTATCACTGACTTGGCTGCCTTGCCCTTTTCTTAAACTTGTTTACTTTGAAGCAGTGGTTCTCGAATATTGCCATAAATCTGAATCCACTGTAGGCCTTGTTAAAACACAGACTGAGGGCCTCTCCCCCAGAGTAATCGATTCAGTAAGTTTTAGGCAGAGCTTAATAATTTGCATTTCTCACAAGTTCCTAGCTTATAATGATGTTACTGATCTGGGGACCACACTTTGAAAACCACTGCTCTGAATCAGGAATTGACTAACTTTTCCTATAAGAGGGACAGATAGTAAATAATTAGGGTTTGGGGTGATCACAGACTGTCACAGCTACTCAACTCATCAACTATATGTAAGACATACAGTCTATAAGGCACAGGTAATATGTATATGAGTAAGCATGGCCATGTGCCAGTAAAATGTATTTACACAACCAAGGCCATGCTGCCTCTGCCCTAGATCATTTACTCTGGTCCCAGCTACCTGCATCTGCCCAATATTCTCACACTTATTTTAGAATATATTTATATATGCACTTTCATGTGTGACTAGCAATCTGTTCCTTAATGTATCAAAGCTTTCTCTAGCATATTCTTTTTACCTATTACTGATGATACAACAAATTAATATCTCTGGTATCATATTGTGAGAATGGGATTGTTTTAGAAGTCCTCAATACTCCATTTGAAAAGCTAGGAAGACTAAGGGGAAATCATTCTGGGAACCATCTGTTAATTTTGAAAAGCCAAAATGCATCAGTGAGGTTATCTGTTCTTCAATAACAATTTCCCATTATAATCAGTTCTCTTGGGCACCTGGGTGTCTCAGATGGTTAAGCGTCATCCTTTGGCTCAGGTCATGATCCCGGGGTCCTGGGATCGAGTCCTGCATTGGGCTCCCCGCTCAGCAGGAAGCCTGCTTCTCCGTCTCCCTCTGCTGCTCCCCCTGCTTGTGCTCTTTCGCTATCTCAAATAAATAAATAAAATCTTAAGAAAATAATCAGTTGTCTTATCAATAAATCCATCACAGTGAGATAAAAAATGATTGAGGAGGGGAGAACTATATTAAATAAAAAGTGTATACTGTCATTTTGGCAGACTTATAAATGTAAATATAATGAGATAAATAATGAGAAATATTTGTGGGAGGTAGCTGAAATGAGTGTGACCTCTCAGTTTTCCAGATTTACTTTCAAGAATGCAAAGAAAATCACCACCTACAATTTTCAGTAAGACTGACAATAGTTTGGCAGTTTTGCTAGTTATTTATGAATCTACAAAATATATTTCTCATAGCTGCCTTGTTTCAAAGGAATACGTGTAACTAAACTAGTAAGATGGGCCATGTCACAGAAACACTAATTAATAAAACACTGCAGTGTTGTACATAATTTGTATTTGTTTGGCTTTTTATCCTGTTTTGTAGAATAAAAGTATCAATACCTGATTATTTTTTCACATTGTAAGGTGTGAATATTAAGGCATTCTCATTTAGTTTTCAGATCCTTCTTGTGTAGCTAAAGTGAAAGTTGAAGAAAAGTAAATAATTTAGGCAAGGTGATACCATTTCTCTGAGAGCCAGTTCACAAATTCAAGAGCATGGACTCTGAATTCTTCCTTTTAACTGTGCCTTCCTGGTTTCCTGGGCTTCCCTGATGTATATTAATATCTCCCATGGGTCATATAAACCTGAAGATGGGGCGTGGGCCCTGGTATCAGAATGCATTTTTCAGAAAAATAATGTTTAAAACATTTCTATTTAAGTACGAGACATATCCAGGAAAGTGAATCAGTATCTATAGAAGTTCACAGCCCTATGGATTCTCACAGTGACAACACTGATTGAACCATCCACCAGGAATGGAAAATTGCCAACACCACAGAATCCCTTTGGTACATATCTCCCAAAAGTTATACCCAAGTTCCTGGCTTGAGCAATGAGGTAGAAAGTGATGGTGAACTTTTCTAAGATGGGAAACACAGGCAAAGGAGATCCATTTGAGAAAGAAGATAATTATTTCTATTTGTATTACTTTATATTAAGAAACATATTTAAATATTGAATCATTTGAATATTGAATCAAAAATGAATATCTTTTTTTACAATAATAATTGAGGTACTATGTTAGCATGACTCAGTCAACCAAGAGGTATTTATGGAACTCATTGCCACTTAGCGCAAAGTAATGGTGGAGACGGTAAAAATAAGTGAGCATGTTCTTGCTTTACTGAGATTGCCATCCAGGGGACAAAATGAGGCCAAATAAACATATGAGAAAATGCTAATAAAAACCCCAGGTCTCATCCATGTTATAGAGAAGCTGAGTGTTCTGAGAGTATTCACTCAGGTTCTCTGTGTCCCTAAGATTCCACTTCTTTTTTTCAATCATATTTCATATCCCCTCATGTTGGAAACCTTGTAAATCCATGATACTATGTGTACAAAGTAGAAAAATGAACTTGCAAACTGAGTGTTAGAGGAGCTATGTGACGCTATAAATTCTAGAAAAGAGTTCAAAGAAGGAGATCTTCTGAGATTTGGGTAGGTAATTTATTGATTCTTACATTTTTTAACATTTATTGAGCAGCTATTGTGTCTCAAGGTCTTTTTGAATCTAAGTAGGAAATCTTAAATGTGAATTAATATCTGAAACCTGAGGAATTGCATGGATCTGAATCACTTTAGTGGCAAAGTAATTGTTTTTAGGAATTAAAAGAAAATCCAGATTAACATGTTTTTTACATTATTCAAGAGTTTGTTAAAATGAAATATATTTCAGAATTACATAAAGTGTTAACTATATATACATAGATAATTAAAGTAAATTTTTTTCCTTTTATAAAAATGGAAGGAAAAAGAAATCCATTACATATCGACTGGCTCTAACAAAACTTAAGTATTTTCTGAGAGGCAGAATCTCTTTTCAAATAATCAAAGCAGTGGACAAAATGGCAGCTGGAGGTGGCAAGGTCACCAAGTCCCCAGAAAGCTCAGAAGGCTAAATGAATATTATCCCCAATACCTGCCACCCCAGTCTTAACCAGTGGTGGAAGAACAGTCTCAGAACTGTTTGTGCCAATTGGCCATTTAGGTTTAATAGTAAGAGACTGGTGAATGATAACAGAGCATCGAATGCTTCAGAAGGAAAAGACCATGTTTTGTGGGCCATTTGCTTGGTGTGTGTGCGCACGCGTGTGTGTGTGTGTGTGGAAATTTTAAGTGATTAGTTTTTAAAAGTAGTACTTTTTCATGGAAACAACATGACCAAAAATAGGTCACAGAATTTTGAGATCCATTAAAACAAAAGTTTATGAGGAAAAAAAATTATTATGAATAGAAATAAGGAATACATACCTAATTAATTGCTACATAAATTCTAAGTCAAAATCTATACAGTTGCATGGATAGTTATATATAAATGTATATATATATTAATATAGAAAGAGTCTTTTCATTGACCTTTTAATCAAATTGTTTTAAAATACACAACTGTTCTTAAATTTTAAGTCGTTTTGAATATTACTGTATGCAATTAAAATTTGAAAGAAAAAAAATCTTTTGAATAAAAGGAACAGGATGAAGCTACCCAGATACTCCCTGACAATAAAGAAAGATGATTTACATAAATCACAGAAGTTAGGAGGAGATACATATCCAAGTATGTTGTCTTTAATATTGCTAAGGGAGGATCATTTTTCACAATGTTACTTTTGTGGCTTTAATCAGTCTGGTTTAACTGTCTTAAAGGATTACACCCAAGTGCCTCTCACTTTGCTAAGTAATTTCACTACCTTACTAGTTAGAACTCAGTAGTGACCTGATCCCACTGGTGAACGGTGGAGGCTAATGGGTTTACCTGCCGTGAATAAAGATAAATGAAGTAGCTATCATGAGTACAGCTGACATTAGTAAGAAAATAAGGACAAACAAGGGCATATAGTTTCGAGTATCCATAAAGGTTAAGTTTAGATTTTTTTTTTCAAACGAAGGAGAGCAGCTTTAGATGAAACTGAACAGAACGTAGCTCCTTTAATGTGTGCCATTCAAAGGGTTCAGGAACCACATCATCTGCTCTTTCCAGGTCAATAAGACAAGAAAGCAAATACTCACGCTGCATCCCTAAAGTGTTTCTAGGATCTGAAAATAGTAAGTGGATATCCCTGGTATATAAGATTTTCTATTGATCCCTGTCCTACCCTAAGCAGCTGTCAGAAGATACACAAGATGAATATTAAATCAGATGAAAAAATACATGAATTCATATTAAGTGAAAAAAAATTGTTTGTAAAACAATATGTAGAATGTGAGACCAAGGAAGTACATCTTTATCTGTTTAGAGATAAGAGAAGGACTATATTAGAAGAGGAATTTTGGAAAAGTATATCCCACAGAATTACTTGTTATCATCTCTGGGGCAATGATGCTATGGGTGTTGTTGCTGTTGCTTGTTTGTTTTTTTTTTAAGATTTTATTTATTTATTTGAGAGAGAGAGAATGAGAGAGAGCGAGTACATGAGAGGGGGGAGGGTCAGAGGAAGAAGCAGACTCCCCGCCGAGCAGGGAGCCCAATGCGGGACTCGATCCAGGGACTCCAGGATCATGACCTGAGCCAAAGGCAGTCGCTTAACCAACTGAGCCACCCAGGTGCCCCTGCTTGTTTGTCTTTAAGTAAACTCCATGCCCAGCAGGGAGCTTGAACTCACTACCCTGAGATCAAGATCTGAGCTGAGATCAAGAGTTGGAAGTTTAACCGACTCAGCCACCCAGGTACCCCTGGGAGGTTTTATTTTTAATTGTAGTCAATTCAATTAATGATAGTTTATTTTTTTTTCTGTGATAAATACATTTCACTTTCATAATAATAAAAAAAAAACAACTAAATGAATTCTTTCCCAAGAGTACCAATTTGTGATTATATACTAGATTGGCCAAGCTCCCAGAATTTAGACAATTAGGTGGAGTTTTGACATCAAAGCACCAGTACAGATCGTGAATTAGGCATTAAAGGTAAATGGATACATAACACATTCCTTAATTACTCATCAAGTTTGCTCTGCAAAGAGTGGGCATTGCAAATCAAGTAGTGCCCCAGTAACCTCACCAGACATCACAGTAACAGCAGTTAATGATAATATCTAGCAATACCTATAGAACAGATGGATTCCATGGCATGTATTAACTCCATTCGTGTTACATAAAGTGCCCAAATGTATCATTTTGTCAATAACCAGCGAATGAGAAAATATATACCCTTCTCCTCCCTTGCCCCCCTTCTTTTATATTTCAAGGAACAGATCCAACCCCACTTCTTTATAAATACATTCTTCATTTTCAGCTCAAATTCAATTCCCAATTTCTATTAAGAAAAGCACCTCTTCCTGGATTTGGAGACCGTTAGTTGCTTTTTCATGTGCATACCTCATTTCTTCCAAATGACTATAAACTCACTGAGAACAGAGCTTCCTTATTACAACCTTGATGTCACAATACAGTGTTTTTCATATAATAGGCTTTAATATCTATGGAAGGTAGTTGCAGTGAAGAGACAGTAGCAATTAAAACTCAGTCCCACACTAGAACCTGACACTAATTAGTAGAGTGACCTTGGACTATTTCCTGAAACTCTGTTCTTCAGTTTCTCATTTGTAAATGGATATAACAGTTTTGACTGCTTTGGGGGGGTAGGAGTATTTTCTATGTTCCAGGCACTATTTTATGTATTTACCGTATAATCGCCCTCTGAATCCTCACATCAATCCTTTATAGGTCAGTTTTATTGTTTATTTCCACCTTTCAGGTGAAAAGGTTGAGGCTCACAGAGGTTCGGTGACTTGACTAAAGTCTCAGAGCCATGGGCTGAAGAACCAGGACTCAAACCCCACAGCCTGCTTGCAGAATGCCCACGTTGAACTTCGGCACAGCATCGCCTGGCACAGAGTAAGTACACAATAAATATTAGCTATGCTTATTATGGTTTTGTCAGAGGTTTACTTCCCTGCTCCCTGCAATGGTCTTTAATTATATTTACATTTCTTCAGTCCTCACTTGCTGCCCCTCTTGCTCCCGATTGTCTTACATTAATATTCCTGATTTGCTTCGACCCTGAAGATTTGGGGCCAATTATTGTGTAAAATATCCCTCTGTCTGGGCTTTTCTGATTTTTTAAATAATTAGATTTAGATAATGCCTATTTGGCGAGAATATCACAAAAGTGATGCTATATTTTCATTCCATCCTCTCCCATGACAGACCATTTTGATTTCTCCCATTTCTTTGGGACTTTAACTTTGATCATTTGGGTAAGAAGGTGTCTGCCAGGAAAAAAAAATAAAAAGGATTCCTCAATATAAAATTACTGTCTCTCCCTTTGTAATTAATACATGTGTTTTGTGGAGAGGATCTTGAAAATATGTAAATATCCCTCTACTCATCCAATTTCAAATTTATTAATTGCTTTACATCAGAATGGATTTAAAAGATTCTTGTATAATTCAATAAATATATTCCATTTGTATCAAATTTTATCTTTATTACTTTTTTTTTTGTTTTGCAAAGTAATAACAGCAGAATTCCCACATATCTACCTGACCAGTGTCCCCTAATACGATACCTTACATTACCATGATACATTTCTCAAACTAAGAAATTAACATATATACAATTCTATTAACTAAACTACAGGCTGTATTTTTATTTCATCAATTTTAGTTTTTGATTTTCTTTTGTTTTGTTTTTAAGTAATGTATGTTTTCTGTTCCAGAACCCAACCCAAGATAGCACTTGGCATTTAACCAATCTGGTTGTCATTATCTCCTTAGGACAAGTTTTTAATCTTTGCTTTTGTTTTATGACTTTAAAACTTTTGAAGATTCCTGGTCAGTTATTCTATAGAACGTGGCTCAATTTTGGATAACCTAATGTTTTCTGAAGATTATACTGAGATTCTGGATTTTGCTGGCACATACCACTGAGGAGAAATGTCTTTCTCGTTGCTTTATACACCTGGTATGCAATGTCAACAAGACTTATGATAGATGATGTTGACCTTGATCACTTGGATGAGTTGGTTTCTACAGGTTTCTCAACATTAAATTACTATTTTTCATTTTATACACTCTATTTATTAGTAGTGGGTGGCTAAGTTCCTTCCACACTCAAGGGGAAGGAATTTAAGGGATCAGAATATGAAAGTATATGTAGAGAATCATAATTTGGTTTTAAAAGGCTTTCTCCAAGTGAATCTGTGTTTTGTTTTGGTTTTCTGTCTGGTTTTTGTTTTTTGGGGTTTTTTTTCCATGTAGGGATCTCATATCCATTATCTATTCTTCTCTCTTTTTCACCTCCAGCATCTAACCAGCAACCAGTCATGTTGTTTTTCCTTCTAAAATAATTATTTTCTACATCACCTTTAATTAACTCTCACTTTCATAAAATCCATGTATGAAGCATAAATAAAACATGAACATTAAGAACACAAACACATACATGTGATGTTAATGGTTCTGCAGAAAGACTATTTTGAGAAATACAATTTCAATTAAAAATAAGTGTGCGTTGAAATGCCTCAAAAGGTGGGCATATTTGTGATTCCACAGTTAATTACAAATTTTCCCCTTTTTTGTATGGTTTAATCTTTGGAAACATGTTTCAAGAAACTCCTGGAAATGTTACCCTTAACTTGATTAACTATAACGGATTCCCTCATCCTTTCTCACTGTCTTCTACCTGTAGGGACCTTCTCTTCCTTGTTCAAAGTCAAATTGCCTCTACAGGAAGAAACCACTTTCCGCTCTTCTCTGCTTTGACTTTTGAAAAAAATAATCACTTGCTATACTCAACTCCCATATCACTTATTTGATATTACTCTTAGAGAATGTTATGTTCTTTATTAAATAGCAATATGTATCATTCATTCTGTAGTAATATAACCTTTCCAACTAGATTATCGATTTCTTATAATGGAACTTATTTTATATGTGTCTTTATTTTGTTTTTCCTAGCTGAGTGTTTAGAAAGCATGCCTTCACAGGTTTTTGATGACTGAATGATAAATGTCTTGCTTTCTTTTTTTTTTTTTTTAAGATTTTATTTATTTTTTTGACAGAGACAGAGACAGCGAGAGCAGGAACACAAGCAGGGGGAGTGGGAGAGGGAGAAGCAGGCCTCCCGCTGAGCCGGGAACCCGATGTGGGACTCAATCCCAGGACCCCAGGATCATGACCTGAGCCGAAGGCAGTCGCTCAACCAACTGAGCCACCCAAGCGCCCAATGTCTTGCTTTCAATCAGAGATCTAGCTCCTTTGTAGCAGGTCCTGGCCTGAGATCTGGGTGCTCTGATTTTCAGGCTTGTACTTGCTCAGATAAATAAAAGTTATTCCAATTATAGATAATGTGCAGAAATGAAATTGGCTTAGGACCATTTGACCATGGTACCAATTTGAATATGGCTTATTTCAGACACTATTAACAATTCTAAGCATATGAACAAAGTATTTTCAAAATTCTACATGAAACCAAAAATCTATTTCCAAAAGCTGTCTTCACCTCCAGGTTATTTGAAACCAGCTGGGAAGGAAAATTAATCTTTGTTTTTTCATCCAAAGAACTTCAGAAATTATATATAGACAGTCTCATTTTTGAATTTTCAAGTCATTGTGTGTTCGACCCATTTTTACTGTAGCCATTGTTTTTAGGCCTTCCTTGTGTGAAACACACACTTTCAACTACTCCATGTTGCCTTGCAGCTAAATTATATCTCAATATATTTGCCTACTCACCAGGATTCTAGCATGTTTCTAGTATTTAGTGGGTATAGGCCCGGAATGCTAAGGTACTTTAATGCATAGTACACTCTAGTACAACAAAGACGTTTTCAGTGTTCTGTAGGACTTTCAAATATCTGGCTAGATATGCCTTTTAATGAAACAGTTGTTTGTAATTATATACGGTAACAGTGATAACTATAATTCTAATAATATTGATTAAAACCAAGAGAAGATCAAGAACTCAGTTAAGCTGGGAAAGAGATAGTTGAGCTCTCAGGTTATCAGAATTACCGGTTAAAGCAACAAGTGGAAAATGAAAGAGTTTATTTAGCCTTTAATAGTTTACTGCGATGGTATTAGCAAGACTATAAAAACCTGAAAACACATCAACTCATTTGATTTCATTTTCCACCATGGAATAGCAGGCTGAGGGTCACGTGGACAACAAAGACATGGAGATCATCTCACTGTTGAGGGAGTCCTAAGCAGGTTTGGACAGTTTTAAGGACCCTGAGGTTGGAAGTGGGGATATGTGAGGGGAAGGACTGGTAGGAGTTATGAATCAGAGTGGGAAAAGTGTCTTTGAGGTTCCCTCCTTCCCATCTCACTTTGCCTGAGGAGGACTTCTGCCTAAGACCTCAGATAAGGACACCTAGGAACAAGGATTCCTAGTTTAGGAATGCAATTGTATAAGAGCATGACCAGCCAGGGGGCCTGAGTCGTTGATGGCATCTCTCTTCAGGAGACTCCAACAATCTGGCTGTGCACAAAATCTCATGTGACCATGGCGGCGCTCCTCTGTGAAACCTGCTCATAAGCCTTTATAATTGTCTATATGGTAAAGCCCCAAAAAACTCACTTAGGTCTTTAAATTTCTATTTATCTAATTTTGAAAGAGAGAGAGAGCCCGCATGGGTAAGTGTGGGGAGGGGCAGAAGGAGAGAGAGAATCTCAATCAGGCTTCAGGCTCAGCTCAGAGCCCGACGTGGGCTCTATCTCAGGACCCTGATATCAAGAGTCAGACACTTAACCAACCGAGCCACCCAGGCACCCCCACACTTAGGTTTTTAACCAGGAACCAACTTTTCAGAGAATGCTTCTATTACCCAGTGTGAACAAGGCACAATTCTAAGTGTTTCATAAATGATAAGGTTTTTAATCCTCATAAAAATCCAATTAGATTATTACCACTTCCATATTTCACATGAGAAACTGAGGCACACAGATATTTAAGTAATTTGCCCAAGGCCCCACTGTTGCAAAGTAGCAAAGCCAGGATTTGAGCCCAAGATACCTGGCTTGAGTGTCTCTGAATCAACACATGATACTTACTTTCTTTATAAGCCTAAAATCAAAGTCTATCTCCAAACCAACACTAAACACTATTGTAGAGTCTTAATATACAGTGAGTTTTCCAGAAATGTAACTACTATATAAAATGTGGCAATGTTATTCTTATGTTTTTAAGCTTACCAAGAATTGCTTATCATTTCAGAAAATCAGACTTTTAACGGCAACACGGCTTGTAATCCTTGAATTGTCAGTGCATCACACCTGTATTACGGTGCGTTTGTAGCAAATTACAGAAATATAAGCATCTGAATGCTTCGTTTTATCCCCTAGAGTCATGCTGAGTACTGGCACATTGAAATACATATTATTCTCTAGTTCACTCCATTCAGGTTTTTTTTGTTTTGTTTTTGTTTTGTTTTTGCCTAGTCAGGCTTATTGGAGTAAAATTGAGTACACTAAAATTCAACCTCTTTCGTGTGTACAGTTTGATGAATTTTGGAAAACACATACAGTTGTGTAGCCACCAATCAAGATATAGAACAGTTCCATCAACCTCCAAAATTTCCCTTGTGTCCATTTGTAGATTGTGTCCGTTTGTAGCTTCATGCATCTAATAGACATATGATACATACTGAGAGGGAGTAAGTGTATCACTTTTGCTGCTTATTATGGATCAGTGTGTATCAATAGTCCACCTACTTTTATTGCTGAGAAGTATTCCATTAAATGAGTGCACCTCAGTTGCTTATTGATGCATTCACCGAAGGACACTTGGGTTAATTTCAGTTTGGGGTAATTATGAATAAATCCTCCACAGACCTTCACATGCAATGTGTGTGTGTGTGTGTGTGTGTGTGTGTGTGTGTGTGTGAACATCAGTTTTTATTTACTTTGGATAATGACCGAGGAGTAAATTGCTAGGTTATATAGGTTGTACAATAACTTAAGAAACTGCCAAACTGTTTTGCAAAGAGACTAGACAGTCGTCCCCCGTCACACACAGGGAATATGTTCCAAAACCCCTAGTGGGTGCCTAAAACAACAGACAGTACCAAACCCTATATATGCTATGTTTTTTTTTTCCTATACATACTTACCTATGATAAAATTTTATTAGTAAATTAAACGCTGTCAGATTAACAACAATAGCTAATAATAGAATAAGACAATTATAACAATGTACTGTCATAAAAGTGATGTGACCAAGGCATCGCTCTCTCTCTCTCTCTCTCTAAGCATCTCATTGTCTTGTACTCACCCTCCTTGTGAGGATGTGAGATGATAAGAGGTCTGCATGATGAGAGGGAGTGAGGGGAGTGATGTAGGCGTTGGGATGTAGTGAGAGGCCACCATGGACCCCCTGATGATACTTTAGAAGGAGGATCATCTGCTTCAGCATCGTGGTTGACAGCAGGTAACTGAAACCACGGAAAGTGCAAATCTGAATCCACAGTTGAGGGAGAACTAGTGTTATTTGACATTCCTACCAACAGTGTATGAGCTTCCGCCTACTTCGTATCCTCACCAGGGGGTGGCTTAGTCAGAAATTCCTTTTTTGTGCTTCTGACATGTAGTATGTCATATTGTGGTTTTCATGTAAATTTCCTTATTGACTAATAATGTTGAGCATTTTTCTTATGTTAATTTGCTTCCTGTATATCATCATGTATGAATTGTCTGTTATATTTGCCCAATTTTTTAAATTTAATTTTATTATGTTATGTTAGTCACCATACATTACATCATTAGTTTTAGATGTAGTGTTCCATGATTCATTGTTTTATTTGCCCAATTCTTATCAGGTTGTTTATTTTCTTATATTTTTGAGATTTCTTAGTAAATTGTCAATTGAAGCATTATCAAATATGTTTTACTAAGATTCCATCCCAACTTGTGGCCTACCTCTTCATTTTCTTTTTTTGACAGTGACTTTTGAAGAAAAGTTTTTAAATTTTTTTTTAAGATTTTATTTATTTATTTGAGAGAGAGAGAGCACATGAGAGGGGGGAGGGTCAGAGGGAGAAGCAAACTCCCGGTCGAGCAGGGAGCCTGATGCGAGACTCGATCCTAGGACTTCAGGATCATGACCTGAGCTGAAGGCAGTCGCTTAACCAACTGAGCCACCCAGGCACCCAAAAAGTTTTTAATTTTGATGCACCAAATTTACCAGGATTTTTTTCCTTTCTGGGCCACGCTTTTGGTATTATGTCTAAGTTATTTTTGCCAAATCCAAGATCAAAAATATTTTTCTGCAATGGTTTTCTTCTAGTAGTTTTATAATTAGGGTTTATGTTCAGGGCTTTGAGGTGTGAGATATGAGTTGAAGGTCATTTTTGCATTTGTATAGTTAATTGTTTCAACATCATTTGTGGAAAACATTTGTGGCAACGATACAATTACTTTGTACCTTTGTCCAAAATGAATTGACCATATTGTGTGTGTTTATTCCTGGAGTCTTTACTGTGCACCAATGATCTAGGTGTGTATCGAGTGCCAACCCAACATTGTCTGGATTATTGTCGTTTTATAGTAAATTTTGGAAATAAGGCCATGTGTATCCTCCAACTTTGTTCCTTTTTGTCAGCATTGTTTTGACTATTCTATTTCCTTCACTTTCCCATAGATCATTTAGAATCAGCCTGCCGATTTCAAAAAAGAAGAAGAAAAAAACCCACTTGCTAATTTTTTGGACTGAGATTATGTTGAATCTGTAGGTTAGCTTGGGGATAGTTTATATCTCAACCAGATTGGTTTTCTCTATTCACATTGCTTGTGACTGCCTGTTGATTAACCTGGTGCTAGGGACAGCCTCAGTATTAGGCATGCCTTGAATTCCTGGGTCTCTTGCCAGTCCTTCTCAGTGATCTTGCTCCTCATCCCTATAGTTACTCGCCTTTTTGGTGAGACTCATCAGCAGTGATTCTGCCTGTGTTCCAAGGACAGGAGACCTCTTAGATTCGGACCCAGCATGATTCCAAGTTCTGTCTGCAGGGGTAGAGTGTTTCTTCTTTTACCCTTTCCCTCAGCCACAATGAAACTTCCTTGTGTCTTTGGAAGATAAGAGTTGCACCCACTTCCTTAGCAGTTTCAAGCTTTTGTTCCCTAGAAGAGTCCAGGGGAAGGGCCCAGCTGGGATGTTATGTGTTTCCTACAATGGCAGGCACTCTCCTCCTCCTGAAAGAGGTAGATCAGAAATCTAAATATAGGGGCGCCTGGGTGGCTCAGTCGGTTAGACGTCTACCTTCAGCTCAGGTCATGATCCCGGAATCCTGGGATCAAGCCCCACATCAGGCTCCCTACTCAGCGGGGAGCCTGCTTCTCCCTCTGCTGCTCCCCCCTGCTTGTGCTCTCTCTCTCTCTCTCTCTGTCAAATAAATAAATAAAATCTTTAAAAAAATATATAAATATAAAAACTAAATTGATCAAACTTCTAGAGGAAAACATTGCATTAGACAAAAGTTCCCCAGATGTGATATGGAAAGCCTTAATCATAAAAATTAATAACTGACATTTTCAAAATTGAAATATTTTGGTCTTGAAAAGACACTGTTAAGAAAACAACAAATTAAAAGACAGATCTGCAAAAACTATTCACAATACAATATCTGATAAACACCTTGTATCAACCACATACAAAGAACTCTGACAATTAAGTGAAAAGAGAATTCAATTTTAAGATGTAAAACATTTGATTTGACATTTCACAAATAAGAGACCTGAATGATGAAAAAGCAAATCAACAATTCTCAACATCATTAGTCAGTTATTAGGAAAATGCAAAGTGAAATTATAATGAGATACTTATAATTACTGAGTGACTAATAATTAAAAACTGATAAAATCAAGGATTGGCCTAAATATGTAGCAACAGGAGCTCTGATATACTACCAGAAAAAAATGTAAATGATACAATTACTATTACTTTTTTTAACATTCTTGTGCAAGTTTTTGTATGATCAATATGTTTTCATTTCTTTTGGAATGGAATGGAATTGCTGGGTCTCAGGGTAACTTTATGTTTAACATTTGAAGAGTTGAATGATACAATTACTTTTGTAATTCTTTGGAAGTTTCTCTAAAAGTTCAATATATATTACTTTAAGAATAATTCATCGGATTCCTAGGTATTTACTCAACAAAAATGAAAACATACAGCCACACAAACATTTTACATGAATATTCCCAAGAAACTATCTAATTTTAAAAAGTTGATTGGAGGGGCGCCTGGGTGGCTCAGTTGGTTAAGGGACTGCCTTCGGCTCAGGTCATGATCCTGGAGTCCCTGGATGGAGTCCCGCATCGGGCTCCCTGCTCAGCAAGGAACCTGCTTCTCCCTCTGGCCCTACCCCCTCTCATGTGCTCTCTCTCTCTCGTTCTCTCTGTCTCAAATAAATAAATAAAATCTTTAAAAAAAAAAAAAAGATGGGATTTCCCCAGGCTCAACTGGGCATTTAAAAAAATAAAATAAATAAATAAATAAATAAAAAGTTGATTGGATAAACAACATATATATCCATAGAACAGAATACTGTTCAGCAGGAAAAAGAGTCATGGAACTAAATGAAAGTGTCTCAAAATCAGTGTACTGAGTGAAAAAAGCCAAACCAAATAGAATACCAACTACCTAATTTCATTTATATAAAATTTTAAAAAATTTATGCTAATGTGTAGGGTAAGACCACAAATCAATGGCTTTCTCTCTTTGGGGTAGAAAGGAGATGGATTGCCAAGGAGCATGAGAAATCTTTTAGTTAGGAGTAAGGGAAATGTGTATTTTAACTGTGGCAGTAGGTTCACACGCATATACATTTGTCAAAGCTTATATAAGAGCACTATTTAACTAAGCACAGTTTATTTTATGTAAGTTATATGTCAATAAAGTTGATTT
This sequence comes from Mirounga leonina, assembly GCF_011800145.1. Lineage (NCBI taxonomy): Eukaryota > Metazoa > Chordata > Mammalia > Carnivora > Phocidae > Mirounga > Mirounga leonina. Next base: position 16,393,421 of record NW_023270825.1, on the reverse strand, counting down.
AAAAACATGTTGGATCCAATAGGCATGAGAACACTAGGTGTAAATAGAAAACAGACATTCAAACAGATGAACAACATTAACCTTGGAATAGAAATAGATATACTTATGCTATTTATTATAGCAGACTAAAACTGTAATATTCAGAATCTATTGGAACCCCTCTTTTCCCTCTATAAAAGGAAGATAATGTCCATCTATGAGTTACCCTGAGGCTAAAATGAGAACAAAATATGCAAAGCACTTAATACCTGGTAGATATATGTTTTTTCCATTTTATTTTTGAAACACTATTACTCTTGTTTTTCTTGAATGTTTTTTGTGTGTGATTCCAACTGCTTGGAATAGTTTTCCTTCTACATAACCCATCCTTTAAAATCGAAGCATTGTTTTTCATTCAGTTTGAAACATTACTCTTTTCCCTGTATTTACCATTTAGATATTTTTTGTTGACCAAATGTTATTCACTTATAGCATAATGAATTGCATTATACTCATGGGGGAAAATACCTAATGTTTATCTTTTGAATTGCATTTGCATTGCATGAATGAATAAGAATGTATAGAATAGTAAAACTCAAATGCCAAAAACTACATTGTAATGTAGTGTTTATATGAGAACGTGTAGTCAAAAACAGAGTACACCGCATATTAAGGAAGGCACATTTACATACCTGGGTTGCAGAAACTGTGACTTTATTTCCTCTGAATTCCTAAATGCATGCTTTCTTTGCCTTCTGATACCTTCAAGATGAGTTCTCAAAACAATCTGAAGAACCAGTTGTTAAGGAGGATCTAAGTACTGTAACATTTTAATCTAGAATATATATGGGATTTAAACTGGGAATTTAAAACCCCAAGCTGATCCATATAGAAAGGAAGTAATCTATAATTCAGCACCACTAAACTTCACTTTTGAATGTAATAATGGAGAGCTATTGCCTGAGAAGTTATGGCAAGATTAGCACCCACAAAAGGGAAACTTCTCTATCTTGATTTGCTGACTGGGGTCGGGGACTCTGGCATCAATAGCTGGGAAGTGTTCCCTTTGGCAAAACAATTTTGGTTCTCCTAGCAAACCCTGAGGTTTACTCTGTCAGCTGAGTGAGACACTTCTTTTCTTTTTAAATTTCATTCCCATTCTGCCCCCCTCCTTTTTTTTCTAAAAATGCCTCAATCAACAAAGTTTTGTTTTGCTGTGTTTCAATCTTGAATATGTCACAGTTCCATCAACCATGAGCATTAAATAAGAATCATAATGACATAAATCCTGTTTATTAACCACTTTCTATATGCCTTACATATATCATTATTATTTTTCACAGATGCTCTGGGAGGTAAATGCTGCCTATTCTGTTATTCTTACTTATGATAAAAAGTAGGGCTCAGACTTTTCTTTTTTTTTTTTTTTTTCAAGAGCCCACAACTAGCTTGAAAACTGTAATTTGATTTTAGGAATACTGCCTTTGTTTTTGCCACTGCAGGATCCGAGGCAAAAAGATTAAATGAGTATCAGAAGACAAAGAATTTGACAAAGGCGTGTTTTTACATTAATGGTGATAGTTTCTCCAGAAACAAAAAAGTCAGGTATGTTGCTCTTTGGAAATCAATGTTTCTCATTCTAGGCATATATATGGTCCGTGTCCCATTTGCCCAAAGCAGAATCAAGCAGTGTAAGAGATTAATAGTTGCCCTATTATTTCCAGGTTGCATGCCTGCTGTCTACTAATATCCTTTTGACATTTTGATGGATATGGGTCAGAAAACTGTAGCAGGTCCATAATTCCATTTAGCCATAGGTGGTTTGAGTTTTTCTAATTCATTACAAGCACATCTGAGCTGATGAAACACTTTCTCCCAGTGCTCAGTTCTCCTGATGTACTTGGTCAAAAATATATATTTGTGATTCAGGAAAGATGCAATTTTTCTTCTTTTGAAGTCAGAGCAACCTGGGGCATATGGTGGAAGGACCGTAAAGGCTCATTTTCTTTCATCATCTCACAGATTTGGCTAGGCCAAGAAACACTTATTTGACATCTCATGATTTAGTCTCTACCAGCACCAAATTAACTGACTGTTACTCACAAGAACTCTTCACTTCTAGTCAAGAAACATTATTAAGCTGTTTCTCCCATAGGCAGCAGTGCATTTTGGGGAAATCAGACTCTCCACCGTTCCGATGATGAACCTCAGTTTCTCCTTCTCTGGTATGTGAGATGTTGACCTAAGACACGTCTCTCTGGTCATCTTCAACACTAACATCCTGTGATTCGCTATTTTCAAGGGAAAATGAAGGAGTGATTTCACTTCTAGCACATTTTCTTTGGTGGCATTTTTGTGGCCTCTTCTTTTAGAGAAACCGTTTGATTTTTATAAGCTTTAGCTCTCCATGAAGTATCTAGAAGTACTAGTATGAATGCAGTTAAGCCAATAGACCTGGAAATTGAAAGGAAAAAAAAAAAAAAAGACATATACGCACACACACAACCTTGTTAAAAAGATAAACTACATGGTTCAAATAAGCCAAAAATTACTGTCTATATCTACCAATGAGTTCCTTTTATCTTCTTATAAGTTGTGAAGGTTTTAAATAAGTGGAAAGTCCTTTATTTTTTGGTAATGTTTCTTATCTTAGGTATTTGAATTATAATATTATTTGAGTCATTTATGCAATAATCAATCTTTATTCAGAATAAAAAGGAATCAGAGTGATGTAGTAGTTAAAAGCTTGGCTTGGTAGTCAGATGGGCTGTGTTCAAATTTGGTTTCCAATGGTTACTAATAATGATGCCTTCACAGCTTTGTTACAGGACGTAAATGAGATAAATGTGTATAAACGACCTGGTGGTTATTTTTTTATTACTCCTACCATGTCTTTGAATAAGAGCATTGACTAAGGAAGGTCATCAATCCTTTCCTCCCTCAGGGGTTTTGATAGATTCACTGAGAGGTTCCACAGACTAATGGGGTAGTGCTATAATTAACCCAGATTTTATTTTGATTATTATGATTTCCTTGCCTGGAAAGTAGTAAAATAAGCCTCACTCGAGCCACATTACAAGACAGTGAAATTCATCCTGGAGACTGCACTCTGGGGACAAAGGTGGTAAATGCCTAATATGTTTGAAGAAATCATTTTTGTAGGCAGAAAACTACTGCCAATAATAAATTGTCCAAATAGAATTACAATTATGATATATTCAGGAACAAGACACATTCAATTGTTCTTCCTTACCCAGCCAGGAAAAACAAAAAGAAGCAATATCTTATTACTATGGGTGGGTGTGTGTGTGTGTGTGTGTGTATGAAATAATAAAATAAAATAAAATATATTTTGTCACGTACATATTCATTTTTATGTAAGAGTATACAGTATTATGCCCACAAACAAGCCCAGCACACATTATTAATTTCATAAATCAGCATAATTAAATGTGAATGCTTAATAAATAGATTAATAAATTCTTTTATTCACTGTAGAGAGTACATTAATGTTAACTTTCATGGTCATTAGAGGCATTCACAAAGAGACATTCCTCTTTCTGGGTAAAGAGTAAGACTGTAGATCTCTGCCCCCTTTGAAGTTATGTGTGGACTTATGACATGCTTTGGCAAATATGAGCAGATGTGATGTATCACTTCTGGATGGGAGCTTAAAGAAACTATATGCCATTTGCACTCTGCTATCCCTCTGCCATGGTAGTCATGGGAGTACACATCAAAATAAACATTTGCTTCAGGGGATCAGCCTGTTTTTTTCATAACCGCTATGGTCAGAGCCCTCCTGCTAACCCAGTAGGATATATGACCTGGGGAAGAATATGTTTATTATATTAAGCTGTTGGCATTTGGGATAGCAGAGTCATGTTGTATATAGTCAACAAATTAAATGCTGGTATATTTGAGTTTCCTCATCCTCCAATTTTTACAAATCCTCCATTTGTTCATCATTGCATGTAGAATAAAATCCATGTTTCTTGATATGGCATATGATACTCTGCCTAAAGTTCTCCAACTGCATTTTTCCTTCCACATTCTCATTCAAGTCCCAGTGAGTCTTCATTTTAACTTTGCCAATCTAATACAGTAAAAGCAATACCTCCATGTACTTTTAACTTCCTTTTCTATCACTAAGAATGAACTTGATCATATTTTCATGTTTAAGAGCCATTTTCCTTTCATTTCCTATGTGGTTCAAAAGGAAAAGCTTCAAAACTGTGAAGATATTATTCAATTATTTTCTAAGTATATATCTTGATTCTTGTACGTTTATAGCTGATTTGTGTTGGGTTTTTTTGTAAGGTATTAATAAGTTTTGTTTCAATATTCTTAGGTTTTAGATATACTTTGCATGCATGTGTTTCTTGACTTCCCTGTTTGATGCTGAATGAATCTTACTAGTTTTGTTTTGTTTTTTTCCAGATAATTCTGGAAATCTTTGGTCTTTATCTCTTGAAATATTTCTCTATTTGTTTGTTTTGATCAATTATGAACACTATTCTAGGAATGTTGAACTTTCAACCTCCTTTTTAAAAAGCATATAGTTTATATTTGCTGCCACTTAATTTCTTCCTGAATCCTAATGGGAGAGTTCTTCAAAAAAATCATTTAACTCACTAATTTGTTCTTAGCTATATCAGTTCCACTTTTCAACTCTATATTGATTTCTTTCAGTCAACCATTGTGGATTTATTCTGGGTTATACTTCATGAGTCCTTGCTCTTGGTTTTATCCTTCCAACATTTTAATCTCTTTGAAGATAGTCAATTTGTTTCCATAAAAAATGATTTTGTCTGGTTCATTAATTCCTAAGAATACCCACCATTTGAATTTTCTATTTTATTAGTCATAACATTTAGTGATACGTACTTGGAGTAAGATTCTCCAGCCTTAACTTATGTCCCTTCTCATGGATTTCAAGTGGGGAGGGGACATGCCTCAAGGAAGTAGGGTTCTAACATTGCTCTCTACACCATACTGTGGCCTAATATTTTTCAAGAGCTTGTAGCCTCAGTTGTAATTACCTAACCTTTTAGATACAGAAAAAGATACCAGGGGGGATAAAATTTGTAGAAGATGACTAGTCCTCCTGCTTTAAATGTTAACTATTTTCATCATGTTGAGGCCTTCATATTTCTCCCCAAACTCAAGTTTGGTGTCAAGATGATTGCTGTTGTTTTGTCTAGAGTGACTACATTCAAACACAGGGACAATCGAGCAAAGAAAAGATTTAGGGCACATTAATAAACATTCTTCCACCTTGTCTTTGGTTAGATGTTCAAGTCTTCTTCCTTTGGTTCCTTGGTTTCCTTCCCTGTGTGATCAAGATTTCTTATAGAAATTGCCATAGACCACAACAGCAATGATATTTGTGATAATATATATTACACCGTTTTGAGGTGTTTTTTTTTCCACTATTATACACCCAAGTTGCTTCTTGTCTTAGTTTGAAATTGGCCATGAATATTTAAAGGCATACCTTAATCATTTGTATGAATTTAGAGTTTGCAGGGAGGGTTTCTCTTTATCAGTGTTACCTGCCATTTTACCAATAACTTCTTTGACCGTTTCAATTATATTTTTGGATATTCCTATGAGATTAGGAATACAGGAAAATAACTAGTTGATTTTAATGAAATGTATTATTCCCTACTTCTGTTTTCACTTTATCAAGAACAATTTAACAAAAACACACTGTTGAACTACATAAAATAAAACCCAGAAAACCAATGGAGAAAATCAGTGAAACAGAAAGCTAATTCTTTGAAAAGTTCAAGAAAGTTGATAAACCTCTAGCAAAACTAACAAAAAAAGAGAGAAATCACAAGGTTTTGTAAGGTTTTAAATTTTAAAAAATTACGAATATCAGGAATGAAACAGGTGATACCACTACTGACCCAACAAGCACTAAAAGAATCTAAGTGAATAAAACATCTAACTCTGCACACAAAATTGGTAACTTATATGAAATAGACCAATTCCTTGAAGAGTACAAACTACCTACTAAATACAACTTGCCAATAAGAATATTTTTTAAAAAGATTGGATATACCTATAACTAATAAGGACATTAAATATATATATATATATATATATATATATATATATATATATATATATATATATAT
>NW_023270825.1:16358783-16387286 GCF_011800145.1 Mirounga leonina | reverse complement strand
TATATATATATATATATATATATATATATATATATATATATATATATTATAATTTCCTAGCCTGGTGATGGGTATTAAAGAGGGCACGTTCTCCATGGAGCACTGGGTGTTATATGCAAACAATGAATCATGGAACGCTACATCAAAAACTAATGATGTAATGTATGGTGATTAACATAACATAATTAAAAAAAGAAAAAAATATATATATCCAGGCACAGTTTTCACTGGTGATTTTTGCCAGACATTTAAGGAATAACACTAATTTACACAATTTCTTACATAAAACAGAAGAGGAGGAAAAACTTTCCAACTCATTTTATGAAGTCAGCATTACCCTGAATGAAAACCAGAGAGAAACTGTGTAGAAAGCAAAAGCAAAAACAAAAAACAAAACAAACAAACAAATGACAGTAACTATAGACCAATATCCCTCATTAATATAAATGCAAGTATTTTTTTTACCAAACCTTAGGAATTCAACAGTATGTAAAATAAATTATACACCATGACCAAGTGGAGTTTATTAATGACATGTAAGTGTAGCTCAAATTAAGAAATCAATCAACACAATCTATTATATTAACTGATTAAAGAAGACAAATAATAGGGCATATATATTTATAAATGATCATATATATATATACATGATTACATACGTATAAATGCTAGAGACTCAGGAAAGAGTTATAGTTCAAATTCAAAGAAAGTCAGGCTGGAGAACCAGGAAGAGGCAATATTGCAGTTTTGTCTGAAGGCCGTCTACTTACTGTACAGTTCCCTCTTAACTTCAAGTGATTGGAAAAGGCCCATCATATTATGGAGGGTAATCTGTTTTACTCAAAGTTCACTAATTTAAATGTGACTCTTATCCAAAAACACCCTCACGGAAACAACCAAAATAATATTTGCCCACATATCTGGGCATTGTGGTCCGGCTAAGTTGACACTAAAATTAACCATCACAGAACTATCCATATTCATTGTGGCAATGCCAAAATGATAGTTTTGATATTGAACTATACTTAGGTAAGATGTCACCACTGGGGAAAACTGAATGTATATTACACAGACCTCTCTACTACTTTTGCAACTTCTGAATTTATAATTATTTCAAAATAAAAATTTAAAAAAACACTTAGATTAATAAAGAACATAAAGTCTAATTCTAAAATTAACCTAAAACTGCTTTTAAAAATAAAGTTTATTTAAAAGAAGAAAAATGAATTGGAAATTCCCATTCCTATTACTGAGTATTTCAGTTGGTTAATTTCCTACTAAGGAAACTCACAGAGGTTGCTCTTTCTGCCTACAGAGCTATATTCTTCTTTATTCAGGCAAGTCTTACTCATTGAATTTCAGTTTAAATGTCATTTCCTAAGGATATAATTCTTTGGCACTCAGATTTGTTCAGTTTTCTTGATAAATCATTCTCATTGCACCATGCATTTTCCCTCTGTAACATTTATCACAGTTGTAATTAATTCACAATAGCTGTTTTTCACAATGTCTGGTTAAGATGGCACAGACTGTCTTCATTTTCTTAAGCATCAGTGTGTTCCTGTCATCTGACAACTACATAGCACACGTATGTATTATGTATGTATTAAATGTCAGTTGGGCGCCTGGGTGGCTCAGTTGGTTGAGCGACTGCCTTCGGCTCAGGTCATGATCCTGGAGTCACAGGATCGAGTCCCGCATCGGGCTCCCTGCTCGGCAGGGAGTCTGCTTCTCCCTCTGACCCTCCGTCCTCTCATGCTCTCTATCTCATTCACTCTCTCGCAAATAAATAAAATCTTAAAAAAAAATTTAAAAAAAAAATGTCAGTTAAATAAGTTATTTAATCAGAGTTTTCATGACACAGAATTAAATGCAGAAATACTTTGAGAGCTTAATAGGGAAACTCCAAGACAGTATAGGTACTGATAACTGTAAAAATGGAGTACCTTCTTTTCCAATAAAGGTCAGGTAGCAAGGCAAGAAAGAGAAGAGGGTATAGAACATTGCTTCAATGATGCTTTTATGTAGTTGGATATGGGGGGAATTATACAGGCTTGTTGTCAGAACCTGGTAGAGTCAAAACAATAATTTAGGGCATTCTCTTTTACTTAACCATGCAGATGAGAACGCAGGACTCCTAAGTCAAGTTGACATCGTAGATTTTTAAGCTCCTAGGAGGAAGTGACTGTTACGTACTTAGCGTCATATTCACAGAAACCCACACAGTACTTGCACAGAGGTGGTATCAATAAATGTGTGTTGAATGAATAAATAAGACTATATTCACAGACAGGGCCTGAGATCTGAGACTTGAACCAGATTCTGGCTGTGAAATTATATTGGAAGAAAAGGAAATGTGGGCAGAATATTAACTAGAGTGCATTATAGAGCACATTAGCTTCCATGGGCTTATTTGCAGGTAAAATTTGTGCTAAACCAGTCTGATAGATAACTCCGCTTTCTTACAAACTTGAAGACCCAAAGGTACAGAATCATTATCATCTGTACATTGGCTTATGGGAAAGGCAAACATCCTTTAACTTTAAATTACCATTAGACTAGCATTCAACATGTAGTAAACAAGCCACTCATTCCTAAAAATTTAACTGCAACTTGCTTTGCTAGTGAGCTTTAGGAGCAATGTACAAAGTGTTATCAACAACTTCACCCTGTCCAAGGATTTGTCTCACTCTCTGACAAGATCCTTGCTTTTTTTTTTTTTTTTTAAAGATTTTATTTATTTATTTGACAGAGAGAGACACAGCGAGAGCAGGAACACAAGCAGGGGGAGTGGGAGAGGGAGAAGCAGGCTTCCCGCTGAGCAGGGAGCTGGACGTGGGACTTGATCCCAGGACCCTGGGATCATGACCTGAGCCGAAGGCAGACGGTTAACGACTGAGCCACCCAGGTGCCCAACATCCTTGCTTTTTTTTTTTTTTTTTTCTTTCTCCAAATGAGCAAGCCTCCTTTGAAATAAACAGGTGATGCAAAACTGTACTTCTGGAATAAAACTATTTTATTTTATAAGGAAAGATGGTATAGTTCAGTTTAATAAACCTTTATTTATATTATTGATATTTTTTATATTTGCCTCTCTCCAAGGGAGGGGAAAAAACAGGAAAATTTTCTACTAATTAAACACCTTAGGAATTATAGTTGTAGAGCTCACAGTTAAAAAAATCTCACAAAGACAAAAATCTAAAACATCGAGAAAATAACACAAGAATTTAAAAAGAGGTCATAAATATATATTGCAGTTACACTTTAAAATAAAGGGAGGGTCTGAGTGGCTCAGCCAGTTAAGTGTTTGACTCTTAATCTCGGCTCAGGTCATGATCTCATGGTTTTGATCTTACAGTTGTGGGTTCCAGCCCTGCATTGGGCTCCATGCAGGTTCTGGAGCCTACTTAAATAAAGATTAAAATTAAATAAATAAAAATAAAAATAAAAGTAAAATAATGGGCTTTATATCAATGAATTTGAAAATTTAGACCACAGAAACAATTTTCTAGAAATATAACTTACCAAAATAACATATGCAAAACTCGAAGAATTTGAAGATTATTACACAAATGTTATAATTAGTAATTAAACACTCACTCACCTAACAAATCAGGTCCAAATATTTTTCCAGCATTTCACAGTTAAAATACAAGATATTTTTGTCATATATAAACTCTTATTTTTTTATAAACTTTTTTAAAGATTGAAAACAAAGGGGATGACTTCTTATTTTATGAGAATGGAATAATTGTGAACTGAACTGAATAAGGATGGTACAGTAAAGCAAAGTCCCATCTCACTTTTGAAAAAAAATGCAAAATACCAAAGCATATATTTGCAGATTAAATTAAAAAAGAAAAAAAATATTATCTTCAGACAAAAAAACATGAAAATAATGAATTCGCCAAAAGATATTTAAGGAAGAGCTATTATATGCCCGATATTCTAAGGTTCTGGAGATATAATGTGAAAACGATATCTAAGTTTTTTGTTGTGTGGGATTCTAACGAATTATAGAACTTAATGAGATTTAACAGCCAATTGAGGCAAAGTAGTAAAAATGGAATAGACTGGAAAGCCCTTAGCCCCCCCAAAGTTGTATCAAAGATATGTAATAGCTATAACTTTAATTTTGATATATTGGGTACATTTTCTTTAAATGAAGAATCTGGTCAGAATGACAAATATCGTCATTCCTATTCCACATTTCTTTGGAGATCCTACCACATTTTGTGAGAATAAAAATTAAGGTATTGAAAAGAAGTGGCAAAAAATAATATTTAATGTATTAAAATGAGTCAATAAGAGAATTCACTAATATTGTTAAATATAAGTACAACATAACCAAATAACTTATGTTTTAAAACACCAGTAACAACACTTAGGAAATAAAATTTTTAATAAGATATCATTTCCAACAGACACACAAAAATTATAAATCACTTAGACATAAAAAAATTATATTCTCGAAGTAGATTAAAGACCTAAATGTGTGACTTGAAACCATAAAAATCCTGAAGAAAATATAGGCAGTAATTTCTTTGGCATCAGCTGTAGAAACATTTTTATAACTATGTCTCCTGAGGCAAGGGAAACAAAAGCAAAAATAAAGTATTAAGACCACACCAAAATTAAAAAAAAAAATTGCAAGGAGAAGGAAAACATCAACAAAATGACAAAGCAACTTACTGAGTGGGAGAAGATATTTGCAAATGATCCAATAAAGGGTTAGTATCTAAAATATATAAAGAACTTATACAACTCAATGCCATTAAATAACCAAATAATCCATTTAAAATGGGCAGAGGATCTGAATAGACCTTCTTCCAAAGAAGAGATAAAGATGGCTGACTCATGAAAAGATGCTCCATGTTACTAGTCATCAGGCAAATAAAAATCAAAATCACAATGAGATACAACCTCACATCTATCAAAATGGCTAAATTCAAAAAACAAGCAATAACGAGTGTTGGTGAGGGTGTGAAGAGAAAATATTCTGATGCACTATTAGTGGGAATGCATGCTGCAGCCACTGTGGAAAACAGTATGGAGGTTCCTCAAAAAATTAAAAATAAAATTACCGTGTAATCCAGTAATTCCACTCCTGGGTATTTACCCAAAGGAAAAAGAAACCCTAATTCAAATAGATATATGCGCCCTTATGTTTATCAGAGTATTATTTACAATAGCCAAGATGTGAAAGCTACCTATGTGTCCACTCCCAGATGAATGGATAAAGAGAGAAAGAGATAAAGAGAGAGAGAGAGAGATTATTCAGCCATAAAAAAGAATGAGATCTTACCATTTGCAACATTGTGAATGGACTTAGAGGGTATTATGCTAAGTGTAATAAGTCAGTCTGATAAAGACAAATATCATATGATTTCAGTCATATATGGAATTTAAAAAAAAAGACAAGAGAGAGAAAGAAAGAAGACAAACAAACAAAAACAGACTCTAATACAGAGAACAAACTGGTGGTTGCCAGAGGGAAGGTGGGAAGGAGCATGGGTGAAATAGGTGATGGGGATTAAGAGCACACTTATCTTGATGAGCACTGAGTAATGTATAGAATTGTTGAGTCATTATATTGCACACCGGAAACTAATATAACACTATATGCTAATTATAATTCATAAAAAAAATAACATTCTTTGATCACAATGAGAAAAAATAGAAATCAATAAAAAAATCAGCAGGAAATGCCTTTTCATATTGGAATAAAAATAATAAACAACATGATATTAAACAACTCTTAGGTCAAAGGGTAAATATAAAAGAACTTTAGAATTACCTGAATATAAGGTTTATAAAAGTAGGATATGAAAGAACTTGTTAAAATAGTTAAAACATATAGTTAAAACAGTTGTGAGTAAAAAATTATAGTATTGAATACCTATATAAATACAAATGAGACAAAAATTAAATGAATTAACTATCCGATTTAAAAAGCTAGGAAAACTTTTTGAGGAGCCTCCATAAAAAAAAAAAAAAAGCTAGGAAAAATGACAAAGTAAATGAAAATAAGGCTGATGGAAAGCTTCATAAAGATAAAAGTATTGGGGAGGGTATGTGCTATGGTGAGCGCTGTGAATTGTGTAAGACTGTTGAATCACAGACCTGTACCTCTGAAACAAATAATGCATTATATGTTAAAAAAAAAAAAAGAAGAAGAAGAAGAAGAACATAGCAGGAAGGGAAAAATGAAGGGGGGGTTATCAGAGGGGAAGAGGAACCATGAGAGACTATGGACTCTGAGAAACAAACTGAGGGTTCTAGAGGGGAGGGGGGTGGGGGCTGGGTTAGTCCGGTGGTGGGTATTAAGGAGTGTGTTGAATGGAGCACTGGGTGTTATACGCAAACAATGAATCATGGAACACTACATCAAAAACTAATGATGTAATGTATGGTGATTAACATAACATAATAAAATTTAAAAAAGATTATAGCAGAAACTAGTGAGTTAGAAAACTGGCACACACTAGAACTCATAAATAAATGCCAAATTTAGGGGTTTTTTGTTGTGTGGGTTTTTTTTGTTGTTGTTTTTTTTTGTTTTTTTGCAAGCTCTATCATGATCCCAAAGGACAAATTTACACCTAGGTCAGATAGACCATTTTCTCAGAAAACTTAACAAAACTCTACTCAATATACAGAAAATATAAGCAGGTTAATTACTCTGGAAGAAATGTAGAAAGTATCTAAAAAGCTCCCTACCAAAAAACATGAAACCTAGTTGACTTCATATAGGACTTTTACCAACTTTTTAAACAGTCAGGTAATCTTAACACTACATAAAGTGTTCCAGAGCATTAAAAAGAAGGACAACCTCCACTTTTACTTTAAAACATGAATATAGCATTTATCTTAAACATTGCATGAAATTGACATAGTATAAATACATTTTATTTATAAATATCAATGCAAAATTCTTAGATATAACATTAGCAAATAAAATCTAATAACACTTTAAAAATAATAGAAGATAGGGCGCCTGGGTGGCTCAGTTGGTTAAGCGACTGCCTTCGGCTCAGGTCATGATCCCGGACTCCCGGGATCGAGTCCCCACATTGGGCTCCCTGCTCAGTGGGGAGTCTGCTTCTCCCTCTAACCCTACCCCCTCTTGCGCTCTCTCTCTCTCTCACTCTCTCTCTCAAATAAATAAAATTCTTAAAAAAATAAAAAATAAAATAATACAAGATAAACAACTATAGCTAATTTCAGTAATGCAAGTGTTACTCAGTGTTAGAAAAGCCATAAATATGGTCATAAATGGCCATATAAATCTTAAAAGACAAAAAATGTATGATTATGTTCAAAGATGCAGAGAAGGCATTTGCCAAATTTCAGCACACATGATAAAAATACACTTAATAAAATAGAACTTAATTGACACATCATTAACATGATAAAGTATATATCTTAATCAATAAGCAAGCGCTTTTCTTAAAAGCAAAACACTAGCGGTTTTCCAATTGTACTCAAGAAAAGACAAAGGTGGGGCGCCTGGGTGGCTCAGTGGTTAAAGCGGCTGCCTTCGGCTCGGGTCATGATCCCAGGGTCCTGGGATCGAGCCCCGCATCGGGGTCCCTGCTCTGTGGGAAGCCTGCTTCTCCCTCTCCCACTGCCCCTGCTTGTGTTCCCTCTATTGCTGTGTCTCTCTCTGTCAAATAAATAAATAAAATATTTAAAAAAAAATAGGAAAAAAAAAAAGAAAAGACAAGGGTGTCTTCTTGGTTGTCTCATGGTGGTAAGGAGAAATAAACAAACAAACATACAAACAAAATCAAAGTATAAGATCCAAGGCTTTAAGTCAGAAACTTGGAGAGCTATATTCTAAGACTGTGTATGAACCAGAAGTAAAGGAAATCTTGCAAAAACCACAAACTGGCCTAGAGTCAATTCAGGCTCTGAATGGATTAAGGTGATCTGCTGTCACTTTATGTGCCTCCTCGTGGGTAGGCTGAAGCCTTAGGGAAAATAATAGCACCAGCAGACTGCATATTTTTCCTGCACAGTGTCTCAGTGTCCTGTTTTCAATTATATGTATATAACATATTTCAAGTATATGTATTTCATGTATATCATATATATTTATTCTCACATACACAAAGGGTCAAGTATAAATGGAAATAGAAACAAATTTACAAGTATCTGAGTAATTCTAGACATCAAATATAGATAATGAAAGAACTGTGGTTAAAATATTTGTGAAAATAAATAAAAAAGAAAGAATTCATCAAACAGAAATCCTTAAAAAAATAGAAGATCTAGAATTAAAAATGCAAACTAATAGATGGGTTTAACAGCATACAGGACAAAAATAGGAAAGATAATTAGTTAAAGGGATGATAGTTGAGTAGAAAACATGCAAGCAGATTCATGGGAATCATAAAAGATCAAAGAACACAGAGAAGAGTGTGAGAGACACATGCACATAAGCATGGTGAAAAGTCTAGGGTCCTTGGTCCTCTGGAATTAAAAACAAAGTGAATCAGGCAGAAGTCATATATTAGAAGAGACAATGGTTAAGAGTTTTTGTATATACACTTGAAAGGATTAAAATAATTTATAACAGATTCTCTTGTCATAGTGAAGTTAAATTAAAAAAAAAAAGATCAAATAAGATCAACTAGGAAATAATGCAACATTTGGAAGTTAAGGTATGTACTTTTATTTTTTTATCTTATTTTATTTATTTGAGTGAGAGAGGGGGGAGGAGCAGAGGGGAAGGAGAGGGATAAGCAGACTCCACACTGAGTATGGAGCCTGACCTAGGGCTCAATCTCAGGACCCTGAGATCATGACCCTGAGATCATGACCTGAGCCAAACCAAGAGTCAGATGCTTAACCAACTGTCTGAGCTCCCCAGGCTCCCCAAGGTATGTACTTTATAAATAGTCAATGGGAGAAAAGGAAATCACAGTGGAAATTAGAAATTTTAAAATGATATATCCAATTTGTGAGATGAAGCTAACATGATACTTAAAGGTAAATAACCAGTCCTAAATGAATATACTGAAAAATCATTGAGTTGAGCTTCTAACTCAAGAAGCTGGAATAAAACTAAAATTAAAAAAAAAATCTCAAAAACATCAGAAAAAAGACATAATTTATTTTCTTATATATTGCTTTATATTTTTAATTATAATAGATTCAGTAAAACAAATGCAGAAACAAAAAGAAATCTTTGAAAAAGACTAATAAAAATGAGAGCTTTCTAGCAAGAGTAATTAAGAACCAAAAAGAGATTAAATTAAAAATTTTAAATTTTAAAATTTAGATGAAATTGATCTATCTTTAAGAAAAAAGTACAAAGTCAATACAAAAAGAAGCATAAAATATTAAAAGTTCTATATTTTAAAAATAAATCTGTAATTACAAATCTTTCCACAAAGAAATATCCAAGGCTACATTACTTTGATTGTGAATTCATCTAAAATTGGAAAGAAGAAAACAACAACAACAAAAAACAGTCTTAGAAAAAAAATTCCAGAGATTTAAAAGAGATGGAATACATTGCAACTCATTTTTTTGAGGCTAACATAAACTTGGTACCAAAATATGACAAAGACAGGAAAATTACTGGATAAACTTTCTCAAGAAAATAGATGCAAAACTGTTTTAATGGCAAGTCAAATGTAGTAATACATAAATAAGTGATGTGTCACAATTGATTTGGACTTATTTCTGTAATTAATAGTTGGTATAACATTTAAAATAAGTTAAGACCTTTGAAACTATTTCTGTTCAATGCAATAGACAAGAATAAAGGTAAAAATGGTATAAATGGGAAGAATGAACTCAATAGTCATTTTTCTGCCTATAACACATTTGTATATGCAGAAAATATGAAAGAAAATAACTAAAATATTAGAATTAATGTGTAACACTGTCCCTAGGTTTAGGACCATAAAACAAACATAAGACCTCTAAGCTGAAAACTACAAATACTGAGGAAATTTAAGGAAAACTTAAGAAGCAAAGACATAAATGATGGTCTAAAGTTGGAGAAGTCAATATTCTAAACATGTGAATTTTCCCAAAATTGACTTATGTGAAATCTCATTCAAAATCAAAACTGTGTGAATACGTGTGTATGTACATCTGTAAATGTTAGCAGTGATTCAAATTTTATGTGGAATTTTAAAGGACCAAGCTAAGAAAATGTTAACAAATAAAATAAAACACAAGACCTACACTACTAGTTATTTCAGTAATGAGAGAGGAAAAATGTATGCATATAGATCCACACACAGAAGCACTTGATTTATAACAGTGGTGACACTGATATAAAATTTCTTATCAGTAAGATAAGAAAAAAAATCGAAATTTAGTGACATATTTGTCAGCAGGGCTGTGGGAAATAGACACTCTTGTACTTTGGTGATAACAATGGAAAATAGCAAAACTTACATGAGGGGAAATTTCACTACATCTTCCCCAAACAGAAGTTCACTTACATTTAGACCAAGAAATACCAGCCCTAGAAATCTTTTCCAGGAATAAATTGGCAAAAATATAGAAAACTACATAAAGGGCTATTCGGTGAAGTGGTACAAAGAGAGTAAGATGCAAAACCCATACACCTATCAATAAGGGAATTTTTAATTAAACTACAGTACAAAAGTAAGTTGATTACTATGCAAACTGTTAAAAACAAAAAGTAATGAAAAATTTTTAAGAGTCAGAGAAAAGGGGAACATAACTTTGAGGGGAACCATGAAAAGAAAGATGGCTAACTTAGCACAGATAAAAATCAGAAGAAGATACATAAGTAAATCAATAATGAGAAAAAATAGAAATATTGGAAATTGAGCAAGACACATTTAAAAACTCATGAGTGAAAAAGAAAACATTAACAAAATTAGATGTTATTTTGAACTAAATAATAATGAAAATGCATCACATCAAACTTCATGGCAAACAGCTAGAGCAAAGCACAGACAGAAATATACAGGTTTAGGGGCGCCTGGGTGGCTCAGTCGTTAAGCGTCTGCCTTCGGCTCAGGTCATGATCCCAGGGTCCTGGGATCGAGCCCCGCACCGGGCTCCCTGCTCCGCGGGAAGCCTGCTTCTCCCTCTCCCACTCCCCCTGCTTGTGTTCCCTCTCTCGCTGTGTCTCTCTCTGTCAAATAAATAAAAATCTTAAAAAAAAAAAAAAAGAAAAAGAAATATACAGGTTTAAAGCTAATATTAAATACAAAGTGGGTATATAATTAATGATCTATGCTGCCACTTTAGGAAGCTAATTAAAAAAAAAGAATAATTAGACCCAAAATATGTAGGCAGAAGGTAAGAATAAAAATATGAGTAAAATCTCAATGAATTAAAAAAAACATAAAAACAATAGAATCAGTGAAAATAAACTCCAGTTCCTTGAATAGATCAATACAATTAGGATTATCAAGAAAATAGACTGAAGCATAATTTTCAAGATTTGAAATAAAGATAAACATCATGGTTGATTAATCAGACATTGAAAAGATAAATAACCATTGAATCAACATCATACTAAGAACTTCGACAACATATATAACATGGAAATATTCACTAAAAGAAACAATTAGCAGTATACTCGAGAAACTAGATATTCTGAATAAGACTATATCTATTAAAGAAGTTGAATTTATTATTCATTACTTCTAAAAACAAAAACAAACAAAACAAAGCATCACCACAAACAATAATGACAAAGCCGAGACCCAGATGGCATCACTGGTAAATAAATTTTTCCAAACACAGAGAAGAAATGAAACAATTCTAAAATGCCCCTTCCAAAAATGTGAGAGGAAAAAACACTTCCCAACTCCAATATTTGGAATGCAAAAAAGGGTTTCACTCAGACCCCATAGACTTTTAAAGAAATACTAGAAAAAACTGTGTGCACATAATTCATCAACTTAAAGTAGACCAATTCTTAAAATCCCATAAACTATTAAAATACACTGGAAATGAAATAACCTGAATAGTTCTGTACCTATTAAAGCCCTATGAACTACTTAAGTTTTAGTTTTTAACCTAACCAAAAGAAATCTCCAGGCCAGATACTTTTGCTGGTGAATGATACAAATTATTTAAAGAAGAAATAATAACAATTCTACACAATCTCTTCTACGAAATAGAAAGGAAAGAGCACTTCCCAAAAAAGCATCACCCTGTTACCAAATCCAGACAAGATATTACAAAAAAAAAAAAAAAAAGGAACTACAGATCAATATTTCTGCTGATTATAGAAGCAAATCTTTTAATGAAATATTATCAAACTGATCCATTAATACAGGAAAAAAAGAAACTACATCATATCCAAGTGGCATGTATGTAAGGTTGGTTTATTTTTTTAAAATCAATCAATGTACTCCCTAATCTCAAGAAAAAAGAAAGAAAAACAGAGTTTTATCAACAGCTGCAGAAAATCATTTGGCAAAATTCAATACCTATTGTTCATAAGAATTCTCATTAAATTAGGAATAAAATGAAACTTCCTGGACCTGCTGAAAGGCATCTAATAAATCCTATAGCTGGCATCATACCTAATGGTGAAAGACTGAATAATTCCTAACTAATATCAGAAATAGAGGAAGTATTTCTTATTTCACCCTTTCCATTCAACATTGTCCTAGAGGCCCTAGTTGTTTAGTACAAGAAAGTCAGAAAAAATATAACACATATAGATTGAAAAAAAAAAGAGGTAAGAAATATAAAGACACTTTTACTTTATTTTCTGAAAATGTAGAAAATCTTAGCTCTATTTTAAAGAATCTAACAAAAATTAGAAACTGTTAGAATTTATGTCACTATAACAAGGTTGTAGGATACAATATTGATACACAAAAATCAATAATATTAATGTATATGAGCTCAAACTGAAAATTAAATTTAAAAAACACTTTCATTTGTAATATAAATACAAGTAAATATTTTAGAAGACACTTCACTAAACAGGAAAATTGAATAGCAATAAATAAATACACTATATCTCAATAATCAGAGAACTATATTTTAAAACCTTTATAATATTATTACAGGTAAGCAAAAATGTAAAAGTCTGATACAGTACTAAGTGTTGGTGAAGAACTGAAAGAACTAGGAATTACCAGTGTTACAAAAGAACAATTTTATGCTATCTCCAACTCAGCAAACCCCTAGGCTTTGATGGGGAGAAGGTGTCACGTCTAGATAAGGATGAAAAGGAAAATCAACATTTATATACCTCCCCACACATCTCCCATCAAAGAATAAAGATGTCCCATCGAGAACAAGACCATCCAATAGCTATATTTTTAACAACTAGAAGTACTTTTTTTATGGATGACTAATTTTCCAGGTTTGATAGTAGTATAAAGATCATAATATAACAGTTAGCAAAGATGACCATGGCATTGTTTAACACTAGTATGAAAATCATAATTTCAGCGATTGCAGAAATACGTTATCATTTTACATTATTTTTCAGTCATCAGTTATCAATCATGAATATTGCATCTGAAAAATGCAAACTTCATGCATGCACTCAACAAACACTGAGGGCCATCTGTGGACTTTAGCTGGAGCCATCAGGGCTCCTGGCCAGCCTCATTGTGCTCACACACCAGTAGTAATGATTCCTTAGATTTTATTGTCAGTTTCTTCATACTTTTCTAACTATTCACCCTCTCACTCCATTTACATCTTCTCATTCGTAGAAAAGACTCCATGTAAGTAGAGTGTAGAAATTTCTTTGCTCCTGGGTAGGTTCACAGAGGCTACAAATTAGCCTTTCTTTATAGAAAATTTGGCCTGATAATAATAACTCCCTTTATAGAGGCCTTGCAAAGACTTTCCTTTCCATGTGGTGTTCAGAGATTAATGGGAATGGTGTCCACATATTTGTGTTCCTGCCAGACTACACCACTTATCTGAAGCCAGTGTCAGGGCCCTATGACTATTAATCACCTCTGGAGTCCCTGGAATAAAATCCACATTGTACACTTCTTGGACTGAGGAGGAGGGGAAAGGGAATGGTGTGGTTTGGGGCTGTTTCTCATCATTAATTTTCAATTATGACTGCAAGAACCATCCCAGCTAAGCCTCAAGTAGAAGGGCAGGGGGTTAAAAAAGCCTCCATGAAAGATTAATAAGGGCCACATGGAAGGGGAGAAAATCTGGGAAGTATAAACTCTTTTTTTTTGGAAAAGAAAAATAATAAACAATTTATAAAATTCTCATAGGGCAGTATAAAATATATCCATGTTAATTGGGAAAAGTCATATAAAGGACAAAACAGGAAGGCCTTTTATAGGCATAAATAAAAATGACTGAGCCACACCTTTGCTTACAGCTAAATTTGTGAGCCCAAGTTTCTTCATTAGTTAAGATCACTGTTTCCACTTAAAAAAAAAAAAAAAAAAAAAAAGATTTTCTGACTGCTTCTTCTGTTGGACTGACACTTCTCTCCAGTCAAAAGAAAACATTTCATAGTCTTTAGAAGCCTGTTGAGGAGTCCTTCCGGTGTGAAATAAGCGAGTGTAGAAAATCTATTCATAAAAGGAAGAAAAAAGAAAAAGATTCAGCCTCCCTAGTCGGACCTAAGGAATCTGAATAATGAAGAACTAATGTTATGTGTGGTGTTCTGTATGTTAGAAATGGCTTTTACATAGAATGTTCTCATCTCACCACATTCTATGTTGTCAGGTTTTTATAAATCTCACTTTTTAACTTAAGTAACTAATGATCAAGAAGCAAAATCACACACTCTTTTTTATAGGTTAAAGTGCCATAGTCAGGACTCCAACTCAGTCTCCTGGTTCTAAAACACACACTTTACATGGTATTTTGTTGCTTTTTAATCTTTAGGGATTAGATATTGAAGCATTTATGTGAAATTATCTTATATGAGCATTCATACACTATTCTTATCAATAGAGAAAGCCATCTCACACACACATCCCACATCACATTAGATGTTAGTCACTTTAGAATTGTCATTCTTCTCATTCAATCTCCATCCCAACTTTCTTATTTCATTTTGTTCTCCCTTGAGGAATAATTCTTTATTATGAATGTTTTGGATGTGGTGTTTCCTACATCCCACTACAAAAGCTCTGTATGTTAATTCATTCTATTCCTACTTGGGTTTAGTCAATCACACATCCTCTCTAAGAATATTGAATCCTGAATGAGCAAAAGAAAAAAGGGTCTCCACAAAACAGGAGACCTTGGTTATTGTCCTTACTCCCTTACTTCTAGAGCAAAATCTTGGCTCTTGTCATTTCACCAAGTTTACCTTTCCAGCATCCTATCAATTCAGCGTATCTGAAATTCTTCCAATACATTCCCTGGTTGTCTGAGAAATCAATACTTAGTTTCTGTGACTTAGAATAAAAAAATGTGACTGATACATGTTCTTCTGTAGTCTTAAATATCCATGGCTTGTGAAGACACTAGCTTGATTAGAGCACCTGTGACTTCAGATTCTCACATAAAAATTCATTTCTTTCACATATGAAATTAAGTCTTGGCTCAAGACATTGGGGGTAGACTAGATAAACTTCTAAAGCATCTCTTGGAACTATAATGGAAAGCTCAATGTGCTGATGGCATTATAAGACTTTTATGAGATGTTTCCTCCTTTATCTCTGACTCATGGCACACGCAGATGATGTACGTATAGAGTAATTTGAATCCACTGTTAAAATTGGATGAGTAAGGTAAAAATTCAAGGATGATCACATGTCAAAAGTTTTTAATACTCTTACGCTCCTATAAAGTTCATCTTATACAAATATATTTCTCAGACTTTTATGCATATCAGATATGAGAAATTTCCCATTACTGAATTTTAATTACATCTCTTTATTAACTGCACACTGGTTGGAAAAACTTATAATAAAATCTATTATACTGGGGCACCTGGGTGGCTCAGTCAGTTAAGTGTCTGCTTTCAGCTCAGATCATGATCCCAGATCTAGCCCCATGTCTTAGGGCTCCTTGCTCAGCAGGGAGCCTGCTTCTCCCTTCCCCTCTACCTGCCACTCTGCTTGCTTATACTCTCTCTCTCGCTATTTCTCTCTGCCAAATAAACAAATAAAATCTAAAAAAAAAAAGCTATTATACTTTATTTTTATTTACTATTTTATAAATTATATCTTCAGAATACTTCCCCTTGATTAATCAAGAAGTAGAAATAAATTTGGGGAGTGAAACTGTCAACTTTATATAATTGTCCCATTTCAGATTTCAACTTGATCTAAACATCTGATTTTGAGTCATAATTTTGTCTTGGAACATGAAAATGGCAAATTTTATGAAAAACAATCCCGTGTTTTGGAAATTTCAGCCTTATTTTCAAGGTTCATTATTACTCTTTTATATTGTTAAGTCTTTGTCACCAAATAGGCTTTTATAGTGGTCTAATACCAAAGTAAAACCACTGGAGAACAGGAGATTTACGTGGTAAGTGTGTTAGAGGAAATCCCTCATTGAGGGCAAAAGCACGTGTTAGATTTCAGGTTTGATGAAAGTGACACTAGCCTTTATTTATACCGACAGCTGCTTGTAAGCTGTGGAGACAAACTAGATTAAGAATCTCCTGATGCGGGGCGCCTGGGTGGCTCAGTTGGTTAAGTGACTGCCTTCGGCTCAGGTCATGATCCTGGAGTCCCTGAATCGAGTCCTGCATCGGGCTCCCTGCTCAGCGGAGAGTCTGTTTCTCCCTCTGACCCTCCACCCTCTCATGTGCTCTCTCTCATTCTCTCTCTCTCAAATAAATAAATAAAATCTTTAAAAATAAATAAATAAAATAAAAAAAATAAATAAAAATCCACCTCTAGGGATGCCTGGGTAGCTTAGTCTGTTGAGCGACTGCCTTCGGCTCAGGTCATGATCCTGGAGTCCCTGGATCGAGTCCCGCATCGGGCTCCCTGCTCAGCAGGGAGCCTGCTTCTCCCTCTGACCCTCCCCCCTCTCATGTGCTCTCTGTCTCTCTCATTCTCTCTGTCTCAGATAAATAAATAAAATCTTAAAAAAAAAAAAAAAAAAGAATCTCCTGATGCTTTTGCTCTGAAGATCATGTGGCAGAAAGGACCCTGCATTCAGATACTGAAGTAGAACATATAAATTTAGTTTTCCACTTCCCCCTAGGGATTAGGAGTACAGGTTGACTGGTGAAGGCACTTGATTGAGTAAAAATCGGCCTGGATATGAAATCAAGGGAACTCACTCGGGTGGAGTATGCCCTACCTTCATCTCTGGAGAATATGTCTGTAGGAACTGACTTTATGTACCTTGAATATTTAATGTGGATTTGTATCAGCTTGGACTAAATTCTTCAGTGAGAAAATACATATAAAAATGGAAAGAAGTTTTTATTCTTTGGTTTTACTTCTTATAGAAAGGAAGAAAGGACAAGAAGAAAGAAAGAAAGGAATGAAAAATAATTGAAGAGAGCAACACCTGGATGGTTCAGTGGGTTCAGCGTCAGACTCTTGATTTTGGCTCAGGTCATGATTTCAGGGTCGCAGATGAACCTCTCCTCCCTCCCCATGGAGCAGGGAACCTGCTTGTCTCCCTCTCCCTCTGACCTCCCCCCTTCTCACTCACGTGCTCTCTCTCTCTTTCTCTCTCTCTTCTCGAAAATAAATAAATAAATCTTTTAAAAAAAATTTGTGAAGAGAAAAGAATTCAAAAGAAAGGAAGGGCTGCGAAGGGAAGAAAAGGACAAGAAAGGAAGTAAATGACAAATGTTAATGATAAGGCAATATGGCACAAAGACTAAATCCTAGGTGCCTAGATTTAAATCATGATCTGAGATCACGAACTGTGCGATCCAAAGCAAACTACCTAACCTCTTGGTGATTCAGTTTAATCATCCATAATATGGATCTGACACGGCACCTACTTCATAAGGTTGTATTAAGGATTTAAACACTGAAAGAAATAGAATGTTTAGAGCAGTGCTAGGCACTTCATAAGTATTTTAAGTGTTTATTATTATGAAAGTCGTTTCCACAAATTCGTGCTGGTGCATTTTCCTCAGTTTGTGAAACAGATTCATACCGCGTGCCCTGAGTCCTCCATCTAGACAAGCTCGGCATGAAGTCACTTTATATGAATAAATAGGGGAAAAATAACAGGACCTGTAGTTTGGGTTTGTCAGCTCTACTACTTATAAAAGCGTAAACTTGAGCAAATTACATAAAGTCTTCCTTCCCTCACTGACAAATGAAGATGCAAATAAATAGCCTAATGTTTGTCCAGAAGTGAAAAGATAAATGAATTACTCAAGCAAGTAGCAGGTATCTGTTGAGCACCTACCAATAGACACTAAGTCAGGCCCTGGGATTAAAAAAAAAAAAAAAAAAAAAAGCATGTAAAGCAGAACCTATTCTCAAGGTATCTGAAATGCAGGAAAGGAGACAGGACACAAGCACACAGAACTACAGGATGCAACGAGAAATGCTTGTTGAGAGCTGTTCCAAGGTTCTATGAGAACTCAGAGGAGGAAGGTATTGACATTGACTAGGCATTGATGAGGGAGTCAGAAAATACTTCACTTTGCGAGCACTGTAACTTAGGCAAAGCTTCACAAATTCCATGACTTTGAACCAAGACTTGAAGAATGAGCAGCAATTTACCCAATGGAAACATGAGGCCCAGCATGTGCATAGTGCAGTTATGTGTGCAGGGAGGTTTGTCTCAGTTTATGTGGCTAAATCATAGGATGCATTTATGGGCAAATGGTTGAAAGACGAGTTTACAGATTTCTCTATGCTTAAAGAGTTAGATTATCCAGAATAAAATGTTCCTGTCCTTCAAGTTCAAGAAAGGTCATGGTCCTAAGCCTTCACCAGAGCCATTTTAAAAACCCATCTGAATCTTTCAGTAACAATTTGTCTTCATTAACCTGACTTCTCAGCCAATCAACAACTGTTTGCCTCCAGTAACCATGTTTATAAGAGTCTGAAAGTTTAGCCCATCTTTAAAAACTCCTGCTTCTAAATGCTTGCAGATCCCTGAACTCCAGACTTCCCAAAACTTGATATAAGATCAATTTCTTGTTCAGTTCTCAGATATGATGCCTTATGACTATAGCTATCCGTTATTAGCAAGCAATACATTCAACTTTGATTTCATATTGACACTACTCAAAGCTTCCATTACTACACCTCTGCACTTCCTTTACTAAAATATTTAATAAGCATTGACTATATGTCTGTGTCAGTGAGGATGCACAGATGTAGTCTATGATATGTGAGAGCTGCCCCAGGGATTTATCCAGAGGGTCATATGAATGCTAAAATACTTTAACTAAACATGCAGCTCTATAAATAAAAATGCATATGGGAGAACTAACAGTTGTTGATCATCTACAATGAGACATGCATTGTACCGCTTGCTTCATGTAGTTTACTTACACTAAATACCCCAGCAATAGCCCCAGGTGGGTGTCTGCCTGCCTGTGTTCCAGACATGAACTAGCATGTCAAAAGTTTTAGTAACTTTCTTAAAGAAGAAATAGAGCACTATGTGATCTCATTTTGGTCTGTCTTCAAAACCGGTGGTCTCCAAGAGGGAGGAACACTTGCTCTGTTGTAAAACATAAAGTTGAAATGTATCTATCCAATGGTAGTTGAAACCAAACCTCACTCTAGAGCATGCACATATATTTGCTGGTATCACTAAATGTTTGAAACAAAAATTTCTCCCTAATGCTCCGTTCTTTAAAAATCGTGTTCCATTATAGAACTATAAATTATTGCTTTTCACATTTTAATTTGTAAAAAAATACACAAAAATAGTTAATACTTAAGGAATACTTACACTGATATTCACTGATTACCTATTTACCATTTATACATTTTATTCCAACAATTCTTTCAAATTGAAAATTATATTCTTGTCATTTTACAGATGAGAAAATTGAACTATGAAGAGGTCGTATAAGTTCCCCAAGGACTTATATCTAGTGCATGGTAAAACCAGAATGATGACATTTGCTTTCAATGAGCAATTTTTGAAACAAACATGACATTTTTGTTTCAAAAATTAACATCTCACAAAAATAATACTTGCAAATAAGATAATAATTAGGTAAAATAAGTCTTGGCAAGTCCTAAACACTTTCTAGTGATAGTTCCTTAGAGTTAGAAGCAACTGAACTTTCTCTTCTGGTCAAAAATCACAATTAATTGAAAGATGCTACAAACCTACATGTAGAGTTGACCCTTGAGCAATACGAATTTGAGGTGCATGGATTCACTTAAATGTGAATTGTTTTTGATAAAGACATTATAGTCCTGTAAATGTATTTTCTCTTCCTTATGAGTTTCTAAATAATATTTTCTTTTTTGGAGCTTATTATATTGTAAGAATACAGGATATCATACATATAACACGCAAAATATGTGTTAATCAACTGTTTATGTTCTTGGTAAGTCTTCCATTCAACAGCAAGCTATTAGTTAGGATTTGGGGAGTCAAAAGTATACGTGGAGTTTTGACAACACAGACGGTCAGAACCCCTAACCTCCGTGCTGCCAAGTGTCAGTTGCATTTTCCTCAATTTCAGATCTGAGTGTCGTCTTGATGATTTGTCATTGAGATTAGGTAAGCCACACTCAAAATTTCACGTCCATTCCACAGAGAAGGATCCGAGGATGAGTAAGTCAATTTCGATGTTCCACACCGTTAGAGAAAATGCTAATTGCTAGGCAGAAATGGTTTCCTCTAACATTTTATTTTTATCTATGAAGGTCCAGTAAAATCTTCAGTTTATAGAAAGCACAGCTACTTTTATAAGGCACTATGTCAAGTTTCTTTTCTTTTTTTTTTTTAATTTTATTTGTTATTTATCTGACATAGATAGAGAGCACAAGTAGGCAGAGTGGCAGGCAGAGGGAGAGGGAGAAGCAGGCTCTCCGCTGAGCAGGGAGCCAGACATGGAGCTCGATCCCAGGACCCCAGGATGATGACCTGAGCCGAAGGCAGCCGCATAACCGACTGAGCCACCCAGGCGCCCCTACATCAAGTTTCTAAATGATGGCAATGTTTACCTTCTTAGCTTGTGTTCTGAATTCTGGTGTTCCACTCTCAAAGAACGACTTGCTGAAACTTGTAGGAAATAGTACTAACAGCATAGATAAATGAAAAAAAAAATACATAAATAAAATAATTTGATCCCTTTCTTGCTATGGTCTTTTGAAGTAATCCTCTGGGACTAGCCCTGAGGAACGACATTATAGGCCTTCAATATGACAGGATCAAAGAGCTTATTAGAATGAATTACTGATGGGACTCAGTGATTACTTTCCCTAAACTATAAAAACAAACCAAAGCTAAGAAAGACAGAAAACAATCTCGAGATCATATGGGAACAGATTAGGAGGCAACATGCCCCTTCTTGTTCATTCGAATGGCAGGACAATATGTTGATAATTATAAGCTCTTACATACGCTCTACCTCATTTAATTGTTAACAAGCCCTCTCCATATTTAAACAAATTTGACAGCTTTAGAAACCAGTTTAAACAAACAATTAGAATACTATTTCAAACTTTTTATTTTGAAATAGTTTTAGGTTGACAGAAGAATTACAGTTCATTTAATAATATAGTTCATTTAATAATACATAATACAGACCCAGCTATGGCTAATATTATCAGTTTACTTAACTGTGATATATGCATCAAAGCTAAGAAACGAGAATTATATATTTATTAACTAAACTACAGGCTTATTTTTAGTTTCACCAGATTATATACTAACCATGATCCAGTGTAGGAAAACACATTATTTATTTTGTTTTAAAGATTTATTTATTTATTTGAGAGAGAGAGTATGTACGTGAGTGGGAGGAGGGGCGGAAGGAGGGGGAGAAAAGCAGGCTCCCCTCTGAGCATGAAGTTCACATGGGGCTCAGTCTCAGGACTCTGAGATCATGACCTGAGCCGAAATCAAGAGTCCAACACTTGACCGACTGAGGCACACAAGCACCCCGAAGATAACACATTGCATTTAGATGTCATGCCTCCTCAATCTCCTTCAATCGTGAGAATTTTTTATTAATTAATTAATTATTTTAGGTCTTGCATGACCTTGACCCTTTTGAAACATCCTGATTAATTATTTTATGTCCCTCCATTTGAGTTTATCTGATGTTTCCCCATGATTGGATGAGAGTTACAAGATTTGAGGGAGAATCTTACAGTGAGGTATCTTTCTCATAGCATATCAGTAAGAGCATGATGATAACATGACTCACTTATTATTTGTGTTCTTAACCTTGATCGCTTAGATAAAGTGCTGTCTGCTGGATAAAGTACATCGTTACTACTTTCTCCTTTCCAGACTCTGTTCCTTAAATTCCAGTCATTAAATGCAGTCCACACTCAAGGGAGGGGCAATTAAGCTCCCCTGCTGGATGGAAGAGTGTGAAGAATCTGTAGTCATGTGTTAACAATGCCACAATAATTAATAAATATTTTGGAGGAAATACTTTGAGACTAGCCAAATATCTTGTTACTCTTCAAAGTTTTGCCCCCTAACTTTATCACTCATCAATTGCCTGCAAGAAGTATCACTCTTATGGTTATTTTCTATTTCTTTCTTCTTATCTTCATCTATTATTTGAAATTCATCTGTAAGATCTGTCTTGTTTCTCTCATTTATTTATCTTTTATTTACTCAATCCTTTACTGATGTCAGTACAGACACAGTACTTATCTCACACTTTATTTTTTTGTGTTATATGTTAGGACTGGGTATGCTATATCTTTATTGCTAGTATTAACATTTAAGAAATAGCTATGATATATTTAACAATACACATTGTCCAGGAAGCCAGTTCTAGTTTTTATGGAGTAATATTAAGCAATTCTAGCTTGGAAACAAAAATACTGTATCAAGTTACCATCTTTCACTCCTATGAAAAGTGAAACTCGCCAGTGTCTTGTTTTTTAAAAATTTTTTTTCTAACTCTAACTTTCTAATTTAAGGTACTTATATTCTTTTTTCCTATTTGGTGGAAAAGGAAAGCATAGATGGAAAACATGAAAAGAGACAAAGAATCAAAACTTGAGCTGGTATACTTGAGAAGTTCCAAAGAGAGGAAAGGATCAAGATACAAGAGGAGAAAGATAATCAAGATTCATTTCATTTCATGTATAACGTAAATGCCCAAGAATGGAAAATTCTTTAAATAAATTATGATTACCCACAGGAAGCAATACTACATAGCCATTCTAACAATGTTTTTAAAGAATTTGCAATAGCATGGGAAGGTCACAGAATAAAGTGGAGCAAAAAATGGCAGCATACAAAACTAGACATACAACATGACCCTGATTTTGTTTAAAAAAAAAGAAAAATAATATGAAGAAAATAAATATTACATGTATAAATATGCAAAAAATATTTTAAAAATTACTTGCAAAAGCACGTACAAAACCAGCGGTGTAGCATCATGCCTAATAGCCTACTTGGCATCTACTGGATTAATTATTGAACACAAGAACATATTAATAGTAGTTATGGCTGGGTGGTAGAATATTTGATGACTTAGTATTTCTTCTTTATGTTTCTTGTGTATTTTCCAAGTTTTCTATTCTGAACATGTGTTACTTGGTGTTTAAATAAGGAGCTGCAATGTAAAAAAGAAGTCAGATAACTGCCAGTTTTCAACTGTCCTTAAGCTTCCCAAAGTGCCCCTTGATGAGCCGTGTTTTGCTACTTTATCATCTAGCGATTATTTTTAGAAAATAAGCAATATTTAGGGAAAAAATCATAACTTAAAATAGGTCTGTTCTAATTAATCAACCCAAGAACTTGGCCGCTCAATACGAATGGTGTAGGTCACCTGAAAAGCAAACAGAATAATCATAACTGCTTTAGGAGTCTTTGAAGTTATAGATTAAGCCAGTGGGAAATTAGCCAGATTGCCATTATAGCTGAAAAGTGCCGGAAGGCCCCGGCAGCCAGTGTAATTATGCAAGCTTTGTGAGCCTTGAAAATTTTGTGATTGTAATGCGTGCTCTCAGCCTTCATAAAGTTCTACACCAACCTGCATTCTTTCAACTGCTGTCTGGCACAAGGCTGGGTGATAAATTAGAAGAGAAAAACAAATATTGCAGCAAACCCTTCTTTCATATCAGAAGTGTCTTTACCCATTATATTCCTAAAGGATGCTGGGGTAGGCATGTGCATCACCCTTCAGTGACTAATGCCACTTGGGTAGGCTGGGGAAACTGCCCTTCCCATGAGCTTTTCCTTACAGGGTAGGCACAGGCTATACACAGCTGTGTCCAATTATGGCTGGAATGTCAATTATAAAAGAGGCCAGCTGGATGCAGACAGAGGTCATTGATAAGCTTGGGGACTCACCACGGTGCGGTAAAGTTTCAGAGCAGTGTTCTGAGGTATGGAAGAGGTAAGCCCAAAATGATGCTCTGAAAATCACTGTTAAGTACATTTGTTTTGGCCTGCCATGAATACGAATGCTCTTCTGAGCTGAAATGCCACTCAGATGCACAGTGCATTGAGAAAAAAGGAGGTCTGCTGCAGTGTGAACGTGACTTTTATTTAGGTAGAGGAGTAAGTAAGGGAAGGGGTCGAAGGGAACATACCATCAAACTGTCTTCACATTCATACAGAGACAGAACCAGAAGTGAAGGGTAAATGGTGGGCCCAAGAAGAAAGACTTCCATTCCCATTTGAAGATGCACCCTCTGAAGATAACAGGGGTTGAAGGAAGACCCCAGAGAGGAGTCTCTGCTAAAGAATGTATTCCATCAAACTCAAGGAGCAAAATCTTTCTTGTGTATAACTTTCTGTTCTTTTGCAGACTCCTTGCCAAAGACAGCATTTCAGACAAGTAGCATCTGGTTTGGAACGTCTGACAAAAATATTTGTGGCCTTTGAATTTCAGAGGCACAGATCACTTTAAGGATTTAGTAAAAACTAATGACTCCTCCCCCCGCACATATTTCTCCTTGCATACAAAATGCATAATTCAAGGAGTTCAGAGACACCCCCCAACACTCTACTTGAGTGAACCCATGAGCCCTAGTAATAATCTCTGATGTAGAAGTTGATGACAAGGAATTTTTTATAACATTTCCTCCTAGGAATTGAGGAGATCAAATATCTCAGCTAAACTACCTTGATTCTTCATGAGAAATACTTTTTTTTTTTTCTTTTTTAAACAGATATGGACACTGAGACAAAGAGAAGCCAAAGTTGATGATGGTTATTTGGCTATGAATGAAGCCTGAGAAATTTGGTTATCAGTTTCCTATTCTATTGTTCATGAGGCTTTTTTTCACTTCTAATTTACCAGTTGGTTTACAAAAACATCAAGGAAGTTTTAGAGTTGGTGAAATATGTCTGTTGAGGGAAAAATACTCATTTCACAGAAGAAATGTAGGAAAACTATCCCTTAATGTTTTGATACCTTTTCACATAGTACAAACACAGAGTTACACAGACCATTTTAAACCATCTCTGTATTTAAAATATTTATTAATTTATTTGTAAAGATTTTATTTATTTATTTATTTATTTAAGAGAGAGAGAGAGAGCAGGAGCAGTGGGGAAAGCCAGAGGGAGAGGGAGAAGCAGACTCCCCACCGAGCAGAGAGCCCTTTGCTGGCTCTGTACCAGGACCTTGAGATCATGACCTAAACAGAAGGCAGACTCTTAACAGACTGAGCCACCCAGGTGCCCCTGTAATTAAAATTATTTAGTAACTGAAAAGATTATTCTCAGAATTACAAAATGAACTATTTATTTTGAAACAGTTTATTTATTAAATTTAGTATTGGTGTGAGAAAGTATTTCCAACTATTAAAAAAACAAAATCTAAAACAATAACAAAAATTAAGACTCTCAAAAATAGTAGCCCCGTGGCAATTATTAAAATAATTAAAAATAATATCGTTATCCTACTCTTTTTACTCCATTCAGTTGTCTCATTTTATAACTAGAGACGAATGCCCATAGAAAATTCCCTGAAACCCCTCTTTGTTTACTCTTCCCTATCCCCACAGGGAATTGTTGAGTTTACAAAATATCTATTTAAATTTGAAACCTGAGGAGTTTTATAAATATGTGTACACACACAGGTTTCTGTTAATATTGTTATTCAGTTTTACAATAATTATCATTTAGTTATCTGGCCATTTCATTTTTATTCATAGGTACTTGGAGACAGGGAACAGTTCTTTTTTTTTTTTCTTTTAGATTTATTTATATATTTTAGAGAGAGAACATGAGCAGGGGAAGGAGCAGAGTGAGAGAATCTCAAGCAGACTCCCCGCTGAGCGTGGAGTCCTGACTGGGGCTACATCTCAGAACCGTGAGATCAGGACCTGACCCGAACCAAGAGTCGTAGGCTTAACGGACTGAGCCATCCAGGGGACAACGCAGTTCTTGATCAATACGGTGGAAACTATGGTGTCTTCCCTGCATTCCCCATCTAGCTTCCCTCTTTAGGGTCCAATCTTTCCCCGGGGCTCTGTCAGATGTCGACTGCGCATAGCTGAGCCCTCGTGTGGACTTGGGTAAAGTTATGGCCCCTCCCAGAGGTCAGCTTAGGCAATAACTAACTGAGCCAAAGATGCAGAAGCCCAGATTCCCCTTGACTCATTTGGTGATAACTCCAAAGGGCCATCCCAGTCTAAAAGCTCCTTGTAGATCAGCAGAAGCCTCAACTGCAACTTGAATTTGGTGACCTTCCACTGTCCAACCAGTCTCCCTCGTTTGTGGGGAGGGTATACAATTCACATTTACATGCTTTCTTTACATAATTATATTTAGGTATCTTTATCTTAATCATTATAAAACATTTTTAAATTGACATACAGACTTTATTTGGATTTCATCAGTTTTCCACAAGCATTTTTCCATTCCACGATCCTATCTAGAATACCACATTGCATTTAGTAGTTTGTTCTCCTTTGTTTCTTCCAATCTAGGACAATTACTCAGTCTTTCCTTGTTTTTCATCACATTAACAATTTAAAGAGTCCTCAGCAAGGTATTTTATGTAATGTCTCTCACTTTGGGTTTGCCTGATGTTTTCCGAGCATCACACCAGAGTTGTTGATGGGGTAAAACTACCTCAGAAGTGAAGTGTTCTTGTTGCATCATATCAAGGGTATGTGGTATTAATATGACTTATTACTAATGATATCAACCTTGATTATTTGCTTAAAGTAGCATCTGCCAGGTTTGCCACTATAAAATTGATATTTATCCTTCTTCTAACTCTCTCCTGAGGATACCTAACAATGCAACCCCTGCATGCAATTCTGTCTCAGAGTCTCTTTCCATAGTATCCAAATTAAGAAAACATATATTGTAACATTCACCAACTTTGTTTCAACATATATCCCCCAAAAATCTGCTTAATAATTTGGTCTTTGAAATTTAACTTTGTCAATACCTATAGAATAGAAACAAGCTAATCACAGTTAATTTTGCAGCCATGCTAATGTTACACCAAGAATTACATATGTTTACAAAGTTTACCAGCTAATTCACTTTGTGCAATAGCCTTAATTGAAGGATTCATAGAAACTGCGGTATATATTCAATAGCCACATACATATTATCATTCTTATATATGTTGTTCCTGGCTGTGACTTGATGTGCAAAATACATAAAGCTCCTATCACATAAAACAGTGATACAAGGACCTAAATGTCTGTCTTCTCCAATCATCCAAACTACTAATTGACCACACCAGAAACCCACACATTCCACTCTGAACTTTTTGAAGCAATTCAGTGACATCGTATTTTACGAAAATCACTAACATTAGTAGAAATTGCACTGAAAATTATTGGATCCAATATTCTCATCTTTGCCATATCAAGATCTTCACCGGAAAAATCTTTATTAGAAAGCTTACTCGATTGTATGAAATCACTGTCATTTCAGTTTCAATGGTTTTCCTTTATTTTCAGAAAATAAATATTTAATCAGGAAGAATAAAGTTAGTAATTTTTCTCTTAACTTAATTTATCCAAACTGGAAGTTTTCTAATAAAACCCTCAAATTCTCTCTGGCTCATTTCATCCTCACATTGTGGTATTTGAATATATCTGTCAAATTTTGAAGTGTAGTAGAAACTCTCTATTTTCTGCTCATTAACAAAATTACTTACTTTGTGAAGAAAGTGATGCATGTTTTTTTACATATTTTAGAAATGCAGTAATATTTAGCCAAAGGGGGGGGGGGAATCCACCTTATTTTCTAAGGAAAGGAAGAAAGTGCTTGGTACTTTTTTAGAAAAGAAAGAAAGGAGAAAGAAAGAAAGAAAGAAAGAAAGAAAGAAAGAAAGAAAGAAAGAAAGAAAGAAAGAAAGAAAGAAAGAAAGAAAGAAAGAGAAAGAAAGGAAGAAAGATGGATGCAGCAAAGAATATCTCAGCAACTAATCATTTGTGTTTTCTGATTGTGCTTATAGTAATAGATTCATAGATGTAGGATTGAGTACTTTTGAAGTCAGTATTTTAAAGTTTTTTT
>NW_023270825.1:16329483-16358383 GCF_011800145.1 Mirounga leonina | reverse complement strand
AAGAAAGAAAGAAAGAAAGAAAGAAAGAAAGAAAGAAAGAAAGAAAGAAAGAAAAGAAAGAAGAAAGAAAGAGCACAGGAAATGTGATGATTTAGACCACAGGATTTGATGACGTTTATTGCAATCATCTCAGAAGACAAAACATCCTTCATTTTTTGTAGGCAAAGTCTTTGAGAAAAGTGCATGCTGGTGCAACATAACATATGTGATCGTGATACCATATTATTCTTAATTGACAGAACACACAAATCCTGAATTTTCTCCCCTTGGCATGGCAGGGTCATCCTTGCTATAAATTGAGCCACATATATCAACTTAAAATAAAAGTCTCCTTGGGGATTGAACAGACTGATTTCTTTCATAGTTCAGTGAAATTGTCCAGACAGCCACGTGGCTTTCCTCATGCCACTTCTTTCTCTGGGTCACTGCTCAAATGTTACCTTATTGGAGAAGGCTACCTGAAGTGTCTATTTAAAATAACTCACTTCTCAACATTATACTGTCTATTCTCCTTCTCAGCTTTTTTTTTTTTTTTTCCTATAGCATCCATTACTATCCTAATGAGATCTGTATTTTACTTGTTTTTTAAACGTCTGCCTCTTTGTTCTAGAATGCCATATACATAAGGAAAAATATTCTCTTCTTTTGTTCACATTGAGTCCCTAGTTCCTAGAACAGTGCCTGACACATAATAGATGCTTAATAATGAATGCATGGATTAGTACATTTGTTTAACAAATATATGTGAATTGTTTGCTACTCTCAATCCATACAGAGAAAGGCAGCATGTCTTATTGACCTTTATGTTACTTGAAGGTTAAAAAAAAAAAAAAAGACATTAACAATCTTAATCTACTTCTTCCAAATAATTCTTTGAGTATTATATTATAAAGAACTTCTCTTTACTATAAAACTAATAGCTTATCATTCTTTCACCTCCTTCCCTACATTTACTATGAATAAAAAATCCAGTATAATACTGTGTCTTTGTCAGACTCCTTTTGCCAACATATCAAATTAATTTCTACAATTCAAATAGTAGATATTTTGAAGGGTCCATTTTTCTTGAGCAAGAATCATAACCTATAAATAATCTGTTGTACTTTCCCTTGTTGGAGCTGAGATTTACCATTATTATAAAGTCTGTGAATATGTGCATTTCTACCTAATTGTGTTGACCATTACCAAAGGCTTACTTATGGCCTTCAGGGTTATACTGTGATTTAAATAGCCTATTTCATTCATTCTCTATCCATCTTGTTGCATCTTGCTGGATATATTGAGGTTTCTCCTATTTGAAACCTTCAAAATATAGTAAACAGTTGAAAATAATAATCACTTCTTTTATCTTTTCCCAAAAGGAAAGTTTGACTATGTCACAGAATATATTCTACAAAGATATATGTTATTAGGACTTTAAAAGATCAGTACCTAGAAGCCAATTCTTCAGAATTTAATCCTAGTGACTCATGATTGTTAGCTGAAGTTTATGGAGGAAAATATTGTAATAATGTGCATCATCATCCTTAATATGCTAGGTCAGTCTTAAAGATGATATTCATATCTGAAAGGTCATTTTCACATGAGACAAATAATATAATGCCACACCAATTTCAGAACCTCATCATTACTGATGCTTGTGTTGCCAAAACTATCAACTTGTACTACTTTTTTAAAGCTGTGATTTAAGGGCTTTCTTTAGGAAATGTGCAACTAGTGAACTTGCCTTTGTGTATAACTTTGCAAGGGCCATCTCAAAAAAGGATATGTCACAGGTAATAAAATAGAGCAGATGGGAAAAGGAAGTTTAAGTGACAGACTTATCCATCGTTTGTGCTATTGAGATGGTTACAGGTTATGGCAATTGGTTCCATGCATACATTCCCAGTCTCAATCCTTCCAATGTTATTATGAAAATTGCCTTCAGATTTAGATGACATGCAGATCCTTCCTGTCACTTTGATGGTAGTCATCACCTAAAGAGACAAACAGCAGCTCTGGATTACCCTTAGTGGAAATGTCTTCCTTTTGGTTGGGTTATATTATATTTAGTTCACTGTGTTCCCAAAAGTGCCACACATTCTTCTTCCCCTTCCAGGTTCTATAGCTTATTATTTCAATTAGACTTTCTTATTACAGGAAACTTTCCATTAAAGGAGATTTCAACTTATGCTCATTTACTTTTAATGTGTTTTTCATCACTTTTCTTGTCACTTTTCTTCATTGTCAAAATGAAACAGGGACAAAGCCTGCCCTTTTTTACTAGAACAACCTTATCCACCCTTTCAAAGATAGTTATTCCTAAGACAGGGAGGATGGAATCCATTTCACATTGTTTGACAATGGCGTCTTTTCTTTGCCAATCCAATGTTGTTCCTACAGTCAGTTGATCATATTATGTACAGTCCTAAACATGAGTTTATAACTACTTTCATTGTAGTATCAGTCAGCATTAGAGTTAAATTTTTTATGGTTTGGAAAGAAATTAACTTTTACTATAGAAAAACTGTATTAAAAGTGCTGATACTATATATTTCTCCTGTAATTAATAAATGTTACCATATGAAAAAATGTCCTAGTTAAAAATTTACTCAGAAAAATAACCACAAAATTAAGTGTGACAATCTCAGCTTATTTACATAAAAACTTGAAATATCTATTCTAATGAGTTCTCTAAACAAAAGTTGCATTTAAACTATCTAGATTGAACTTTGAAGTATATATATATTTTTAGAAATTCTCATTTGTTGGGAAAAATGCAGCAAAGTTTAATCATTTTTCAGCAGTGTCCTTGTCCTTGTTTTATCAGTTGTAATAAAAATTCCACTAGAATAAATCAAATTAGTTCCTTTAGGTAGGAGTATTATTTCTCATGGGTACCTTTAGCCCAGGTATTTTCCATTGCCTCAATATATTAGATACTCAATGAATAACGGATGAATGCATAGATGGACACTAATTTTTCTAATGCTCTTTTATCCATTGTTTTGTTTCTCTTCCTGACTTACACTCATTTACTCAACCAGATTTACTGAGCACTTGTTACATTCCAGGCTCCTTTCTAAATATTTAGTACATATCAGTACCCAGTATAGTAAACAATCCCTGTCTCATGATACTTATATTCTATTAAATCACACTTGATGAAATTAATTTAATTTGCCAGTCAACACATTTTTTTTCACTGTCATATTATTCTCTGCAAGGGAGGAGGCGAAGAGGGTGTATTTTATAGAGAGTTATATATTTCATATATGTGCATATAATTTATAAAATTTGGTGAAATACTGTATACATATGGCATATAATAGATCAAATGTGGAATTGTCATTGAGGAAAATATATTTAAGGAAATACATGAAAAGAGATTATCCTTTTCTCATGTTTAAGTATTTTCTCAGTCATTAGCTACTATATTTTAAAGTCATTTATAGAGCAGTTGGCTTTTTTTGACTGCTGTCAAACACTTTGATCCATCTAGACTCCCCCAACTTCTGCTTAAATATATATTGGTTGCAATTGACAGACACCATCTGGAGAGAGCAAAGGTCATTTTTAACACCTGGAAGCTTTTTCTCTGGGTAATGGGCAATACTACCATTATGAAAGGCATGTATCTCAACGTCCTTGCCAGTTCCTCCAGCAAATTCCCTGACAACAGGTTGCTGTTGTGGCGGAAGGGTAAAGTAGGTACCAGTCACTGCCTTTTGCTAAACTTCATTCCAGGAGGCAGAGGGAAACTGCCTGAAAAAGTGGAATCACCCAGATACGTATTCACAGGCAGGTCTGAGACTTCAATATTCTGAACTATATTTTGCTCTTCCTAGGAGTATCTAATATTATCTTCTTACATTAATGTGATGATTGATTCAGATCATCTATGTCAAATGGTAAAGACAGTAACCAGCATATTATTAAAATAAGTAAAATACATTAATGTTATCTTACTGTATTGATTTTGAACAAGAGAAAAAAGGAAGAAATACTTTATTTTCACCTGACTAACATAATGATACCTGCTGCTTGGAAACAAGAGAGTACATAAAAATGTAAGAAGGAAAAGATACCTTAATATATTGGCTGTTTCTACTTGCTTTTTTTCAAATAGTTTGTTATTTTTACAACAGGTCAAATCACAACATTGTACACCTGAAACTAATGTAACATTGTATGTCAACTAAATTTCAGTAAAAAACAATAAATAAATAGAAAGGAAGGAAGAAAGGAAGGAAGGAAGGAAGGGAGGGAGGGAGGGAGGGAGGAAGGAAGGGAAAAAGGAAGGAAGGGAGGAAGGGAGGGGGGAGAGAGAGAGAGAAAGAAAGAAGAAAGAGAAAGAAAGAAGAAAGAAAGAAAGAAAGAAAGAAAGAAAGAAAGAAAGAAAGAAAGAAAGAAAGAAAGAAAGAAAGAAAGAAAGAGAAAGAAAGGAAGAAAGATGGATGCAGCAAAGAATATCTCAGCAACTAATCATTTGTGTTTTCTGATTGTGCTTATAGTAATAGATTCATAGATGTAGGATTGAGTACTTTTGAAGTCAGTATTTTAAAGTTTTTTTGTTTTTTTTTACTGCATATTATCATATTGCTTTATGGAAAAGTTTTATCAATTTATACTATTGCCATATGATAGTTCTTAGATGATCTCACCCTGACTAGTGTCTCTTAATTGTCATCTATTTGGTGAAGGAAAATCGTACCCTGGTGTGTGTGTGTTTGTTGAATTTGACATTGTCAAATTTAAGGCCACCTTGACTTTATTTCTGTTTATTTGAATTACTTTGGGCTGAAATATATTTTTCTGTTGGAGTTTAGATATTCTTTTTGACAATCTAAATGCACTTAGTTTTTATTTGGGGTCCTAATCACTTACTTACAATATTAGTGGAAAATAGCTTTTCCAATTTGCTAATTGCCTCTTACTGTGTTTATTCTGTTTTTAATAAAATACTAATTTTTTGGTGGTCAATAACTCCTTTATTTTCCTTTTAATTGTTTCTATTATACCTAACCTTGCAGATGTCTTTCTGCATAAGAAGATCAAATACATTTTAAGCTATATTTTCCTCAATTATTTTTTACTCTTTTAAGTTTTTTATATTTAACTCTTTAATCCCTCTAATTTTGTGAATGTAAGAGAGTGTACATGTATTCTTTCATCTGCTTGTTATTCAATATAAAAAGAGACTTTAATGTAAATTTTTCCCAAAGGCTAAATTTCCCAACAGTATGCTATTTGTTTTGTTTATTTCTCTTTTCTTCAGTGGCTAGAAGATCTGTGTGCTATTTTTAAGTCCAGTGGTAATTCTCTTTGTTTATTCATAAATATTCTTTAGCTTTTCTCTTTTTATTATATAACTAAATGTTAAACAGGATACTTTTAAGCCTCGATATAAAATCTGAAAAGTAATATTCAATTCACCATTTTCTTTTTTAATTTAGAGAATTAGATTCTTCTTGTGGTTACTAAAATACTTTTGTTCATTTTATACCTTCTCTTTCGAGTATATCAACTGATACTTGTAATTGGACAATTATCGGTACTGTACTACATAACTGATCTTAGTGATCAACAGCAGGTCTTGAATTTTAAATTTTGATTCATTTTTATTTGTCCCTATTGCATAATTTAAGAAGTATTTCAAAAAGGGTTACATGATAGAAATAATTCCCACTTTTTTCCTTACACAAATAACCTATAGCATAATTATAAGCATAATTTCTTTACCTCCTTAAGTCTCACATTGCTCCCCAGAAAAAATAGGATAATATTACCTAATTAATAAAATTGGTGTTGGGAATTAAATGAACTGAAACTAGTTGACAGTTCACCACTATGTTTGGTATTGTTCAGTTATTATCGTTATCCTGAGATTTCTCTAATTTCTTTACACTGCAACTTACCTAGCAAGAGAAGTCTTTTAGTCATAGAGTTTGTCCCTCAAATCTCTAAAGTGTCTCTTAACATTTAATATGCTATAGAAGAAATCTGAAGCATGTTTGAATTTTATTTTGTTTTTGGTGTTATATTCTTGTTATTGTAAATAAATATTTACAAGGATCTTTATTTTCACCTTTCATGAAAGGAGAAGTGACTTTCTCAAAACTGATTTTCCCTGATGTATGATGAGGTTTTTCAATCAGAATAGCTACAGTTAGATGTCCTTTTCAACTATGAAATTTCTTCTTCAGTTATGTCTATGAATATTGTTTGTGCTTCAATTGTTTTGTTTTTTGCACTCTTCCTCAGATCCTCCTGTAATTCAATGGTTGGCTTTCCTTTATTAGTAGTAATTTCTTCTTCCTTCCTTCCTTCCTTTCTTTCTCTTTATTTTTCTTTCTTTCTTTCTTTCTCTTTCCTTCATCCCATCCTTCCTCCATCCTTCCCTCCCTCCCTCTTTCTTTCTTTTTCTTTCTTTCTTTCTTTCTTTCTTTCTTTCTTTCTTTCTTTCTTTCTTTCTTTCTTTCTTTCTTTCTTTCTTTCTTTCTTTCCTCTCTCTTTCTTTCTTTCTTTCATCACATCGGAGCTCTTTGTCCTTTTCCCTGACTCTGGAAGAGCTTGTTATTTATCATACATTCATTGATTTAATCTCCTACTGTTTCTATTCAGCTGTTTTCTGCCTCAGATGCAGCTTTAAATTCTGTTACTGTATATTTCATTTTCATGTATCTCCTTTTGATCTTACCCATTGTAGTAGGTTGAGTTATATCCCCCCAAAAAGTTAAGTCAAAGTCCTAAGCCTCAGTACCTGTCAATATGATCTTGTGTGGAAATAAAGTCTTTACAGATGTAATAAAGTTAGAGATTTCAAGGTGAGATTATCTTGAATTTAGAATGGACCCTAAATCCAATAACTAGTAAGCTTTGAATAGAAAAGAGTGATATTTGAGACTGTGACTCAGAGGTGAGGCCAAGGGAAATAGAGGCAGACATCACTAGCAACTTGTAGAGGCTGGGGGAGCAGCAAGGAAAGGATTTCCCTCAGGGCCAGAAAAACCCAACCAATTCCACATTTTTATTTTGGACTTCTGGTCTCCAGAACTGAGAGAATAAATTTCTATTGTTTTAAGCTGCCAAATTTGTGATAATTTTTTTGTGGTAGCTCAAAGAAATACATTTATTTTTATTTTTTAATTCATTGTTTTCTGTTTTATGCTAAATTACAAGTTTTCTAAGAGCCAGGAAGTAAGTTGATAGTTTTGTTCTTTATTGCCATTTTTTTAAATTTCTTATGTCTTTTTATTTTTTTCTTTCAAATATATTTTAGTGGTTAATTAGGAAAGTTTCATTGGAGGATGCCACCCAAATGCTATTTTAAACAAAACCTTCAATTATATTGATAAAAAATATATATATTTACACTTAATTATAAATCAGGGATAAAGTGAGGATCAAATCATACCATAAACAATATAAGGAAAAGAAAATCTAACATATTATAT
Organism: Mirounga leonina; assembly: GCF_011800145.1. NCBI lineage: Eukaryota > Metazoa > Chordata > Mammalia > Carnivora > Phocidae > Mirounga > Mirounga leonina. Next base: position 16,350,947 of record NW_023270825.1, on the reverse strand, counting down.
GATATTTAATATCAACTGCTAGCATAATCCTTTATATTTGTAACTCAACAAAGAAAATCATATGGCAGATGTGTATCTTTTAAATTCAATTCATAAAAGCTGTCTTAGTTTGGATTTTCACAGAAACAAACCCTACAGCAAAGATTAGAGTACATTTAATTTATTTGGAGATCCCAGGAAATACTGGTAAAGGAGATTGGTTGGGAGGATTCAAAGTGAGCCAATAAGGATTGTTATCAAGCAATAATACCACTGTAGCTATCTGGAGCTTAGCCATGTGGGATCTCTGGGTACTAGGGTAAACCATGTTATTCACTCAAGGAGGGAGGGACATATTCATGCATCAGCTGCCTTCTCTCTTTTAGGTTGAGGCCTGCTCTTAGATGCGGGGGTTAGCAGTGCTCCCTGAACACTTCTGGTTTGCTAATTGGGTGGTAAAGCTGGCTCTGGAGAACTGAAAAAAAGCTTAGGGAAAGAATACAGGTGTTGTCAATTAAAAGTCAAGTGGTTGCACTCTAAAGTAGAGAGCATGGGCAGGGTACCAATCACATCTGCTACAGGGGCATTAAATTATAAGGACCCTCTCAAAATATCTGAAAACCTAAGATTAGCAGTTACTAGAACTGATTCCCATGGGCACAGCACTAACACAGTAGGAGTTCTGGATGGCCTTTCTGTGGTTCTCTTGACCTTTCTGTCATGCTTGCTAGTTGGCTGTACTATCTCCAAGCCTTATGTTCCTTTAACTTCAATCAGAGAAGAAAGAAAAGGAGTGATCTCAGCAGAGATTTTCTCTGCATGAATCTCTCTTTTATTAGAAAAGAAAAGTCTTCCCTAGAATCCCTCTGGCTAACTTCTTCTTAATACCTCATTGATCTGATAGAAAAAAGGGATGGGTCCATTTTTATTCAGATATAGGAGTCTCAGCCTAGTAGCTGAAAAAAACTGAGGCTTATAGCAAGGAAGACATGGGGAAGGGAGATGGTTTTGGAACCAACAGCCTAGTCTGCTACAAGATGTAAGAGAAAAAAATTAACTGGAAGATGTCTTAGAAGCAAAAACATTTCAGTTTTATCCCTATAATTATTTGTATATATAATTTATACATATAAATATTATTTATAATTTTATTTAAATATATAATCATTTTATATATTTATTTTGTATATATTATGTGTATATATTTTTATATTTATTATTTTTATTTTATTAAATTTTATATATATATATATATATATATCTGAGTAAGTGTGTATACCTTTGAGTTGGTTGCAATGGGATAAGTTAAAATTTTTCACAATTTCTTCAAAATATAGTAAAGATTATCTTCATTTTCTGGCAGTAGATACTCCAAGTAATCACAGATCTTAATTAGTATTCCCATCTAAAATTTTAAGCCTCTTGTCATGCATAACAAAAATATATAAAATTAAATGGCATCTATTACTTTGAAGATGCTAAAAGGACAATGAATCTCTGTATTATTTTTGGTCCCATTTAAATAGGAGAAAATGCTATAAACATGAGTGGCTTTAGTCACCTTTCAAAATATTGATATTGACATGCATGCTGTCTTACAGAGGTCATGTTTTTCCATTCCATTTCATTTCAACTAATATTTCAGTAAAACTTAAAGAAGATTTATAAGCTTAATTTAAACTGAATTTGAATTAGATAAAGAAAAACACCTTTCAGAAAACCTTCAGTCCTGGATTTTTGCTAACTTACTTTTAGCTCTACAAAAAACCCCAAAACATTTGATTTGGGAATTGCTACTGCACTAACAGATGGAACATCAAATGTCAGAGGCTTACCACCATATGTTTACTTCTCACCTCACCCAAATGATATTTTAACTTAGGTTTCTGATTAGTCCAAGTGGTGATTCCAGCACCAAACCTTAGCTTTGGTTTTGTCTTCTTTAATAAATGGTTTCCAAGATCACCAAGCTAGTAAGAGAGAAAGGACATGTAGGAGGGACTTGGGAGATTTTTATGGATAAGTCCTAGAAAAAACACATATGAACTAAACATTGACTAGACTCAGACACATGGCCCTACCTAATTGCAAAGGAGTCTAGGAAATGCAGTCTAATTCTGGGGCCAAAAAGAAAAAAAAAAAAAAAAAATAGGCTTGCTGATCAGCTACCATCATTACCAGATTCTTTTAACCTCTCCACAGTTGTCTTCCCAAAGTTATAAAATCCAAGAAAATAATAATTTCATTTATTCATTCAACAACTTAATATGCTTTCTAAGATTTAATTCACAAAATAATGCTGTTGTCAATGCAGTGAATATTGCATCAAATTAAGCACTGGATTTGGAATTGATTTTAAAATGAGAAAGCAAAGTCGAAATGTTTAAAAAAAAAATCATCTGTTTATTCCACAAATATTTATTAGTTGTCTGCTATGCACTATGGTCTTTGTTCGTACATACATTTAAAATTGCACATTAGGGGGCACCTAGGTGGCTCAGTCGTTAAGTGTCTGCCTTAGGCTCAGGTCATGATCCCAGGGTCCTGGGATCGAGCCCCGCATCAGGCTCCCTGCTCCGCGGGAAGCCTGCTTCTCCCTCTCCCACTCCCCCTGCTTGTGTCCCCTCTTTCGCTGTCTCTCTGTCAAATAAATAAATAAAATCTTTTAAAAAAATTGTACATTAATATTATTTTTAATTGTTTAGCCTTGCCATATACTGATAACACCTAAGAAGTTAATAGTGAGGTTTTGTTTTTATAAAAGATTAACTTTATTTCACTGAAAACCAGGAAAGTACCTGGTGCTAACTGTTCTCAATCACCAAACGGACTTGCCTTTTGTGATGTAATAAGAATGACAATTGGTCACAATTACTGGTACAAAGATGTAAACATGGCCAACTTTAATGGAGAAATTTCATTCTTTATATTCATCCCAAATTGTATTCAATGAAGAGTACCATTTAGTGCAATTTAATGTAATTCCCTCTTAGAAGTTAAAATTTAGTACCCATGCAACATATTCCTGCCTTTGAAACACTTTTAAAACTGTCCTTTCCAACTTTCAAAAACATATGTTTTTTAAAAGCAAAGTTATTTGCATTCACTGCTTTTGCTTATGGCGGTTTTGTTTACTTGTTTGCTTTTTTAAACAGCAGGAAGTCTTGAGGTAAATACTCAGTGCTAGCCCTAAAACATTTCCACAAAAATGTAATGGCATTACAAAGTTCCTTTCATTGCTTCAGGTTACCTAATGAAATGTTCCTCTAGTTTGCAGCCATTTGTATTTGTATTTTGTCATTTTCTTGTTGGAATTTAGAAATAGTGACGCCTTAAACCACATAGGGCAGACTATAGATTACTTTAAAAAAACTCCACCGTGATTACTGAGGGATCAAAATTGCTGACCATGACAGAGGCTGTTTCTCCAGGTGAGGAAGATAAAGACTTAAGAATTAAACACAGAGGGGCGCCTTGATGGCTCAGTCGGTTAAATGCTTGATTTTGGCTCAAGTCATAATCTCAGGGTCCTGGAATCGAGTCCCTTGTCAAGACCCATGCATGGAGCCCTGCATCAGGCTCCACACTGGCATGGAGTGTGCTTGAGATTCTCACTCTCCTCCTCTCCCTCTACCCTTTCCCACTGCCCCCTTCCGTAGGCTCACTCATACTCTCTCAAAAAAAAAAAAAAAAAAAAAAGAAACACAGAAACAAACATACTAAGGCACAAACAACAGTGGGATGCCTGGGTGGCTCAGTCGGTTAAGTGTCTGCCTTCGCCTCAGGTCATGATCCCAGGGTCCTGGAATCCAGTCCTGCATCTGGCTCCCTGCTCAGTGGGGAGCCTGCTTCTCCCTCTCCTCCCTGCTTGTGCTCTCTTGCTATCTGTCTCTCTGTCTCTGACAAATAAATAAATCTTTAAAAAAAAAAAAAAAGAACACTGAAAAATACAATATGTGGTAAATTATCAATAAGGCATATGTTTCTTGATCTCAGGTCAGTTGTTTTTTTCAGTAACCTTCTTCCTTTTAAAAGTAAAGAGGTTTTATTTTTCCTGTTAAATGTAAAATTAAATATCAAACTGACAAGATTTGTCCCTTTTTCCTTCTTTTTTTTTTTTTTTAGTGTCAATACTCAGGTAGTCTCTCTTGTATGGTCTACATAACATAAAAAGGAAGATAATTATTCCTTTCAGAATAAGATTTTATATATACATATACATATGTATTACTATATACCACAAATCATTAAGCAGAAAATGTGCCTGATCATCTCTCTTTGTATTTTTGAAGAGCTTTTTTTTTTTTTTTCCTGGAGTGGGGCTAGTGGCTATAATCTATGCATATTTTTATTTTAAAATAGGATGTCAAGTGAAAATGGTTGGTGAATTACATAGTGGGATAGTTCCCATTTTGTAGCAAAGTTACCCGAGGATTATGACACACACATACATATACACACATAGGTAATTACCACCTCTACATAGATAAGGTCAGTGATAACCTGCTGACCAAATACTTTGTCTTAATGCAGGACTCTACATGTATTGTTTTGAGTATTACACTGTTATCAGAAAATTAGGCAATAAGCTCTATAAATTTAACAAAAGAGCATATGAAAAAGTTGAAGAGCCTTACTTTGAAAAACTATCCCACATATAAACTTAACCATGAGAACCTGCTTTGTTAACCCCTTGTAATATCCAGGCTCCAAAATCCATAATCATTCTTTTCCCCTGGTATTCACACCATGATTCAGTCCCTTTCACTCTGAATACAACTGACTTGTGCAACCAATAACATATTGCAGAAATTTTGGTGTATGATTTCCTAGGGGAGGTCACAGAAGATATTCTTACTTCTACCTGGATCTCTCCTGTATCATTTACTCTCAAGAAGCCAGCCACCAAAGCCAGCTCCCATACCCTCAAGCAGTCTTATGAAGGGTGCCCATGACAAGGAACTGTGGCATCCTACCAAGAGCAAATACCAACTTGCCAGTCATATAAGTTAGCCATGAAGGGAAACAAAATATGTCACCCCCAAATATTCCTCTTTGGTGTGAAGACTACCTTGAGCTGATTATTTTTAAGAAAGAGCAGGCATAGGAGACTCTCTCAAAACCTAGTAGAAGTTACTCTTCTGAAAGAGACATTTACATGTGTAAGGAAAATCTCCATTTGTAAGGGTGTCTCTCTCTCACTATACCAGGAAGAGGATGATCAAATCTCTGGAAATTCTTATCAGTGGAGAAGTCAACTGACTTAAGTCTTCATTAACAACCACACCCTTGTTTACTGTTTTTTGTCTCATGACCTCCCATAACTGACTTTTATCCACCAGAACCCCCAACATCTTTTGTCTTTAGCTGAACATGGTATTTAAAGTGGTGGCTTGGGCCATTTCAGAGAATTACTGAGCTTTCCAGAGTATTTCCTATGTATGTAGGAGGGGATACATGTTACTAAGCTCCCTTTTGTTTTTCTCCTATTAGTCTTTTATTACAGGGTGGGGTAAAAGCCAAGAGTCTAAAAGGGTAGAGGAAAAATTACTTTTCCTCTCCTTCACCATTTTGGAAGAAGATTCTTAAGACCCAGTAGTCAGGACTTCAGGTACCTGTTTTCTTGGCTGACATCTTTAATACAACCTCATGAAAGACCTTGAACCAGAACCATCCAACACCACTATATGTGCAAAATCTGGAGACAAAAAAGAACATTCCAGAACTGAAAGGTGTTATATTGGCATTGAATATGGATTTCACTCTGTGGCTTCAGGTTAAGAACTCCTGGAAAGATCAGAAAGACATTGTACATGATTAGATGAGAAGGTAGTCTTGCATGCAGTTCATGTTTCACAGGGTCTTCAGAAAATGGGACTACAAAGACTCTCACATGTTCATCCTCCCTTTGACTTGCTTCAGTTCATTCCCACATGTTTAGCACAGATCCAAGCTGGATTATGTCTTTGAATGGGATGAGATGGTAGATGCATTCCTTTAACATTCACTTCACATACAGAAATGACCCCATGTGAATGCTTCTCAACTTCCCTCGGTATGTTCTTTTTAGAGGGTGGTCTCTTTTGTAATTTTTTTCCCATAGTTTGAAGGTCTGTTTTCTTAATCTAAATGCATTATTCTTGGTAAGCCTTAGAAATTTAGTTTCTATAAATGATTCCCCATACCTTGCCAGTTAGGATACTCAATGTAAGCAAACTTGAAATAGTTTAAGCAAAAGTGGGAAGTGTGTTTTAAGATGTCTGTCCAACTGTGGCTAAAAGGATTAAAATTATGCTGTAAACAAGATTTCCAGGTCATTGGCTTTAGGGGTGGAGACAATTAACAGAATTGCTATGAACTTTGTAATTGCCTGTGAGTTACTTTTTTTTTTTTGCCTGATAACCATATAATGCAAAATTTTGCAAGAAAGTCTATGACAAAATGTTGAGAAGATTACTTTTATAAATATATTCACATAACAATGAGTCACCTTAGTTTAGGGAAAGTTATTTGTGGAATTGGCAGATATAGCATATATCTATTAAAATATGATATATTGGTGGTGGTTCTTAATATTGGACTTATTTTTTCTAAAAACAAAATTCAAAGAATTATCATATGAAAGTCCATATTACATTGAACTGTATTTCCCATACATCTTACTCTTCCATTGGAAATGCAGTATTCTATTTGAAATATTAAAACATGGTAAATCTATCAGACTTCCTTCTGCAAATTTCTTAAATCCTAATTGGAAGTTTTTGTCTGGTGAGAAGAAATTGTCTTTATATTGATACAATCTGCACATTTTTAGTTAATAATATCAGAGAATCTATGGAAACAGAATAAGAATGATTTCAAAATGAACACTAGTGAAGAGCCAAATATATAAAGTTATCTATATACCAACAAAAATATACATCATTCTGTTAACATAATCTTGTCCTATATTCATCAGAATTCACAAAGTGGGACTCTCTTCCTATGGAAAACTCTATAGTTACTGAATATACTAACTGCTTGTTAGATTAAAAAAAAAAAAATTCTTAAGCGAAAGGGTTACATGATGAATTGGTGATGGAAAATACCCAATCTTTCACTAAGACCTAATCAGAAAATAAGATCTCTCTCAAAGCATACTTTTAGTAGCCTGGCCTAAATTTGAACCAGTGATTTGAGAGATACAACTCTTCATGTTTTAAGTTTAGGAAAGTATATGGGAGGGGGTCAGATTTTCCAGAGAATGTTATCTAAAGGGCTCTTCATGATTTAGGAGAGATTGTCAGGCTGGGAATTATCTTTCTAGTTTAATGCCTGCATATTTACCCTCCAGTCTGCCCTTGCCTATTGTGATTCTATCTGTCCCCATTTTAAGATCTGTACATAATATACATCCATGTCAAATAAATATAAAGTATATATAGTGGTACCCACCTCCTCAGTCACCCCCAACTGTTGGTCACCTCTGGAGCTAAAATATTCTTGTCTCCTTCCTTTATCCCACAAAGTTCTAGGAACTCAAGTCCATAATTTGTAAAAGAGGATTAATGAATATTTGGAGGCAATGGAGATTAGAGCATAAACAGCACACAACTTTAAGATGAATATCAAATATTCTTACTCCTGGAAAATCTCGATCCATTTCTCATGGCAGGGAACTTCTAAATGGTCATGCCACCTCCTAGGCCCCAGCTGCCACCAGAACACTCATGACCTATTATATCTTAAATCCTCCCTCTCATTTTCTATTTCGGGTTCTCTGTACACTTCTGGGGGACTCAGAGAAGTCCAAATCCCTATTACTGGAATATGCAGGGAAAAAAAATAACTTTGAGGGATCTTTGTCCATGTAGACAATAACCAGAGACATTTTCTTTCATAGCCATTCATTCTAGGTAAAATCCTTAGCCAAAGAGTGATGTCTTATTTATTTATTTATTTATTTATTTATTTATTTATTTATTTATTTATCTATTGGGTGGTTCGTGGCAAGATGGCTAAAACTGTGTCCTTATGTTAATAAAACTTATGCAGCTCTACTTACATCATCCAGAGTGGGGATAGTGAACTAATATGTAGCATGGACATGGTTGCCCAAATCCCAAGGTGGCCAAAATGAAAACCAGAGATATATCAAAAATTGCCAAATCTATTCTAGTTTCTAGGGGCAAGAACAATATCCTCCTTATTCTGGAAGCCGCCATCTTTTTTGGGAGAATGACATCCACTTAATTTGATAAATATAACTGGCTTGAAAAAAAAATTCTTTACAAGATATCTAACATTTCTTGGGTTAGCTGATGAGCTTATGTCACCTGATTGATTTCATAATCATATCTGTATGTATTCTATGTCTTTATTTGTGAATATTTGACAAATTCTTAATTGTCTTTTGTGTGATTATTTGAATGTTTCTAACAGAATGCTAATTTTCTAAGGATTTGAAATGAGAACTTGGTAACTTACTTTGGATAGAATACCACTATCAGCGTCTGGGGGCATAAATGGAATTAGATATTAATACTGTTGACTTATTGTTTGCACATAAACACAAGGCTAAAATCATCTGCAGATTTAACTCAAGGAAGCAATTTCTTCCTCAGGGCATTTTGGCATTTTGGCAGGGATCTTGAGTTGCTTTTTACTCTCTTCTTTGGCTGTTCTCCTTGGGGCTTAGAGCCGGGACTATCCATTAAGATCAGATGCATGTAATCATGATCAATTTCCTGCAAGAGCAGAAAGGGTGGGTACTCGGATGCTTGGCCTTCATTTTTTATTCTGTTTCCACGGGTGGTGTTTTTCTATCTGTAATAGCAGCTGGAATCCAACTATGTGGTGGAGAGAAGAAAAGAGAAAATGAAACTCCTCTTAGGTATAAGAGTATTCCCTATTTGTCTGGTTTCTTTTTCTTTAAGTGAATTTTCTGTAGTTCCCAGTTTCTCTACTACATGCAATGTGATGAAAACTATGGAAACCCAGACTCAACTCGATGTATACTTAGTTGATGCCAGAAATCTGAAGAAATGTCACTTTATCTCAAATGTCAGGATCCAGTGCTTCATGAAGAACAAATCTGCCTTAGAAAATCCCCAAAGTACCTATAACTGGCTGTTGCTTGCTTAAAGCCTCAGCTGTGAAAAGGCATTTTCATTTTTGTTGGCACTCAGTATCTTTGGGGCTGTAAGAATGCCTGATACATTGGCAAATCTTGTACTGAATAACAGAAAGAGCAGGAAGGACTTTTTCTTTTTCTACAGTATATATATGTACCCATATATACACACACTTACACAATCTATATTCAGTATCTATATACTATACGTGTGTGTGTGCATTTTATTATACAAGTAATGAAAATAAAGATTCTGGCTTACAAGAAAGTTTCTTGAAAAATCTGATATTTTGGGGCACCTGGGTGGCTCAGACAGTTAAGCGTCTGCCTTCAGCTCAGGTCATGATCCTGGAATCAAGCCCAGCATTGGGGTCCCTGCTCAGAGGGGAGTCTGCTTCTCTCTCTTCCTCTGCTCTCCCTGCTTGTGCTCTCCCTCTCTCTCTGTCAAATAAATAAAGTAAAATCTTTTTTAAAAATCAGATTTTTAATACCTCAATGTCATTTTTTTTCAGTTCCCTTCAAAATACTTTCCTAGACCTATAATTTTCTGATTATGCTCTTAGCTTTATGCCAAGAATAGAGATTTAAAAATATATCACACGCACAACATTCTTCACCTTTTATGAAACTGTTCCTTCAGAAATTGTTCATTGTGTTATCCAATCTCTCTAAAATGTAGACCTCCACAAGAGTAGCACTAGGAAAAAGCACCTCTCGTTATGTAAGTGTTATTATTTAAAGAGAGTGTAGAAGACCTCTTCTTGTTTCCTTCTTGTTTGGCAGGAAGCTCCTCGATAAAGTTTAAGCTTACCTGCAGTTATCCTCCTTAGCTCAGACATTCTGATAAAACTTCCCATCTCATCTTTAATAATTAATGACAAAAATAATTATTACCATAATAGAGAGGCTTATGTCCCTCACCAAACTCAGCCAGACTTCAAGGCAAAGGATGTAGTGACTTAATAGTCATTCCAGAGCACTGCAAGGAGGCATCTCCATGGGGTAGCAGGAAATTGTCAAAAGATGATATGTTATGGCTTATACCACATGTTCCTGCTTAGCGGCTGGACAGCGAGAATCTGGACACCTCGACATCCCTACTCACGTAAAGACTGGATGGTTGGCTGGCCCAGGTTCTTAGTCAGGTGATGTTAATTTTCCAGTGAGCTACAAACAGCCCGGTCAGTTGGTGAGCATTCTGAGACAGCAGACCTTCTGGGAATGCAACCAGTTAACCTCACAATGGACTTTCTCTTCGCCAGACTTTTACTGGCACCTCGTGAACAGCTGTCATCTCCAACAATTTCCTAGCTGAGGCTCCCCATTCCTGCAATTTCCCAACCCTTCCTCCCACCTTCCAAGCATCTCTGGCATAATGTACACATCCCTTTATCCCCACAGGCCCTATTCTCATCTTTTCTTAATTGGCCCCCGTGGCTGTTCAACAAGAACCTAAATTTCCTGTGAAAATTAGACCAGAAATTATTAGCAACAGAACATCTGCCTCTCCAGTCCTGGAATTCAGAGGGAACTCAGTCTTTAGGAACATGACCGAGAGACATCCTTTCCTGAGGGGAAGAATGAATTTTCCATTCAACCTGACAAAACCATCTCTCCACTCTAGGATTGTTTAAATCAATTCTTATAATGGAGCAAATAAAGAAAAGTAGTTGGATTTTCATATGCAAATAGTTTGAAGATTGAAATTCTGCTGATTTCTAATGATCATCGGTGCATTACGGTTTATAATTAGATTTTGCATACATTCCCTCCATCCTCATAAAAACACGATTAGTGAGATGATATCATTATTTCCAATATGCTGATGAGGAAAGAGAGGTTCAGAGAAATGGTGACTTGCCCAGGAGAACAGCATAGAAATTGGGCAGTGAGATATCATAGTTTGTTTCCTTTTTATTACATTCCCAAATCCTATAGTAGCCTTTTCTGGTAAAATCCCCACTCCCTCTCATTCTGTGTTACTCGTTTTAGAACATACTTGCTCCTCTTTTGTTTTGTTTTGTTTTGTTTTGCTTTTGTTTTTGTTTTGTTTTGTTTTTCTTTTCATAGCAACTCTTACTGGTTATTTTGAAATAAGATGGGGTAAAAATCTTTTGTACAAGAAAGAAAAGTGTTTTATGCTTAAGGAGAACAATGCAAATTCCATCAATATTGTTAATCGATGAAACTTGTAAACTACAAAGAATAACACTTTGTGCGGAGGGAATGGGGTTATTATCCAGTCTTTGCCTTGACTGTTTTAAATATGATCCATGGTTAAAATTTGTCTATAAGTACTGACCCCCAAACTCTGTGAAAATTGCTGTATTTTGTAAAGCAGGGAATCAACCCCAACCAACTCTGATCTTAATTCTAGCTCTCTGGGAGGATTTCACTCATTCATTTTAAAGGGATGGACTTTTAGCTTCCATCATTCACCTTAAGAGACTAATGAGAGACTCAAATTAAGTAAATGATTGGAAATGTCAAGTAATTAAACATCTGGTTTTTAATATAAAACAAATCACTTCATGCCTGTGGTCTCTGTCATTTGATCTGTCCCAGAGCTGTCTTTAAGCTGCTCCTGACTACATTTAACTTCTTAGTCAAGCCAGACGTAACTGCATGGTTCCTATAGTAGCCTTTAGATATTCTTTTCCCCATGGCCTTCATCTGGGTTTGCTGAGGCTGTGGTTCAGACCTGTGTTTAGAGTCTAGTTTCTCTCTTACTCTACCTAGGTTAAAATGTAGCTTAAAGAAGCAATACTTACATATGTTTAATTTCTACTGATACCTCTAATTTGTCTGTGAGTGAACACAGTAATGGAGGCAACCTCTACCCCTCCAATCCCAACTGGGTCCCTCTCTTGGGAAAAACACTCCCTCATCTGACTTTTGAGATGGTTTATTTGGACCTCTTACTCATGCTCTCTTCAATGCTCTTTTTTTTAAAGATTTTATTTATTTATTTGAGAGAAAGTGAGCAAGAAAAACAGCATGATTGGGGGGAGGAGCATAGGGAGAAGAAGCAAACTCCCCACTGAGCAGGGAGCCCAAGGCAGGGCTCAATCCTAGGACCCTGGTCATGACCTGAGCCAAAGGCAGACGCTTAACTGACTAAGCCACTCAGTCACCCCTCTTCAAAGCTCTCTCTCTCTTTTTTTTAAAGATTTTATTTACTTACTTGAGAGAGTGAAGGAGAGAGTACAGAGGGAGAGGGAGAAGCATACTCCCTGCTGAGCAGGAAACCCCCGATGCAGGGCTCAATCCCAGGACCCTGAGATCATGACCTGAGCTGAAGGTGGACACTTGACTGATTGAGCCACCCAGGCAGCCCTCTTCAAAGCTCTTTTTAACAGGATTGATTTTGCAAGTATTCCATTAACCACTGAAAAGCAGTTTTTTCACTTGTACTTGCTGCAAATGAGGAAGATATGGGTGTTTCCAGGCTGTCCCATACATGATACAAAGCAGTGGAGAATGTCTTTTCTCCATGCCACACATCCTAAAGCCAACATGCCTACAGGGTGCGTAGCTAAGTTTTGCCCCCTGATAGTGTACATGTGCTATTTTTGTTTTCCCAGAATCTGTGATCCTGACTCTAATTTATCTTTGGAGGCCACCTCTCCTTCAGTCATACTCCATGAACTCTGTAGGGCCATCTCCAACCTTGTTCCAGGGCTAGACCTAGCAGGCAATCAGCTTATTCCATCCCTTAGACATAGTAACTTGGTATGAGGAAATAATGGACCTGTGTCATTTCAATAAAGTTAAATCTTAGAATTTTCCAGGAACATTAGAAAGCCCTTCTTCTGTTGAACTTGCTAAAAGAAGAGAATATAAACAAGAAGTTTCTGCTGGTCATTTTTTCTCCCACAGGCACAAAATATGAAAAAAATCAAAGAGCCCTAGGAGTAATGCAAAATGGGATACAATCTAGCCTCTGCCAAAGCCTCTCTCTCTGCTTTTCAATACAATAAATCAATACATCATTTTTGTTTAAACTGATTTGTTTTGGGCGCCTGGGTGGCTCAGTTGGTTAAGCGACTGCCTTCGGCTCAGGTCATGATCCTGGAGTCCCGGGATCGAGTCCCACATCGGACTTCCTGCTTGGCAGGGAGTCCGCTTCGTCCTCTGACCCTATCCCCTCTCAGGTGTTCTCTCTCTCTCATTCTCTCTCTCTCAAATAAATAAATAAAATCTTTAAAAAAAAATAAAAAATAAACTGATTTGTTTTGAGAGGATTTTTGGTTTTGTTTTTTACAATCAGAAGTCTTTTGACCCATATGACTCCACTTTGAAGGTCCAGATAATTTCAGTTCAGAGGTAAGCTCCATTTTGGCAATTGCACATACTTTGTGTTTTTGAAGTCCTAATTTGATCCCAAATTAGTTTCTTGACTCTGTTTTCAAACAAAATGGTGGAGAAAGAATTAATTAGGTTTTCTAAAACCTCTCACATCACATGAAACCTTGATTCCTCTTTTGTAAGGAATGACTGGTGAAAGTTCTCTCCATCACATAAACCAGTAATCTGTTGTCTATAGAGGCTTACCCGGAGGGACTACAGATTTGCTTCACTGATTGTCTCCTGGATAAGGTTCCCAGATAAATCATAGGCAGGGACTTACTTAAAGAATCCTTTGTTGTCTGAAATTCAAAGGTAACTAGTGTCCTCTATGCTCATTCATTAAATTTCTCAGTTCTACTTATTGTGCTTCTACAACCACATGAAAGAGCTGTGTCACTTACACTTGTTCCATTTGAATTAAGTGCTAAACACCACTTAATGATACTTAGTTCTACTGTTCTCTTCATTAGCAAGATGTTATCTGACCATTGCTTTTATTTTAATATATTGTAAGTCATAAGTGTGGAGCATCTGGAGAAAAATAAAAAGGATAGAGACTCTGACATTTAAGGAGTATTGAGTTTGGAAAAAGGAAAACCAAGGACGATGGATGGGAGAGAAATTTCATCAGACAACCAAATATGTCTTAAGGAGAACATGTGACCAATACAATCCCTATTTTTCCAGAATATGCAGCTCACATTGCAGGGAAGTTTACAGGATAGCATGTTAGATTTCACTGTAATTCTCACCAGAAAGAAAACAAGTGTTATAAGGGCACTTACTGTGGAATGAAGTCGGGTAGATTTCTGCTTATACAGACTGCTGGTGTTTGAGGAAGGAAGCTTTCTGTCAAGAACATTGTAGAAGACATCCTTGTATTGTTTTCAGGGGGCAGATCATGGAAAATAGTTTGGGGAGGTCCATGGACCTGAAGGAAGAAGAGAGATGGTGAAAACTTCTGGGCACAGAGTAGGTGAAAATTGTTCCCACAGAAAAGCATGTGTGTGAGATTATAAAGAAAAGTGGACAATAAAAAATTTGTCACAGCAGGATAGCCAGAGATTTTTAAGAGAGAGGTAGATTAATACTCCATTTAAATTGCTTCCTGCTCTTTACTGGAATGTGGTTTTCCTCTATTATCTTAAAACCTTTTCTTAATGAGGTGCCTGCAAAAGTGTTGTGTTAGGGGAACATTGGGGTATCAAGGGAGAGAAGCTGTGGCCAAATGGAGAGTGAAACTTTGAAGAAAGGGGGAAGCAGTCATAGATCTTGAGACAAGAGAAGGGGATGGAGAAGCTGACAGAGAAGGGCAGTAAGGCAGGACAAAGGAAAATTCAAGATGTCATGTAGAACCTCTGAAATTTAAGACAAAATGAAAGACACAATGAGAGATAATGTCTCAAACCTCTACTCTTTTTTTTTTTTTTTTGAACTATTAAAATGTTTATCTCAGAAAGGAAGAGTACTGGGAAATGTGGGGATATGCCAGTGATGTGAGAATAAGCTTTATAATTTTTAAAACTTTCCGACAATGAGATGGGTTGCTTCCTATTAAAATTACTTATACTTTCTGGAAAGAACATTAGAGACTGCATCCTTGCATTGAATGGGGAAATAGATGGACAACTTCTATCCTTCACATTGCTTTTTTTTTTTTTTTTAATTCCCTACAACTTTGTAGATAGCTCTTTTTCTGATGGTTCACTACACTGCTCAGATTCCTGGAGCATCCTCAGATGGATTTCAAACTTCCTGAGAAATTATTTCATTACATGACTTTATATCATCTATAACACAGTATTAGAAATCATGTAGTAGAAAGTTAATGAACAACTTAATGTTTAAATATAACGTCTTACAACTCAAACTGACAACAAATAAAGGAGATGCAGAGGCAAAAACACAATAAGAGTGCAAAATGCTATGTTCAATTTACTTCAAGTTTAAAATAGGATCATGTAGGGCGCCTGGGTGGCTCAGTTGGTTAAGCGACTGCCTTCGGCTCAGGTCATGATCCTGGAGTCCCTGGATCGAGTCCCGCATCGGGCTCCCTGCTCGGCAGGGAGTCTGCTTCTCCCTCTGACCCTCCCCCCTCTCATGTGCTTGCTCTCTCTCATTCTCTCTCTCTCAAATAAATAAATAAAATCTTTAAAAAAAAAATAGGATCATGTAATTCTAAAATACATCTAACATATTTTTAGACTATGATGAGAATTGTAAACAAGATTGGAAGATAATAACCCCTCTATCTCAAGTTACAAAAACTGTATCTGAAATATTATTCTTAGTTTTTAGCTCCACTTGAAAATCAGGTAAATTAAGGGCACCTGGCTGGCTCACTTGATAGAGCATTCAAATCTTGATTTCTGGGTTATAAGTTCAAGCCCCATGCTGGGTGTAGAGATTACTTAAAAAATAAAATCTTTTAAAAAATTAAATTATATGAATTCTAATAAAAAATACAAGGGCAATTTGCTAAATGCAGGAATATTGAAATTAACAAAGGAAAAACTATTCTTATACCCATCACCTCAGTTAACCAGCTTCCATTCTATGCATTTCCTCCAGATGTTTATTTTTTTAGTATGGTCGCAGTGTGTAATGCTTTATATTGCTTTTTCTCCCCAGTTGAAATTTTTTTTAGTCTGTACATTTTAAAAGTCTTACAATTGTAATAACCATCTAATATTTCATTGCATGGATATACTACTATAACAATTCTGCTACTGTATTTTTGAAATTGTAATTAAGATGAAAATAAATTCATTTATAAATCAAACTTTTCTGGATTTTAAATTATGTTCCTTAACTAGATTCACTGGAGTAGAATTTTTACATAAATGGAATGGACATCTTAAGGTTCATATAGATATCATCTTATAGCACTTTAAGTTCTTATATTAATATACCATATGCTTTGATTATTATTATTTCTGAGATTTTTTAAGGGATTTAAAATAGAAATTCACATTTTTATTTATTTTATTTTTTTAATACTAGATTTTTTTTTAAGATTTTTTTATTATTTATTTATTTGACAGAGAGCGAGCGAGCGAGGGAGCAGGGGGAGCAGGAGAGGGAGAAGCAGGATCCCTGCTGAGCAGGGACCCCAATGAGGGGCTCGATACCAGGACCCTGGGATCATGACCTGAGCCGAAGGCAGCTGTTTAACTGACTGAGCCACCCAGGCGCCCCGAAATTCACATTTTTAAAATATACTGATGAGTTTTCATATTTTTAATATGTTAGATATTCATATTTCCTTTATCTATCCTTTTTTTCTTAGTTGTTTCAAGTTTTGCACATATATTTGGTGGATTATGATATTTCACATCAGTCTGTGGAATACTTCATTTAGAATATATTACTTCTATGTGTTTTAATTTATTGCACTTATTTGTATTCATTGATATTTGTGCTTTCCCTGAATCTCCACATATTCACCAACCTAGAAGCTCTGTAAACCCTGCCCTTTGGGGTTTTTATGGAGGCCTCACTACACAGTCAAAATTGATTAAACCAGTGGCCACTGGTGATGGTTTCAAGCTCCAGTCCCTCTCCCCTTCCTGAGGTCAAGAGTGGGACTGAATGTTTCAACTCCCTTGTCATAGGGTTGTTCCCTGGCAACCAGCCCCCATCATTAGGAGCTGTTTTAACATCGCCTCATTAACATAACAAAAGACACTTTTCTTGTTCTCATCATTTAGGAAACAGGTTTTTTAGGACATCTGTGCTAGAAAGAATGCAGATCAAATATATATTTCTTATTATAAATTATAATATCACAGGCTTAAATAAAAATTAACTGAGCACATATTCATTCTTTCAGCAAATATTTCTTGAGCTCCTACTGTGTACCAAGTATTTGTGAATCCTACTTTGGCAGAGAAGGTAGGGGCATCTTGTAAGTCTTTATCAGCTAAAGCATAATTTTTTTTTTCAAAGAGTCAGTATGTTTCAAAAAATGTCAAAAGTCAGGCGCCTGGGTGGCTCAGTTGGTTGAGCGACTGCCTTCGGCTCAGGTCATGATCCTGGAGTCCCTGGATCGAGTCCCGCATCGGGCTCCGTGCTCAGTGGGGAGTCTGCTTCTCCCTCTGACCCTCCTCCCTCTCATGTGCTCTCTCTCATTCTCTCTCTCTCAAATAAATAAATAAAAAATCTTAAAAAAAAAAAAAGTCAAAAGTCATTGGGGATGGTCCCTGAATTCAGAAATCTCATTAATTTCTTTTTCCTTCTTAGGAATTGTTTGCTTCATACACAGAGAATTATGAACTTTGTGTTCTACTTTTATTCCTCATGTAGTGGACTTGTGCACTATCCCTGTGTTGATGTCACACAATTAATACTTCACTCAACAAATACTTCATTTTTCCTCTGCTATGGCATTGTGCTGGATGCTATGACTAAACCAGTAAATATAAATGACACAATTCTGCCTTCACTGTGTTGAAGTCTGTCTTGGGAAAAATTTTTCTTTTTTTTTAAGGATTTATGTATTTATTTGAGAGAGAGAGCATGGGAAAGAGACAGCAAGATCAGGAGGAAGGGGGAGAGGGAGAGGGATAGGCAGACTCCCCACTGAGCAGGGAACCCAATGTAGGGCTGGATCCCAGGACCCAGGGGTCATGACCTGAGCCGAAGGCAGACACTTAACCGACTGAGCCACCCAGACACTCCAGGAGAAATGTTTCTTAATAGACAATGTGAAGACTGCCATAATATTGGGGAACACGGCAGTAAGTAACAGAAACAATTTATACATAACTTTATATTCAATTGATTTCTATAATCCACATTATTCTAAAAATGCTTAACAAAACTTCTCTTTGTCTAAATCTACAATGGAATTTACATTATTGATTGGAATAATCTATTGTTAATTTGAAGACATTAGGAATTTAAAAAAAGACAAAATGAGAACTCTGTCATGCAACTAACAATTGCATATCTCCTTTCCAAGGCAAAGACTGGGGGTCTAAGGACATTTGGAAACAGGAACATTTCAAATGTCCTGGGGCTGAAGACCCTCCTCAGCTAGACATATAAGGTGAAAGCACCTGGAAAGCAATACTGAGCATGCATGTATACACATGTGTGTTGCATGCACATGTATTTTGCCTAATGAGGCAGTAATGGCAGCTTGCTTAGCATCTTTCTGTGCTGAGTCTCTTCTAAAGATTTTTTAAATTCTTGGCTTCCTGACAGCTAAGCACACCGAGAAACAAGATGTTCAGCTGATTGTGTAAAAGCTGGCAGGCTAGAAGTCAAGTATATCTGATTTAAGTGATCTTCTAATAAAACTTTCTCCAGGTCTCTCTTTTCTGTGGGAATCAGCTGCATTTTGCTAATGCATTCCTTTATTAGCTTACCTTTTACAGTTAACTGGCACTAATCACTTTGCTTCTCATTCCCCCCCCCAATCTAATATTATTTATTAAGGATGGTTACAAGAAATACTTATTTATGCTTACATATTCAATTTGTTGATTATATTTTTAATTGTTTTTAAATACTTTTTATTTATTCATTTCAGAGAGACAGAGAGAGCAAGTGAGAGAGCAAGCAAGGGGGAGGGTCAGAGGGAGAAGCAGACTCCCCACTGAGCAGGAAGCCTAACTCCAGGCTGGATCCAAGGACCCCAGGATTGTGACCTGAGCCAAAGGCAGCCAATTAACCAACTGAGTCACCCAGGCACCCCAATTTGTTGATTTTAAAGGATTAGGTGTTGGCCTTTAAGTCTAGGCAATGGACTACAGAAGAAAGGTAATTACAAAGCATTTTGATAAGTAGCGTCTATGGGTGTGGCAAAGCAAACAAACTCGGTCACGTGATTTCCCAGAAACTTTGGGCTGGAAATTGAGATGGTGGGGAGAAAAAAATATATATCTTTTTCTTCTACGCTTTGAAATGATTGCCTGAGATCCCCATATAAAAAGACTGAATAACAAGGCATGAGCATATACATTTATTTAATAAAAATTTTACATGGCCTTCATAAGGAAATGAAGACCTAAAGAAATGGTTAAACCCAAGTGTTTTTATGTGAAGTTTCATGAAAAGTGGAAAGACATGACAAAACAAAGAGTAAGAACTTAGCAAGTCTCTTAGTTCAGATTCCCATCTGTGTGCCTTTGTCTTTGAAGAGAAGGATGCCCCTCTCCTCTGGGTATAGGAAGGGTACCTCTCACATGTTGGTTTTATGACCTGATTCAGGGGAAGGTTGGAAAGTCCATCCTGCACCTGCCATTTCTCAAATTCCTTCAGCTTGAAATATTTAATATCCCAAAGTATCCTACTTTGGGGTACCACGTTCATATGTCTATGTATGTGTCTGGTTCTTTTAGAGATATAGAAACCCCTCTATTTTATAGACATTAGGTTTTGACCTATGAAATTAAGCAAAAGCAGTTAAAAGATTTTACTCATGGTATTTGAGAGAAAGGTTTTACTTTTTTCCTGGAACTTAATTTGATGGGTGGAAGATGGTCTCATCCTAACCTTTTTTCTTTTTTCTTTTTTTTAAAAATCTATTTATTTGACAGAGAGAGAGAGAGGACAAGCAGGGGGAGAGGCAGAGGGAGAGGGAAAAGCAGGTTCCTCTCTGAGCAGGGACCCCAGCATGATCCCAGGACCCTGGGATCATGACCCGAGCTGAAGGCAGAGGCCTAACCTACTGAGCCACCCAGGTGCTCCTCATCCCAACCTTTTACTTATAATTAGAAATAAGTCCATACTCATGATGCTATGCATGCTAAATGAGTCAGTACTTCTGAGGAAGGTTTAGCCCTGCATCATTTATTTCTCTGGAGCTTGGTGGTCTGCATTAATAAGCTCCAAGGAAAGAAATTTAGGTGGGATTCCTCTTAAGTTAGCCAAATATTAAATAGCATTTATACAACATACTGACAAATTTAAAACATTAATAAGTGAAAATAAAATCTGGTAATTCTCAATGGATTAGAAAATATTAGAAACTGTATTCCAGAGAAGTTATGTAATTATGCTGATCACATTTTGTAGTCTTTTAATTTTATTGGCTTATAAATTATTCCATGTATTTTGTCCAATAAAATTATTTAATTGGTAAAAGAAATTACAGTTTGGATAAAGATACCACTTAGCTCACTTTATGCATTTTGGCATATTATTCCTTTGTGAAATTTATAAATTCCGATGAATGAGGTCATATAAGTGGCAGTGGAAAATAAAATGCATCAATATACATGCATATTTAATAAGATTCAGCACATTTCAAGAGCACAAAAGCAATGTGAAGTAGAGGCTTTTTGTAAATATTGAAAAACAGCATTTAAGGAACCATATTTCTAAAGGAATATTTTCCTACTGTTTTCTGATTCTGTACTAAAATTTTTTCTTGCATTTGGTTTGTCATTTGCATCCTAATAATTAGATTCCATTGTTTTTAGGTACACTTGAAAAAGTCTAAGATGATGTTATTTATTTAAAACAGTGTCATTAAGATATTACAGATAAATGATAGATGATACATAGATAAATAGATGAAAGATAGACAGACAGACATAACTCTATACACTCACATGTACACAAGCACACAGAGCCATAGTGATAGACATTAAATCTGTTTGGGAATGCACAATCTTTCTCCACTCTTCCACTACCTTTGTGTTCCCAAATCTAGTATTCTGTGCTTTAGACATACTAACCAACCTGGTTTTAATCTTCTGGTCTTTGCACCTACTCTTTCCTTCTGACTAGATTACCTTTCCTCCCTGTTTGCCTAATCAACCAACCAGGGTAGACATTACCTCCTCTCTGAAGCTTTCCCTAATCTACATTGCAAGAGTTTCTTATTTTTCCCTGTACTATTTCTGGATTTTAAAATATTTTCACATACCAAACCTTAGTCAATAGTCCTAAATGTTATAAAAGGTCTAAATAGCTAAAGTACATCCTAAAGTGGCATCCTCACAGAAGACAGAATGCATGGTATCTGGAAAAGTAATTTCCCTGAAATCTAAATTTTTCTCAATAAAATCTT
>NW_023270825.1:16205755-16329473 GCF_011800145.1 Mirounga leonina | reverse complement strand
CTTTTTCTGTCTTGATTTCTATTTTCCTTTCTCCCTCCCACAAAGGGATTTGTATTTTGTTTATTATAAGTTAATCTTGCAAAGGTCATCTAAATCCCACCCTCTCTCCCATTCTCCTCAGGTACTTTAGCTCACCAGTTATTCCTTTCCTTCTTCTGGGCCTCTAGGTTGCGTTTTTCTTTTCTGTCAATTATGTATTCATTTTCAGGAATTCCTCATATAGCCGAGGTATAAAATATATGAGAGTTTAAAACATGGCAGATGGCTTTTTCCAATTTGTCATTTGTTGATCATTTCTGAACTTGGTCTAAGGTAATGGCTTTCAGGAAAGGGGATTCTTCCCCCCTTTGGATTTTCTGAAAATGTACAGAGGCATTTTTGGTTACCTCAGTGGTTGGAGGATTTATCTTGGCATATTGTGGGAGAGATGAGGAGTTGTTCAATGGGTATATAATGTCAGTTACACAGTATGAATAAGATCCAGAGATTTGTTATACAACATGGTGCTGAGAGTTGATAATACTCTATATTGTACACATTAAAAATTTAGTAAGAGAGTAGATCTCATATTAACTCTTCTTAACACAGAAAAACAAAACACACAAAACAACAACAAGTTCACAATAATAGCAGGTACACAGGAAACTTTTGAGGTGATGCAGATGGTTGTTACTTTGATTATGGTGATGGTTTCAAAGGTGTGAATATGTCCAACTCATCCAATTGTAGGAGTTAAATATGTGAAGTTTTTATATCAATTACACCTCATTAAAACTTAAAAGATTGTATCATTTATGCCAATGATCCTATTGGTGTTTGAGGACCTAATGAAACATTCTTGCGTAATTAACACGGTAGCGAGTCTATGTATAAATCTAATATAGTCCTGACCAAGCATATACCATTCAAGTACTGAATATTTTAAATTTAGTTAATATACTTTCACCTTATATTACACAAATATATTGTGACTTTAAAAATGATATATGATCTACTATAGAAAGAACTTTACAAAATATTTATTACAAAAGAAGACTGAATTTCCTATGCTCCATCAATTTCTACATTAATGTTAATGTCAACAGGAATCTTAATTTTTGAAAGAATCACATACACATCATATTTTTTCCTTATGATTTGTGATATTTGGATCTTCTTAAAGAAAGTCTCTTCCCCATTGGGCCACAATAATATTTACATATATTTTCTTCTATTAACTTTTTACCTTTAATATTCATATTTAAATTTAATTCAAATGGAATGTATCACTATACAGAAAAGAGGTAGGTATTTAGTTTGATATATATATTTTTTTTTTTTTTAAAGATTTTCTTTATTTATTTGACAGAGAGAGAGCGAGAGCAGGAACACAAGCAGGGGGAATGGGAGAGGGAGAAGCAGGCTTCCCGCTGAGCAGGGAGCCGGATGTGGGACTCGATCCCAGGACCCTGGGATCATGACCTGAGCCGAAGGCAGACACTTAACGACTGAGCCACTCAGGCGCCCTAGTTTGATATATTTTTTGTTGGGAATAAATTTTCTTAATATCATTTGTTTGCCAATAGTTCATACTTTATCCCAATTTTTTGTGGTGCCATCCTATCAGATGTTAATTCCCTTGTGCCTACCTTGTTTAGTCAATCATTATGCATTTGAACACTTTTGTTGTTACTGTAAATTATATATTATGCCCTGATTTTTTTTTTTTTTGTCATTGTGGTAATAAAGAACCATGACTAATTTTTTTTGGGGGGGGTTATACATGAATCTGGAAATCTTGTTGGTTATCACACACTTGGAATAATTTGTGCTTTTTCTTACAGAATACAATATTGTATGCTTATACTGAGAATTTTATATCTCCCTTTCTATCTATACATCTCTCTTTCTCTCTCTCTCTTTTTTTTTTTTTTGGTTGTAATGTTAGAGAAGTTCCAGTAAACTATTAAAAAGTTGATTATAATAATCATCCTTGTCCCTAATCTTAAAGGAAATACATCTAAAGTTGCCACATTAACTTTGATCTCTGTTGTATGTTTGGTGAATAAACTTCATCAAGATAAGAAAACATACAAATACACTTTAATTCTTATTTTCTAGGAAATTCATTCATTCATTCATTCATTCATTTAGAGAGACTGTTTATCATGGTTAAGAGCAATGGCTCAAGGCAGACTGTCTGAGTTCATATTGTGGGGCTATTATTACCAAATGTGTGGGCTTTTTGTCTTCCTTAGCTCTGTCTTATGTAAACGTGGTTAATAATAATTTCCCCACATGGATTTTTGAGTGCTAAATGAATTAACATATGCAAAGGTCTTAGAACAATGCCTGGCATATGGGAATGTCAACTAATTACTAAATACTATTTATTTAATTTGAGGATATTTTACTTATAATTTATTCAAATATTTTCATATTTTTATATGTGCATATGTATATATCTTCCTTTCTGGGACTCAGTATGAGGATGTTTTCAGTTATTTATATATAATCTCCGTATTTCTTAAGTTTTCTTATCATTTCTTTTTTTTTTTTTTTAAGATTTTATTTATTTGCAAGAGAGACAATGAGAGACAGAGAGCATGAGAGGGAGGAGGGTCAGAGGGAGAAGCAGACTCCCTGCTCAGCAGGGAGCCCGATGTGGGACTTGATTCCGGGACTCCAGGATCATGACCTGAGCCGAAGGCAGTCACTTAACCAACGGAGCCACCCAGGTGCCCCAAGTTTTCTTATCATTTCTTATCATCTTCTGACTGCTCAATTAATTCTCCTACAAAATTTTCCCATTCACTAAATTACATTTCTTTTCTGTATACTCTGGTCCTTTGTGTTTTTAATTCAAGTTAAGGTTTATCCATGCCCCAAAGTTTGACATCGTTTTTATGTTTGGAGTTTTTATATTTGGAAGTGCAAGGATTATTATTTATATTGAATCTCTATATCTCCTTAATTCTTATTTTAACAGTAAAACTTAAAAAAAAAAAAATACCTAAGAGAATGCCTGGGTGGCTCAATCAGTTAACCATCTGCGTTCTGCTCAGGTCATGATCCCAGGATCCTGGGATTGAGCCCCGCATAGGGCTCAGTGGGGAGTCTACTTCTCCCTCCACCTCTCCCCGCTGCTCGCACTCTCTCTCAAATAAATAAATAAAATCTTTTTAAAATTTTTAAAAATTAAAAAATACCTAAAATATACAAAAGGCTGTAAGCTTTTATAAAATATATAAAGAATATCATAATAAATGAGTATATATGTTTCACCTAATATACATCTTCCACCTAATATAGAATACAGAGAGGCCCTCAACCTATGGAAGCTGCATTTACCTTCTGTGATGTCATCTCTCATTTCAGTGGTGAATTTTGTGCTTGAATTCTTGTTTGTTTTGTTTTGTTTTGTTTTGTTTTTAACTTGTACAAGTTCTTAAACAATATAGTAACTCATTTTGAATATTTAACATACCTGGCTTATGTCTCCTAAGGTGACTTGCTTATTTGGCTAAACACTGTATTTGTGAGCTTTGTCCATGCTGATATGTGTGGTTCTAGTTTATTTGCTTTCACACTGTGTAGTATTTTATTGTAGTAACCCACCACCTTTCATTCTATTCTTAGTTTAATAGACAGCAGAGCTTTTTCACAAAAACAATTCAACTATAAATATCGCTATGCATGCCAGCCAGTACACATTAATGCTACTGTCTTTGCAATCTCACTAACTCTGGGTGTCACAGCTTTTTTTCTTTTATTCCAATATAGTAGGAATAAAATAAAGGTTCATTGTGATTTCAGTTTGAAAATCTTTGAAGGTTGACTTTTCCACTGTGTTAGCTATGCCTTTCTCCTCTACTGTGAAATACCCATTTATGTTCTTTCCTGTACTTCAACTATTCTGTGATTTCATCCCACAAATCTGTATATCTTTTATACGTATTCTTGTTACTAAGGCATTTTTAGTAATTTTATCCCAAATATATCTATACAGTTTACAATTTATTTTTAAACAATTAAAACAGTTTTAATTTTATTTGAATTTGCTTAACATTTTCTGAATTCATAAATACATTTCTTAAAATATCCCTCTAACTTTTAAAATCAGTTGGTAATAGCATTCTCTACAGTAATGACAGTTAATTCACTTTTGAAGGAATAAACTTAACAAAAGTTTTGTTTTGAGTTCTTGAACAGAATAAAAAAAATAAAGTCATTAGTGAAATTAACCAACTCTCTCTTTAAAATACATGACCTATAAATATGGATATTTAAATATAAATAGGGAAGAAATTAATTGGTTTTGAATCCACTTCTTCTGCCAATGGAGCCAACACTATAGTAGTTATTTCTTCACCTTTCATGTATAAACTTAGATTAAAAAGTGAATAAAATTAATGTAGGAGCACACATATAGATCTCAATGAAAAGTCATGTTGTAGAGAGTAATATATGCCTTATTGTCTGCAATTATACATATATTTGGACACAATTTCCTTATATCAACTATTAACTTTTAAAATAGAGGGTATTATGCTAAGTGAAATAAATCAATCAGAGAAAGACATGTATCATATGATCTCACTGATATGAGAAATTCTTAATCTCAGGAAACAAACTGAGGGTTGCTGGAGTGATGGGGGGTGGGAGGGATGGGGTGGCTGGCTGATAGACAGTGGGGAGGATATGGGCTATGGTGAGCACTGTGAATTGTGTAAGACTGTTGAATCACAGACCTGTACCTCTGAAACAATACATTATATGTTAAAAAAAAAAAAAAAAGAAGAAGAAGATAGTAGGAAGGGAAAAATGAAGGGGGGAGAATCAGAGGAGGAGACGAACCATGAGAGACCATGGACTCTGAGAAACAAACTGAGGGTTCTAGAGGGGAGGGGAGTGGGGGGATGTGTTAACCAGGTGATGGGTATTAAAGAGGGCAAGTATTGAATGGAGCAATGGGTGTTATATGCAAACAATGAATCATGGAACACTACATCAAAAACTAATGATGTAATGTATGGTGATTAACGTAACGTAATTAAATAAAATTAAAAAAAAATAGATGCCAATGCTTCTTTAGCAGATTTGTGTCTACTAGTTTCCATGTAGTCGGTGGCATAGTGAATACCTTCCATGGTGAATGGTAAATGTCAACAAATACTTGTGTAAGTTACACATTCATTTTCAACTTTCTTGAAAGGCCAGAATTAAGTATCTTGGTTTTCACTAAATTCCAGCATTAACTTTTGAGCTCATTCCTCCTAACAGATTTATTCCAAGTCCTCAAAAACATTACCAAACAAGTTTAAAAAGTGGTGGTAGATGTTTGCTATATAATAATTGATAACACCACTGGGGCAAAAACATTCAGGTGATTCTCCATATGCTCTACAGCAGGACTGGTCAGGCTCCATTTCACAAGTGTATTACATGTACACTCTACTTACAATTTATCTTATTTAAGTTGACCCAAACATCCAATGCATGATGCCTTTGTGCATCTTATAGGCTACAATTCAGGCCATTGCATACCAGGCTGGTACATTAAGTACCCAACAGGAAAGGTTTAATAAATACTTCTCTCACAGTTCCTCAAGGTCTGAAGGAATATACTTGATTTATTAATGGGAGCCCATCTTGATGCTCTGGAAATGGAGGTACTATTTTTTACTTGGAAAGGATTGAGAAAAAGAAAAGAAGGCAGATTATATGTGGTCAGATTTCAGATTTAAGCATGTGTTAAAATAATCATTCGCTTAGTATGTTTTTACTATTAGTTGAGTCCATGGCAGAGGTTGGAAGTACAAAGTAGAGGTCTACCTACCCCTCCTCCCTAGGCTTATTTCAAAGCAATAATTAAAAAATATATATTTTGTTAAAACAATGAAGTCCAAAATTAGACAGAAAAATGCCTAAACAGGTATAACCTAAGCTGTCCCAGGCAAATGAGGAGATACGGGTCATCCTATCTGTAAGAACCATTTTAAAGGTTTCAATGCCTATCATTTTATTTGTGTACTAACTAAATGGACACTGTTTTGTTGGGTACAGGTGCAAGTGGTATGATATCTCCAATGTCATGTTTCTTTTTTGCTTTTTTCACTTTACTCTATGTTTGAGATTCACCCATGTTGTTATATGGGCATTTAATGCATTACTCTTAGCTGTTGCCTAATGCTTATTAACAATACCGCAGTAAACATCTTTAATTAGATCCCTCGGTGGACATATGTGAGAATTTATTTTACAAGTCAGTTTGAGGCATTGTAAACATCTTTCCCCATTCCATTAATTCCATGACCTTGTTGTGTAATTGGACAGATATCTTGATTTTGATCTAATCACCACGTCCTATTTCCCATTTTATGACTTATATTTTGTAATTTTGAACTTTTATTTAAGAAGCTCTTCCCCACCACTAGCTTACAAAATTACTTGTTAATAGTTTATAAATGTTATAGTTTTACCTTTCATACTTAAATTTTTATCCTATCCAAATTCTCCTCTTTATTTGTCATTGAGCAGGGATCAAGTTCTGTTCTGCTTTTTTTGTTTAGTTGTTTTTTGTCTCCATGTAATAGACCATATTTTCAACACAATCTATTAACAATTCTTCCTTTCCTCATTTGTGGAACGATTTTTATCATATAAGTTCCTATTATATAAAGACTGACTCTGAGATCTCTGTATTTTCCCTTTATCTATTTGCCTAATAATTTTCAAAAATTGTTTATTTTTAATATCATTTAAAATATGTCAGTATCTGATAGGGCAAATCTCTTTCATCAGTCTTTTTTAATGAAATTCATTCAATTATTTGCAGACATTCATTAATTCATTTAATATTTTAATACAACTACCTATTCTTTAAAAATATTTGACTGCTACTTTGATTGGATCACATTATATTAGTATATTTTGGGAAGAATTAGTCTCTGTCTTAATTGAGTGATCCCATCCATGAGCAAGCATGATCTTCCCATTCATTCATTTAACACCCTTTACTTGGGATTTATATTTTTTCTCTATAGAGATTAGTGTATACTTAGTTAATTATTAGTTACTTTCATTGGGATTGAGTTAATGTAAATGTCACCTTGTTTTTTTAATTCTTTGTAGGTGTTTGATGATGTAAAGAAACATTACTGACTTTCTAGACTGATTATTTACTTGATAAAATTGCTGGACTATCTTATTGGTTTCAACAGATTATTGATTATATTCATTTTTGGAAATAAATGATTATAAACATTTTGCAAATAATGACATATTTTCTGCTTCCTTTCAACACTTACATTTATAACTAATATTTCTTTTTTTTTCTTTTCAATGATGTTGTCTAGAACCCCTAATATGTTAAATAGCAACACTGACAGGAAGCATTTTTCTCTTGTTCTTGGTAGAGTTATCCATCTAAAGATTTTCCCATGAGTAAAATATTTTCTGATTAAAGAAATCCTCTTTTAATCCTAGTGTGCTAAGAGTTTTTATTATAAATAGTGGTTAAATTTTACCAAATTATTTTTATTCATTGAGTTTGAAAATTACAATCTTTCTTAGTTAATGTGATGAATTACATTGATCGTACTTCTGTTTGATGCATCCTTGCATTCTTTGCATACACTTATTTGATCATGGTACATATTTGAATTTAAATATTTAATACTTTATGTAGGATTTTTGTCATTTTCTCACTTAGTTAAAAAGTTAAATGGGATGTATGTTATTTTTATATCCCTTTGACCTCTTTCAATCTAGCACAGTCCCCATTTTGTCACACAGTGACTTGTCAAAGACATTGGGACACTTGCCCATCTTTTGTTTTATCTGGAGCTCTTTACCTTGTTCACCAGTATATCATCTAAACACACACACAAACACACACACACATGCATAAGTTAAATGGGAGTTTTGCCACTGGGTAAGCATGATTATTTCACCCTCATAAAATGAACTGAACAGCTTTTGTTCTTTTCTTTCTTTTCCTTTCTTTCTTTCTTTCTTTTTTTTGGAACAAATTATTAGTTACAGAACTGAAGTGTTTCTTGAAACTCAAATATCCCCCGGACCTGAAGATTTTGGGGTGGAGAAGTCTTTGAAAATCATTTAAAATTTTTTAGGGGTGCCGGGGTGGCTCAGTCGTTAAGCGTCTGCCTTCGGCTCAGTTCATGGTCCCAGGGTCCTGGGATCGACCCCCGCATCCGGCTCCCTGCTCCGTGGGAAGCCTGCTTCTCCCTCTCCCGCTCCCCCTGCTTGTGTTCCTTCTCTCGCTATCTCTGTCAAATAAATAAATCTTTAAAAAAAAAAAAGAAAATCATTTAAAATTTTTAATTTTGTTATTCAAGATATTCATTGCTTTTTGAAAATATTTTATATTTTCTATGAATTTAACCACTTTATCTAGATTCCAAAGCATATTAGTCATATTGTTTCATAATACTTTTAAAGTTCATTCTGTTATAGTTATTGCCCTTTTGAAATCTGTACATTGCTAGATGCATCTTCTTTCCTTTTTTCTTAACCAGTTTTATTAAAGGTGTGATTAAGTACATATAAGAACTGACTTTTAATTTTTATTAAACTTATAAACTATGTTTAATCTCTACTTTATTGAACTTTACACTTTGTTGTTGGTGGTGTTTACTTTTGTTTCCTTTTGGGAAGGATTTGCCCCCAAGTCGAAATGTTCAGCTTATTTTTAACCTTTTCTATTTCTTAATAAATGTATTTAAATGCTTAAGTTTCTCTAAACACTGGTTTAACTTTGTTTCATAAATTATGGTGTGTAAGATTTAATTTAATGCTAAAAGTCTCTTAATTATTCCTTTGAATACATTTAAAACCACATTTTATTTAAAATGGGTAATATGATTTTCTTATGTATAAAAAAAGATGGAAGCTACTCTTCCCCTTCTGATTCCATTTCCTTTTTTTTTTTTTTTTGCAATATCAGCATATATCATTTCCATGGAGTTGATTCTTTAGTGTTCACTGAGGCTTCCTTTGTTACCTTAAACATAGTCTAGTTTCCTTAATATTTCATGTGTTCTTGAAAATAATATTTCTGTATCTTGTGTATGCAATAGCTTGGGTTTATTAGTGCTATTTTTCAGATCTTCATTATTTCTGCTTATATTTGTCTGATTGATTGATTAAATCTGATGACTTATATATTCCTCTATGTATGATATATTGGAGAAATTTATTATTAGTTGTATATCTGTTTATGATGGATATATCTTCTTTTCTATTTTTTTTACCATTATATATTACTGTTCTCTTTCCCATGTGATATCGTTTTGCCTCAAATTTTATTTGAACAGATTTTAAGACTGCCATTTTACTGTTCTTTTGGTTCATATTTGCCTATGAACCTATGGCTTCCTCTATCATTTTATTTCATTTTTTTATTGTTTAAAGTTTTTCTCTTATTTATGGTAACCTCTCTGGAGACCAATTAGTGGTATCTAAGATTAATGGGACACTGAGATAGTGAAACACTGAAATGAAGTAAATAGTCAATAGAAAGACAGCCAAGTTTTATATAATGCAATGCTACAAACAGACTGGATGAAATAACATGACAAAAACTGAGAGAATAGTTTTCAGTGAAAGAGTTGCATAGCAACATATATATAGTAAAATGTTTTATGTAAATTCTTAAATGTTTTTTTTTAAAGTACTAAATATAGTGAGCATGTGACTTCACTGGTTGAGGGCCAAAAATACTTAAATTTTACATACAAGTAATTATTTTAAAACTGTCTTAAAATAATGATAATAAAATGTTAGCATGATTTTAACTATGTGGAGGCAATATGGATCTTTATTATATTACTTCTTGTGTTTATGTGCTTTCAAAAATTTTGTTTTTTGAAAATATGACAGCTCACAAAACTTAAGTGATAAAAACCCAGCATAAACCAGAGAGTGAGTCAGTTTAGGAAATCCTAAGCAAAATAAATTTAAGTAACTGATTGAAAAGCAGAACCTAAATTGGTAATATTTGAATCCCAATATCTGTTCCTTTAAAGTTTAGATAAACAACTTATTACATAACTTTATTTTCTCTATTGTTTGAACCTTGAGTTTTTAAAAGTAGAATGAAAATTCTGTGACTCCAAACTTTATTACTTTGCTCAGCTCCTGATGAATTTAGTTGTGAATACCTTAAAGATTCTTTCCCATCGATTTAAAATATTTGACTCAGAAATAATATACAAGTATAAAGACATTTTCTTGGGTGTAAGATAACAAGTAACATTCTCAGGGAATTATTTATATATGATTAGCGATCGCTCCACCGTGTTTAGACATCCTAGAAGTCTTCTTATGTATCAATAAGTAGATAGAGAGCAACCCATGGTGAAAAATGCATTTTTTCCTGAAGTAAAGACCCATCCTAGCTGCAAATTTGAATTTAGCACTAACTAAAGATTAAGTTCTCTGATGAACAGTTTCATACAAGAAATTTATCACTAGTCCAACAATGTAATGAAAGATTGCCAGGCAAATTTTGACAACCACAGCACATTTGTTTAAACTACTTTTAAAATTAAAATTCCATTGTCAATTTCATTTTGTCTGGTTGTATTGTTTAAAAACTGTGAAAACAAAATTGGTTGTGACCAAGACTAAGACTACAATTTCAACCTGAAATTGATCATTGGATTTGGCAATATAGAAGCTGACCTTCACTCTGACATGAACAGTTTTTTTTTTTTAATATTTTATTTATTTATTTGAGAGAGAGAATGAGATAGAGAGAGAGAGCATGAGATGGGGGAGGGCCAGAGGGAGAAGCAGACTCCCCGCCGAGCAGGGAGCACGATGCGGGACTCGATCCAGGGACTCCAGGATCATGACCTGAGCCGAAGGCAGTCGCTTAACCAACTGAGCCACCCAGGCGCCCTGACATGAACAGTTTTAATACAGAGACAGAATTGCTGTGTTTGAAGAGCAAATGAAGGAAAGAAAGCAGAAAAACTGTCTAAAGACAATTCTCACAATAACTTCTCTAAAGAGGAAAGGGACGTACAGCAGCACTAGAGAAGACATGGAGACTCTAGGCAGATATTATTTGTTTGCTTAAATATATTTTAGTCTGGAGAGAATGATCTTTTAGCAAGAGTAAAATTTAGGATGCAATAAGAAAGGAAGAACGTTTTACTAGTCCATTCCTAGAGCTGACAAGAGAAAATGGTATATGAATCTCAAATACAGTATGGTTTCTAATAGAAATAATAATACTTTGTCTACAGTGATAAAGGAAACATCAAACTGTGCCAGGTCAGATAATTACACGCTAGTCAATTTGGTGGCAGGGATATAAGATATTTTTCTTCTGCTCCTTCTGATTTGTCAATAATGAAATAAATTGTTGAAATTTTGAGAAGATGCTATAAAATAAAATGTAAAATAATTATTTCAGTGATTGAGAGAGCCATTTGATCAGGAAATCTCAGTAGGATTGCTTGACATTGTTGAAGACCCACTTGATATTTGTAGATATAATTTTAAAACAAAGTTCTTATAACAAATTGTGACCCATATATCTTCAGTTACTTGGGTACAGGCACAACATAGACATTTAGTTTAATCAAGGTTGTCATGTTGGCTGAAAAACATAGAGGGAGAAAGGAATCATAAAGTTCAGTATTTTTACAAGAGATGTTTAAAGGTCTGGAGCACAGAGTAGGAACTAGTTCATACAGGCTATAGAATGCTCAGTTTTTCAAGTTTCTACTTAGGTGTCAGATCTACTCCAAGATCCAGGTGTAAGAGTGTACCGTGTCAGATCAGGAACTTCAAAGTGGTTACAGAAAGTAGAGCTATTGACTGCAACCACAGTAGGTTAGTAATATGCATGGACAACTACATCCAAAATTTTACGGATTAATATAGTGAGAAAAAGTTCTTGGTAAAAGTACTTAGAAAAGAATTTTTTTTTAAAAAAAGGAAGCATTAAGACTTTATAATTCTTAATGTTGGGTTGTTTTTCTGTTTGGTCTTTTGGTGGAATACATTTTTCACTGTGTATCTTCCCAGACTGAACAAAAAAATTGAACCTAATGAAGGTGACACTATGAGTCCTGAGGAAGAGGATCAGTCAACTCTCTTCCATGATTTCATTCAGTGATTCATGCACAAATTATCTCTTAGTGGTGACTGTGCTCCTGAGTTTAAGTAGCTGAAGGTAAATAAAATTTGAAGAGATATTGCCTTAGTTTGGGCTGCTGTAACAGAATGTCATAGACTAGGTAGCTTAAATAAACATCATTTCTCACTGGTCTGGAGGATGGAAAGTCTAAAATCAAGACTCTAGCCGATCTGGTGTCTGGTAAGGGCTCCCTTCCTTGTTTGCATGATGACTGCCTTCTTGCTATATCCTCACATGCAAAAGAGAGATGATCTCTCCCATGTCTCTTCTTATAAATGCACTAATTCCATTCATGAATGTTCCACCCCCATGACCTAATTACTTCTCAAGGGCCACACCTCCACATACCATCACATTGGGGATTAGGGCTTCAACATATGAATTTTGGAGATACAAACACTCCATAGCAAACATCTTGTTTTTAAATTGGCATCTTCTACCAGCTCTAAAGATATTTTAGTCTGGAGAGAATGATCTTGTGTGACATTTTGTTACAGAAACTTCACAGAAACATTCTCTTCAAAGCAATTAATCAGTATACTCAAGTATGAAAACATTTCCTCTGGTAGCTGAGACTTACTTTCCCACTTTTTCCTACCTTACAATTTAACTGGGAGGTGTGTCTAAAAGGTCTCTGATATTACTGGGAAAGATTGTGGCATTCCTTAACAACTGCAAAGGATTTTTCTCCCAAAAATCTGTCACAAATCTCCAAACAAATAGTGGTTATTTGGTTATTATGAAAATTTTTGGATAAATTTACTGCATCATTAGTGGTATTCCTGAGTCACTTACACACAGAAAGTGGGGTAAAAAGATCCAAAAGCACATAGCAAGTCAGAAATAACTTATGGACACAGAATTTGGTCCTCACACAAGCTCAGCGGGAAAATGTTCTTCAAAAGAGTTCTGTCAGCATAAAATAATGCAATTTTAAGAGTCTGTCTTTCTTTACCACTAATTTGAGTTGAATGAATCCATCTGGCTGGGTCACTGCTGATGAAAAGATAATGTTGTGAGAATAAAATGTGTGTGTTGGGGGGGTACGTGTGTATGTTGGATTTGACCATATGAAATTACCGTTTTTATACATTAAAAAACAGTCAAATATGATTAATTTCATATTGTTCAAACTAGTAAATATATGCATCTATTTGAATATATGAAAAACATAACATTTTGTTTGCTATTACATATAATTATTTTGTGATACAGAATATTTTGCATATACACAGAATATGATCTTTGACACATGTACACTGTTTTGTAATTTAAACTTCTTAACCTTTGAAAATTTCTTAGTTCTCTTACCCTACTCCCCTGATAACATTATGATAACTGTCTTGAAGAAGAAAATTAAAGCCAGTACTCAAACTATTTGATTTAGCCAGAATGAAAAATATTGTATTTTCGGAGATAAAAAGATATGAAGCTAGTAACATTCCAGAATATTCTTCTACAGGAAGATCTCACTCCTTTAAAAGCATTTTTATGCTATGGAAACTAGATCGTGTCAGTATTTGTAGGACCACCTTGACATCAAGTATTGAACTTACGTACAGAACATCAAAGTAGAGGCACCAAGACCAGCCTCATGCAAAATGTGAGCAGCTAAATTTGTCATTTTTTTTCCTTCGTCTTTTCACAGAATATTGTTCTGTGATTGTTTGGTAAGTACAAAACAATCAGGTCCAAAGTATATTCTGTGAAGTAAACTTAATTAAATCTCTGCTGACTCTGCTATGTTTGTCCACTACACTCTCCAATCCAGAGGACTTTATAAACAATCAAACCAGAAAGATGGAGTACATTTTTACAGAGATTACTGTTGAAATCAAATAAATTTTATAATATGTTAATTTGTGTAGTATATAATCAAACTCTTCATCTTTATTGCCTATATATTAATTAGACATAAAGGTAAGTAATATACATAAATGGCAGTTAACATTACTTTGTCATAGCCAGTCCACATAGGCCTTTATTTTAATTTTGTTAGCTCTGCACTCTATGCCAATTCACTTAATGACTTTTTGTGATCTCCTACTACATGCCAGAATAGTCACAGATGTGGGGAAAGCAGTTCAAAACAAGGCATCTTCTCTGTCTACATGTCAGGAATGACAGTCTCATTTCTTCTTTAATTTCATCAGTATCATAATAATTTATAGCATAAATGTACTCTTATCTATGAATCACTGGTTCCAGAACAAAAGCCCTATTATATGGTCTTCATTTGCTTCCACCTCTTTTTTTTTTTTTTTTCTGCCCAGACTTATCTAAATACACCAATATATATGCCTCTGGGGCAGAGACTACAGACTCATTTCTCTTTTTCCTAGACACACAGCCAGATTATTTCCTGATTTCTCTTTTCTGGATAAGTGAGGATGTGTTACTGAGTTCTTGGCAATGGAATGTGGATAAAAATGATGAATGACACTCAGAAAAAATGTTTCCAGTCTAGATACAGAGAAAATTGTAAAGAAGTGTAATGCACCAGAAGCTGATAGGGAAAATGATGAAAAACCCTGGGCTCCTGAATGACCCACTGGAATCTTGGATCCCCCACCAATCATATTAGAGTTGTGTGACCTGAAGGAGAAACAAGCATTTTGTTCTTAAGACTTAAAAAGTTGTTGTTGTTTCTCCCCCACCTTAAGCTATTAAGATTTTGAGGTTGTTTGTCTTAGTTGTCAGCCTACTCTGACAAAGATAACCTCTGTGATGGAGGTTTCTGGTTTTGGAACATACATGTGCACCCCATGCCATCTTCCACTCTTGGAGATAGTTAAACTCACAATATGGAAGAAACATTTTAGAGCTTCTCATTGTGTTGACTTCTCAAGTGACAAAAAGAGGAAGAGTTTGAAGAAGACAGACATGGATTATTTTTGCCTTAAAATCCTTGTTTAACTAGAACTGAGATTCGTTGCAAATGTAACTGATAGAATCAAATCTTCTGCTCTGGTGGAGAAAAGATGAACTCAGAAATCAGGAAGGTATGGGATACATGCATGTCTGGTAGAGTGTGAAAGATCATTTATATTGGAGGAGAGAGAAGTAGTAAACTGAGGAACAAAATGGAAGGGGAATTCACTGATTTCACAGTTGAAACACACGACAAAAGCTATTTATGAATTTTTGAAGAAGGCGTTTATTTATTCACTGTAATTCCAAAGACCATAGTGAAGACTCATGGATATATACTGTGGAGGGAGAGTCCTGCTTAATATCAGAAGAAACAATTGCTAAGTAGAGCTATCCCAATTAGTTCTCCATTACTGAAAATATCCAGTAATTCTGGATGACCAACTCTCAGGTAGGGAGCCCCCATCCTTGATCATCTCTTACCCTGATTGCTATGCTTCTATTTCCACTGCTGTAACTATTATTTTGGTACTTTTATTAAAGCCCTCAAATCTCTTTGCTTAGGATGGTATGTTCTATACTACAATGTCTTATAGGTTGTTGACATCTGATTCAGATGCAAGGTCCCGCATGCTTTATTCTGGACTTTTACTCTATATTATCTCAATGTGACATTTGTCACTTTCTTTGTGTAAATATAGTTACCTTAAGATATAAACAACAAAAACATATTTTTATTTTAGAATTCCCTATGACTATACTCACAAAACAGTTGAATAAATCAATTAATTTCTGAACTTGCATCTACTGCAGGCAGGATGCCTCGGGGACAGTTACCAATTCTAAAGTTTCTTCATTCTAAGGTGAAAAATAAAAATTTAATCAAGGCTTTTTTATTGGGTGGTTGATAAACTTGAGAGAATTTTCAGAGGCATTCTAGCCTTCTAGGAGGCTGGAAAACTCAATAACATGTTTTAGGTTATCACTTTCTCCCCTAGCTTGAGGCATTTCTTCTCTTCCACTGACACACCATGCTTAGTTTATTTTTCTCACTACCAGCTTTTATCTGAATTTTCTCTGCATATCAATATTTTCTCCATGCTATCTTTTTCAATGTTCATCCCAGTTTTATACTCCTAAAAGTTATTGTTTTGCCTCCAGAAATGAACTGATTCTCTTTCTCTCTCTCTCTCTCTCTCTCTCTCTATATATATATATATATATATATACACTATATCTATGTTTGTATATATAAATACATATATATTTCTGTTTCTATCATGTTATTATATATAGTCTGTATATATATATGTATATATATATATATATATATATATATAATATAAATTATTATATATGATTATATTGGAGTGCCTGGCAGAAAGTGGTGCTTAAAAATATTTTTTGAGGGGCACCTGGGTGGTTCAGTCGATTAAATTTCTGACTCAGTTTTGGCTCAGGTTATGATCTCAGGGTTGTGAGATCAAGTCCCACATTGGTCTCTGTGCTAGGCATGGAGCCTGCTTAAGATTCTCTCTCTCTCTCTGCCTCTCCTCCCCTAAAATAGAAACATAAAAATACTTGTATATAAAAATATAAAATAAATATAAAATAAAATATAAAATAAATATAAAAATATTAAAAAATAAATATAAAATAAAAAATATAAAAATAAAACATTAAAAAAACAGTCCTTGACTGTTCATAATTTTACTAAAAACAAACTATATCTCAGATCTTATTATTCCAAGACAAAACTTTGTGAGTATCTCATTTCTCTACTCATGTCTTATGACACAGCTTAAGGAGTCAGCATGTTTCACCATATCCCTAGATGGTGTGCCAAATTGGTCAAGAAGATCTCAATTTCCAGGTAATTCCTTCATACCTTTAGCAGAGATCTCATTCCAAAGCTAAATGATTTTCCTAGTATTCTTGAATAAGCACAGGACAAGTCAAAATAGAGGTCCTCTCTTAGAAAGTGTCTTCTAAGTCCCATAAGATTGACACCTAATAAAGCAGCTTACATATTATAACCAATCTCTGTCACAGTGAGTAATGAACCATACACAGCTCACTCATTACTTACTCAAATGAGGCTTCCAGTTGTAATTTCTGGTCTTTCACCTTGTAGCTCAAACTGGCATATAGCACTATGAGTCTCCTGGGCAAATAACATTGTTTAATTCATTAATCCCCCTCCTGAACACCGTTGTTCCTCCTCCACCTGAACTATGAGCAAATGACCTGGGACTGATAGACCTTCCACAGAACTCCTCTGCTCTTTCTCAGCCTGGCACATATAACAAAGGTTTATGGTGCACATATGAGACTGTTTATTGAGTGTTATAAGGAGAACATTTTCAGTGTAACCTGATAGGGAGACTAATATGATAGATATGTTTTGGCTTGATGTGGTTACCAAATCATGTGTGTTGTCAGGAAAATAATTCTATAACTTCCTTGTAAGGAAGAAAAAAATATATATATTCTTTAGTTCTTTCTTAGGGAGTTTGTAAATTAGTACATGAAAATCCACATAACTTGTCAGTGTGTAGGTTAACATAACTTGAGAACTTGTCTATAATACACACTGGAATATTTAAATCATTTAAAACATTGTTTGGCAAACAGTTACATTGACTTAACAAATTGGGATTTCTTATTAGTTTCAGTGTTGCTTTTGGCTCCGGGCTCCTCGACCACCCCCTTTACTCCCAATTTCAAATTGGATAATACCGCTTTGGACATATTGAAAAAGTTGTGTGTGGTGGAAGTAGGGGGTGGGGTAAGATAAGAAAATTGTGATATTTTAAATGTTTGAAAGTATATTTAAAAAACTCTTTGAATAGTATGGGATATGCCTGATCTGAACTTAATTTCAATTTTCTGGAATTCTTGAAACATGGATTTGGCTTACATATTAAGAGGGAGTTGCTGACAATGGAGTCCTGCCTTTCCTAAGGGATGGGATAGCCATCTATGAACAAGTCATATAGAAAGCCTCCAAATATGGCCTGCCCCCGAGGACACTCAACCACAGGGATGCGACTTGGCAGTGACAACCATCCCGTTATTAACCAAGCCAGGTTCTGACATCAGCAAGTCAATTACGGTCAACCATAATTAGAGACTTTCTAGAGTACTGAAAGGAGAGAATTTTAGTATGGAGCGCATCTTTAGAAATCGTGGTGTCCAGACATTTTATTTTGTAGATGTGGAAATATAGGCTCAATGACATTAAGTAACTTGCCCAAAGCCAGAAAACTAGATGAAACGCATATAAGAGCTTTCCAAAAAATGTTAATTAAGTTTGAAATAAGCTTTTCTGGGACTAGAGTTCAGACCTCTTAACAACAATATACTGATTTTCCTTATATAACAGATTTTCCAAGGATTAAAAGGCAAATGATTTCTGAGACATAGCACACCATGTCTTTCTTTTATTTTCCCCCATGTGTCCTACTTAGATATTCTACTAAAATTAATAATCAGCTTAATGTATATCATAGTACTGTTAATTGTACATTAGCCACAAGAAAGTGTAGAGAGATTCATACTCCTGGAATGTTAAAAATCTTAAGGAAAGAAATAGATTTTTTTAAATTATAGGACAAAAGTTTAAGAGATTATATTCAATAAACTCAGCATCTTGCAAAGACATGGACATATACTGAAAGGCAGCTGGAAGGAATGTAGCCAAATGGAGGTGTACCTAGAGGAATTTGTAGAAAGTGAGTATGTAATGATGGTCTGAAGAGACAAAAATATGCCATTAACCTTTTAAATAGCTGACAGATAGAAGAGAGGAAAAAATATGTAAAAGGTTTATTTTAAATTCAAAGTAAAGTGGCCATTTAAGCAGGGAAGGGAAACAGATGGGTAGAGGAACTTGAAGGCTTTGAATAGTCATTCTTTTTTTTTTTTAGGTTAACAGTTTGGGGAAAGTGGTAAACTTGTATGAAGAGCTCATATGCTTGGAATGTTTAATATAATGATTTTCACTGTTACTCCTGAATCAAAAGGTAATCGAAAAAATAATGGGTCTGTCTGTGCAATGCACATAGCTGTGGCTGGATTGGTTGAAGTATACAACAGGTAAGACAAGGAGAAGGAGATAGATTCCTCTGGATCATAAATGAATAGATTGAATGCTATGTGTATAGTAAAGATTCAGCTTTCCAGGTGGACCATGGAGGTAATCTGCCTGGCTGATTGCACAGAGATGGTGGTGTTGGTGCATGTGAGGGATGTAGTTGGGAGAGCAAGAGAGAAAATGGCTAGACGATAAGTCTCTTTATCAACATTCTTTAAAAGAAAAAAAAAAAAAAAGACATTCAGAAGGTGAGACTTCTGAGTAAGGAAATTGGCAAACTCTCTACTCACCAAAACAGTAATTTAAATGGTGAAGATTTTTTTAAAGCAATCACTTAAAGTCCAAATTGCCTAAATGGAGAAACATTCATCCAAGGAAATCTACTAAATCTTTGCTAGAATAGTGAAATAAATAATCTGCTCTCTAATCTGCTCCCCACCAAGGCCTCATGTCTACCCAGTTCATGTACAGCCAAAGAAAGAGGGACTTCTTACTCTCTCAGTCCAAGTTTAGGATTACAGTTTCACACCAGGAGAAGCAGAGTGTTGTTCCCCCACCTTCCTGCTATACCCAGCCCCCAACCATAGGGTGCCCTTTTACTCATCTCCGTTCATAGGGTGGAAACTTTATTTCATGGGCTGCAGGGCAATATTATTTAGTCCCTGATCACCCACACCGCAGCTGTGTCTTAAAGTGAGGGTTCCAAGTGGAAAAGGCAGACATCCCTCCTTCTCAATGACCCCCAGGGAGTAAGGGTGACAGTCTGGGAAAAGCAGGTTCTGGTTTGGTCCCCAGCTCTAGGCAGGAACACAAGGATTTTGCCTAGGGTGAAAGCATGTCTTTAGGAATAAAGGACTCCAAGACTCTGCCTGAGGGGACTGACTTTATTAGAATAGGGTGGAGAAACCCATGCCTCAGGGCACTGTTGGAATCTAGAGTTCTTGATGGAAAGCAATTAAGAAGAAAGTGTTAGCTTCTCCATACCAGCAAAATGGCAGAATAGGAGAAGTTTAGTAGAGAAAACTGTAAAAGGAAACAGTCACACTTTGGGAGTCAGAAAGACTGCGCACTTGTGATAAGCTGCACCTGCTCAGGAAGAATCACAGCAGGAGATGGGTCAGACTGAAAGTATTATCCAACTTCACATAGACCTATAA
This sequence comes from Mirounga leonina, assembly GCF_011800145.1. Classification (NCBI taxonomy): domain Eukaryota; kingdom Metazoa; phylum Chordata; class Mammalia; order Carnivora; family Phocidae; genus Mirounga; species Mirounga leonina. The sequence goes on along the minus strand of NW_023270825.1, from coordinate 16,309,195 downwards.
AGACAGGGTAGAAGCTTCACAGGCAAAAGAGGCTTAAATGTAACCTCTAACCAATCACTGGCTCAATAAGCTACTGTGACTCACAAGTAACTCCTAGGAAACCAGCTTCAAAAATAAAATTACACACATTCCTGGCATTCTAGAAGACTGTGTGTACTCAAGACTGAAGATCAAGAGAGCAAGAGAAAGATCAGGGAGCGAACATCCAACCTAAAAGTCCCTGTCTAAATGGGAAGCATAAACAAACATAAATTCACTGAAACTTAAGAGTAGCACATAGATAGATAGATGATAGATAGATAGATAGATAGATAGATAGATAGATAGATGCTAATAGATAATTATCTAACTGACTAAGCGGGTTCTAACCAACCTTTGATCACTAGGTAGATTGTGCTGACACAGGCAATGCCTAGGTAGCTAAATTAAAAGATAAAAACAAGGGATGAAAATCCAAGCAGGGCCATTAAAAGATTGAACATTTTGTGAGGAAAAGATTTCACAGAATTAGTTTAGTTGAGTCACTAAATAAATAAACAAATGACCAAGCAAAGAGCAACAACAACCTATGGTAGGAGTGGGAGATCCACCTCCAGAGTTTCTTAATATAATTTCTAAAATGATCAATTTTCAACAACAACAAAAAAATATGAGTCATTTAAAGAAACAGGAAAGTATGCCCCATCCAGAGGGGGGAAAAGCAATAGAAACTGCTTTGAAGGGGACGAGATGATGGAGTTAGCAGACAAAGACTTCAAGGCATTATATAACATATGTGTTCAAAGAACTATCAGAAACCACGGTTATAGGATTAAAAGAAGGTATGAAAATCATGATATCGATAAGAGAGACACTCCTTTCAGAAGACATAACAATTAGAAAAATATATTCACTTAAAAATAGCCCCAAAATACATGAAGAAAAAACTTACTGAATTGATAGATGAGGCAATTTAATAATAGTTGGAGACTTCTCTATTCCACTTTTAGTAATGGATAGAACATCTAGGTGAAAGATCAACAAAGAAATAGAACTGAACATTGTTACTAATCAACTAGAGTTAACAGACATTTATAGAACACTCTACCCAATTGCACAGAATACACACATGGAACATTTATCAAGATAGAACATATTCTAGGCCATAAAACAAGTCTCAATGAACTCAAAAGGACTTAAATCATAGAGAGTATATTCTATTCTGGAATCAAAATTAGAAATCAATAACATAAATTAGTGGAATCAAATTAGAAACCAATAACATAAAGAAATTTTGGAAATTCCTAATTGAATGGAAATTAAATAATATACTCATAAATTGCTCAATGGGTAAAAGAACTCACAAGTGACATTAGAACATAATTTGACATGAGAGGAAATTAAAATACACATACCGAATTTACAGGATTAGGAAAATCAGTACTCAGAGATAAAGTTTTATCTATAAACCACCTACATTTAAAAAGAAGAGATTTCACAAGTGAACAAAGTTCTACCTAGTTTATTAAAACTAGCAAAAGACAAACAAGACCCAAAGCAAACAGATGGGAGGAAATAGTAAAGATTAGAGGGGAGATAAATAAAATAGGGAATGAGGGTAAAAATAGAGAAAATCAGTAAAATCACAGTAATTTACTTGAAAAGGTCAACAAAACTGATGAACTATTAGTTTGACTGATTAAGGTATAAAGAAGACAAAGTAATAAAATCAGAAATGAAAGAGGAAACATTACTACTGATTTCACAGAAATAAATAGATGATTAGGCAACACCATGAACAACTGTTGGCCAACAAATTAGATGAGCTAAAGGAAATGGAAAAATCTGTAGAAAGAAAAACTACTAAAACTGACTCAAGAAGAAATAGAAAATCTGCATAGACATAATAAGTAAAAAATATTAATTTTGTAAATAATAACAACAAAATTTCCTATAAAGAAAAGCCCAAGACCAGATGACTTCATTGGTAAATTTATGAATTCTACCAGATATTTAAAGAATTAGCACTGATCCTTCACAAACTGTTCCAAAAAACAGATATGAAAGAAATACCTCCCAATGCATTTTATGTGGACTGTATTACTCTGATACCAAAACCAGATAAAGATAACACAAAAAAACTACAGATTCTACCCCTTATAAATATACATACAACAATACTTGCAAAATTCTAGAAAACTGGATCTTGTAGCATATTAAATTCCACCATGATCAAGTGGAATTTATCCAAGGAACACAAGACACAAAAAAATAAATAAATGTAATATGCCATATTAATAAAACAAAGGGAAAAAATGTACACAATTATCTAAATAGACACAGAGAAAACATTTCACAAACCCTAACACCCTTTCATGATAAAAATAACCAGCAAACTAGGAATAGATGGGAACTTCCCCAACTTGGTAAAGCCTTTACTAAGATAATACTTAATGGTGAAAGATTGGACACTTTCCCCATAAGACTGGAATGAGACGGGCGCCTGGGTGGCTCAGTTGGTTAAGCGACTGCCTTCAGCTCAGGTCATGATCCTGGAGTCCCGGGATCGAGTCCCGCATTGGACTCCCTGCTTGGCAGGGAGTCTGCTTCTCCCTCTGACCCTCCTCCCTCTCATGCTCTCTGTCTCTCATTCTCTCTCTCTCAAATAAATAAATAAAATCTTAAAAAAAAAAAAAAAGACTGGAATGAGACAAAACATCCACTCTTGCCACTTTATAATCTAGGGCAATTAGGCAAAGAAATAAAGTAAAAGCTAAATTGGGAAGGAAGAAGTAAAACTATATCTACTTGCAGATGACATAATCCTGTATAGAAAAAAAAAAATTCTAATAGCCCCCCCACACACACACAAACAACCAAAACTACTAGAGCTAATGAAAAAATTCACTAAGACTGCAGAATACAAGATTAACATACAAAAATCAGCTTTATTTCCTAAACTATCAAAGAACAACCTGAAAACATATTTATGAGAACAATTACATTTAAAATAACATCAAAAATAATAAAATACCTAGGCATAACTTTAACAAAATAAATGAAAGGCATGTACATACACAAAAATAAAACACATTGGGATACATTAAAAAAAGATCTAAGCAATTGGAAAGACATTCCATTTACATAGATTAGAGAAGACTTAATACCGTTAAAATGGCAATGGTCCCCAAATTGATCTACAGGTTCAATCCAATTCCAATCTCAAGGCCCACTTTCCCTTTTACATAAATTGTTAAACTAATTCTAAAATTCATATGGAAATGCAAGTTTCCAGAAGAGAAAAAACAGCCTTGAAAAAGAAAAACAAATTTGGAGGATTCACACTTCCCCATTTCAAGTTTTAATACAAAGCTACAGTAATCAATCAATACAGTGTGGTAATGACAAAAAGATAGACATATAGGTCAATGTAATAAAATTGTGAGTACAGGAGCACCTGGGTGGCTCAGTCGTTAAGTGTCTGCCTTTGGCTTAGGTCATGATCTCAGGATCCTGGGATCGAGCTCCACATCGGACTCTGCTCAGTGGGAAGCCTGTTTCTCCCCCTCCTGCTCCCCCTGCTTGTGTTCCCTCTCTCGCTGTCTCTATCTGTCAAATAAATAAATAAAAAGTCTTAAAAAAAATTGTGAGTACAGAAATAAACACATAAATTTATGTTAATTGATTGACCACATGACATGTATAGTGCTGAGCCAACTAGATATCACATTTGAAAAAATGAAGATGAACTATAACTCACACCATAAACAATATTAGCCTAAATAAATTATAAACCTAAAAGTAAAAAAAAAAAGAGAGAGAGAGAGAAAAGAAAAGAAAAAAAAAAAAAAAACCTTAAAAGTAAGAGCTAAAATTATAAAAATTTTACAGAAAAAACAAAAATGAACACAAAAACTTAGGAGTAAATCTTCATGACTTTGGGTTAGATAATGGTTTCTTAAATGAGACCAAAAAGGACCATTGCCAAAAGAAAAAATAGATAAATTGGATTCAATCAAAAGATTAAACTTCTGTGTTACAGACAATACCATATAAAAAAATGACAAGACAACCCACAGAATAGGATAAAATATTTGTAAATCATATATCTGATAAGGACTTTTATCCAGAATATACAAAGTACGCTTTTGATTCAGTAATAAAAAGACAACCCAATTTTTAAAATAGGCAAAATCTATGTATCAAGAAGATATACAAATCAGCAGTAGGCATATGAAAAAGATGTCCAACATCATTAGTCATTAGGGGAATGACACTCACTAGGATGCCTATATCAAAAAAAAACAGAGTATAACAAGGTTGGTGAAGATGTGAAGAAATTGTAACTCTCATACATTGCTGATGAGACTGTAAAATGATGCAGCTGCTTTGGGAAATAGTTGGATGGTTTCTTAAAATTAAACATAAAATTACGATGGACCCAGCAATTCCACTCCAACAGAAAGGAAAACATAGGGCCACACAAAATCTTGTACATCGATGTTCATAGAAGTATTATTCACAAGAGCCAAAAGTGGAAACAACTCAGATGGCCATTAATTAATTGAAAGGATAAATAAAATATGTAAATACAAGGAAATATGGTTTGGCAGTAAAAATGAATGACTGACACACTACAATATGAATGAACCTCAAAAACACTGTGCTAAGTAAAAAGGAAGCCAGTGTCAAATGGCCACAGAATATAAAATTCCACTTACATGAAAATCAAGATTATATCTCAGTAAAATTGCTAAAAGAAAAGAAGACATCTGATTGGAAGTAACTAAACAAGGAATTATCTAGTTAAATTCAGATGATGAATACCATTTGTGAAACAACTTTTATACAGTTCCTGTGCCTGCATCTATTTAAATATCATATCTACTGAACAAAATATAGCCCCTTCATTCTTACTGAGGTTCCAGAACACCACTGAAATTCCTTCTTATCAAGTAGAACTTTTAAAATATAGTGTATATTTTTATATTTTTCTCTTCTCATGCTTCTAGCTTTAGGTCACTTCTAACCTGGCCTAATTTATCCCCCAACAATTATTTGAAACTGAGTTGGTAATATTGTTCATCATGAAGCTAGTGTAATCAAATAAGATTCAAAAGTGAGATGTTCTGCATATTCTCTCTAGACGTGTATAGGTGCGGTTACTTGGGATTTATTTTATCTTTTGCTTAAAATGTTGCTCTTCCAGTTTTAAAATTACAGAATATGCATTAGGTGGATGGTGTAGTCAAAAGTCATAGCTTGCTTTCTTTGTTTCTTAAAGAAAAAAGGATGAGTGGTCATTTTTAGGACACTGTAAAATCCTTTGTATTGAAAGTGCTTCTACTTAGGGGCACCTGGGTGGCTCAGTTGGTTAAGCGACTGCCTTCTGCTCAGGTCATGATCCTGGAGTCCCAGGATCGAGTCCCACATCGGGCTCCCTGCTCGGCAGGAAGTCTGCTTCTCCCTCTGACCCTCCACCCTCTCATGCTCTCTCTCTATCTCATTCTCTCTCTCAAATAAATAAATAAAATCTTAAAAAAAAAAAAAGTGCTTCTATTTAAATGCTGTGCTACTTGGTATTTTAGTCATAATCACATGGGAGGTGAACAAAATGAATTGGAGAATGGATAGTACCAGAATGGCTGTGAGTCAAATGTTGTTGAGTTTGATTGGTGGGGACCTAAGTGCTTATTGTTTTGTTTTGCTTTTGTGTGTGTGTGTCTTTTTATTAGATTCTCAAAGAAATTTTGGTTATAAAAAACAAAATCTGTAACAAAATATAAGTAATGAAGGACTCAGGTTGAGTAGATAACATGTGAGAAGTTAAATCCATTGGCTAAAATAAAGTTAGAATTTAAAAGAGAAATGCAATTTTTTACATTTAAGAGAAATGCCATTATGTAATCTAATATCAATTGATAAATATCTTATGTGAAATATAAGAATGTATAAAAGTCATATTCTGTTTCAGTCATAGAATAATTACGAGAAGTTATTAGGACTATACACCATCAGAATACATGATAAATAGAGATGGTGATAGATGATAGAGAAATAGAGATATAGATACAGATAAAAATTTCTTCTACTCCTAACAGGATTTTTTCCTTAAGTCTCCTTTTTTGTCTGTGTTAAGCTCCTATTGCCATGGGGCCCCAATGGCACATATGAGATCATCCCTTTTTAAAATATCTAAGATCACAAGAAAATAAACATTGATATGCAATATCATCTAGAAGATAAAAGCATTTGTGAAAACAAAGTAAGCTTTTCTTACTTTTTTTCATTTTCTTTCTCCTACTCAAATGTTGAGATTTGGGTGGCCAAGGAAAAAATGACATAGGGAGAGGAGCATTTGAGGATTCTGGATTATAGCAGAGTGGATTATATGTGTCACAATTGAAGGCATGAATTGATTCTAAAGTAAGCAGTCTCAGATTCTTGGCTGAAATTTTTATCCAAAAAGAACCTAGAATCTTTCTGATCTATTATTGAAAGACTTCTGAAAATATCTTAGTTTTCTATAAGCAATTATACTGCTTGACAATGGCAACATAAGAGATCGTCATCATTTCATACACCTCAACAAACTGTGAAGTAATAAATGAGAAAGTGATCTTCCAAGGAGTATCTAGACCAGAGAAAGAAAGCTAGCTAGATAAGTCAGCGATATCCACAATAACACTGTGTAACAAAGCAACCCCACACTTAGTGGCTTAAAACAATTATTCATTCTCATGGTCACAGGTTAGCTGAGATGGCTCTGCTTCAGGAGGCTATGGCCCTGTGGGTCAGCTGGGATTTGGCTGATCTAGGCTGGTTTTGGTTAAACTCATCTCCAGATAGTGGCTTCAGGTAGGTTCTGTAGCTCTCATTTTTCTGAGAACAAATTTCCCAGATCAAATTAATCTTTTGGTAATAACAGAAGAAAAGATAGCCAGCACCTGATGCTGGTTAAGTCTAGGGTGAAACTGACATGTTCTCACTTGTGTCCAGGATCCGTTGGTCAAAATGAGTCTCATGGCAAAGCCCCCTATTTATAGGGTGGAAAATACACGCTGCCACTAATGGTTAGATTTTCAAAGCCATATGTAAAAGGTCCCAGATACGGGCAGGGTTGAAGTTTTGTGAATGTTAATTTAGTCTACCACATATGGGGTTATATAACATTGTCTCCATAAATGGTATTTATCGAAGTCTCCAATCTGAAGTTTGCAATATCTCATTATTTCTGCTGAGGACCATTTCCATTTGAAATGTCTTTCATTTGCCTGGTATTATAACAATCATAACAATAGATCATATAGGTCATATTTTCTAGAAATTTATAAAAATTAAAAAGGCTGAGCAAATGGAAAATCACAATCCAAGTCTGTGTTTTTATCGGTTATATATTCAATATTATTTCTATATATTGGAAATAAACTAGTGGATTGTCTTTCAGCAAATTATGAACTTCCTTCAACGCTCAGCTCAAGTTTCAAAATGTCTATTCATCTTGATTTCTAATAAGGACTCTTATCTGTATTGTTTTTTGATAGTCAATACATACTGGTGTATCGCATGGTAGCTAAATGTCTGTTTCTTCAATGCAGTGTGATTACGATGAGAATCAGGCCATTTTTTGTTTACTGATAACATGGAGAACATATATAGTCTTCTTATGCAACCTGAAATGGCACCAAAATCCTTAACTTACGCTTTACAATTTCACAATAAATGTAGGGCGTTATTATATTAGAAATGCAGATACACAGCTTGTCTGTAGCAAAGTATGGATTAGCTGTGTCCTCTATTCAAGATATCACCAGACTGAAATCAAGGTGTCAGCTGGGACTGCTAGAACATCTGATGCTTGGGGCTATCTTGCATGATCAATGGTTCTTTTTTTTATTTTTTTAAGATTTTATTTATTTATTTGTCAGAGAGAGAGAGAGCATAAACAGGGGGAATGGCACGCAAAGGGAGAAGCAGGCTCCCTGCTGAGCAAGGAGCCCAATGCAGGACTCGTTCCCAGGACCCTGGGATCACGACCTGAGCTGAAGGCAGACACTTAACCAACTGAGCCACCCAGGCGTCCCAAGATCATTGTTTCTTGGCAGAATTTATATTGTTTTAACAGTGTGTCTGAGGTCCCTGTTTTCTTGTTGGCTCTCAGCAGGGGATGCTCTTGGCTCCTAGAGGCCTCCCTTAGGTCTTTGCTATGGAGCCTCTTCTCTCATAACATGGCTCTTTACTTTCTTCCAAGCCAGCGGGAGAGTGCTAAAAACCTCAACTGATTAGGTCAGACCCACTCAGAATAATTTCCCTTTTGATGAACTCAAAGTCAACTGACTGGGGCCCTTAATTATATATGTGAATTCTTTTTGCTATATAATTTCATATATTCATATGAGCAATATTTCATCATGATTATATATATATATATACCCCATATATATACACTATACATGTATCTATGATATATATACATATGCATGTATACTTATAAATTATACATATGTATAATATGGATATTATATTTATGTATATGTATATATATCACCAGCTATAGCCATGTTGCAAAGCCCAACTAATAGGGTAATTTCTTTTGACTTCATAAACTGACAAAATCGCTCAAATGCAATCATGAGTCATAGGAGTGATCAAGTAATTTCTAGCAACCAAAATACCACACATTCATTAGGAAAGCAAATACTGATCTTCAGTATTTTTTTTTTTTTAAGATCTTATTTTTAGGTACTCTCTCTACCTAACATGGGGCTTGAACTCACAACCCTGAGATCAAGAGTCGCATGCTCCACCGACTATGCCAGCTGGGCGCCCCTTCAGTATGTTTGTATGATCAATTAATGGATAAATTAGCTGTCATTCTCTTGTTTACCCAAATCTTAAACATGGGTAAAAAATTTAAAAAATGCTAGTAGTATGTTAGAGATGTAGACTTTTCACATGTGTTATCATTTTACATTATTTAAAATAATGAGGGGCACCTGGGGTGGCTCAATCAGTTAAAAGTCCGACTCTTGGTTTCAGCTCAAGTCATGATCTCACCAACTTGAGATCGAGCCCCACATTGGGCGCTGTGCTCAGTGCAGATTACTGCTTCAGATTCTCTCTCCCTCTCCTTCCAGCTCATGTGCACATACTCTCTCTCTCTAATAAATAAATAAGTAATCTAAAAAATAAATAATAAAATAAAAAAGTAAAATAAAATAAAATAATGAATGTTTCCAAGCCAATGGTAAGTACTTATTTAACATTTGGATCATAATTTTTTACCTCTCTCTATACCTGACATATTCCCAATCTGGACCTGGAACTATTAATAATAAATTGCATGCTTGTTTAAAAAAACTGGAGTACCCTCCCAATATTATAATTCATTATGTCATAAGGGGGAAATATGAGGGGGTAGGGAAAAATAAAGATGGGATACAAGATATAAGAAAGAAGGAAAAATAAGGAGGAAAGGCTGAAACCCAACTTACTGGAAATTTTCAAGTTTCAAGTCTCAAAACCCTTCAAAACTCTTTGTTCTTAGATATGTGTCTCTACTGTGCTCTTCTCTGAAAAAGAAGCCCTGACTTCTTTCATATTTATTTTAAATTGCCTCACTGATGAGAACCATTCCTCGGAGCATTGCTGACCTTTTCTAATTCACTACTGAAGATCAACTTAGCCAAAATATCTGAACATCCAAAGCTTATTTTTAATGCCTATTCATCCTCCACATTCTGTATCCTTCTCCTGTCTTTTTCTGTCCCTAGCCCCAGATGCCCACTACACTGTAGGAGCCTAACTACCATCATTTAGAGTCACCACTGAACTACCAGACATTTTTCTAGGTCTCAGTTTTTCTGTTCTCAATCCAAATATGCCTGTCCTCTTGTATTTGTTGTACTCACATTGCCCTTTGGAGGATTAGTGGACCCCAGACAAATGAAGTGCAGACCACTCTGGTCTTCAGATGGTTGTTGATGTAGCTCTAACATCCAACATCTCATGGTGTGGTTTGAATATATTTCAGAGGATACAGACAGAGAAAATACTTTCCACCCCATCCCTCCCACTAGGAAGGTGGCCTCCTGTGACATTCAGGACTAGATGGTTTCTGGAATTTTTGTGGTTGTTAAAATTTGAAGAAGAAATGAAAAAAATATATATATATAGATAGATGGATGAATATAAACTATATATCTGTACATGAAATATTTATGAAATTTATATAACTCATGTATAAAATATATATGAAATTTTATATATATATTATATATATATTATATATATATATCCATACATCTACACATATAAACACCTGGATTTAATGATACAGCTTTTAAAAGCATATCTGGATTCTCTATAAAAATTAGGTATAACTTAGCTAAGGGGTTATTAGCTATAAAAACCTTAAAGAGTTCCCCTTTGGCTCAGGTGAAGTATTTGAACTTTTGGGGGGCATAAATGCTAACTATATAAAAGGAGAGAGGAATAGTAGTAGGGTTTTTTTCTGTATAGATGGGTACTCCGTCTGCTTCTTGGGGCTCCAGGTGACCCCTCCTTAGTACAGATCAATGCGGGCCTAATAAATGTTTTTATAAACACCCCAGGGGAGGAAAAAAACCCTAGGCCTCAACGTAGAAAGCAGCTCTTTAGAATCTGAGGCTGTGGACGTCTACAAGCTGAGTAGATGTTCCTGGATGACCAATAGGGAGACTCCATGTGATGAAGTACGTTTAGTACATGGCAGTCTCCTCCGAACACTCTGTGGTTGTGTGTAATCACCATGCTCTACCTATGCACTCTATTTCTTTCATGGCATACAGAATGCTCAATATAGGTTGGCCAATTTTTTTTTTTAATATGTCAAGGTTGAAGAAAAGTTGAAGGAGCAGTGCAAACAATTCTTTGCACCGAACTCTCCCAATTGTTAACAATTTATTAATGTTACTACAATTTACCGCATATACAATACACACACACACACATATATATGATATATATAAATATATAAAATATGCTATATATTATATATATGTATATATAATGAAAGAAGTCAGGGTTTCTTTTCAGAGAATATTTAATAGTCTCTGGCATTAATCTAACTACTGAAGTTTCTTTGCCATGAATTTACCTCTGCCTTCTCCCTCAAGTTTTAAGAACAGAAAATAAGGTGTACTATGTGACTTCAAGCTGTAATTTCCACTGAAATTGTTGAAATCATCAATTGCAAATGGGAACCAAAAGATGAAATTACTTTTCTAATACCCCACCCAGGTACCTTTTATTTTTATATGATGAATATTTCTGCCAAGTCCACCAACACCAAATTTGCACACAATTGCCATTAAAAATAACTTTTTTTCCCTTTACATAAAGAAACAGACAAGAACAAGCACTAAGTTAAAAACTGTTGCCACTTTTAGAAAAATCATTTTGGGCACAGATGATTTTTTTCAGTAATTAAAGTTAAAAAAAGGAATCAATAACAATAAAAGAATCAATAACAAAAAACACCCCCCAAATCAAATTGTTACTCATTTACCACATGGGAGATGGTCTAAGGAGATGTTTCTTCATTCTTCTTGCTTCAGGGAAATCCTTTCTTAATGACAGTGTAAGACGAAAAAAGGTTCTATCATATGTAAGTGATTTGAAAGCATATTTTTAAAGAAACTATTTTAAACCTCTCATAATAGACCTAATATGAGTATCATTTACTCACTAAAGATGACAATACTTTTAAAATCATGATTGCAGAAAGCCTTTAAAAACACAATATAGGGGCGCCTGGGTGGCTCAGTTGGTTAAGCGTCTGCCTTCGGCTCAGGTCATAATCCCAGGGTCCTGGGATCGAGCCCCGCATCGGGCTTCCTGCTCAGCGAGGAGTCTGCTTGTCCCTCTCCCTCTGCCTGCTGCTCCACCTACTTGTGCTCTCTATCTCTCTGTCAAATAAATGAATAAAATCTTTAAAAAAAAAAACAATATAAATATTCTATCACTTGACATGTTTTGTTTTAGTTAATATTCTAGCAAGTATTACCCAAAACAGGACTACACAGGAGGTTGAGAATGAAGATACTTAAGTCACTCAAGTAAAAATTATAATTACACTTTGGGAATGGGTAATTATAAGGGATGAGGCAAATAAAAAGTATTAAAAATATCTAAGTTTCAGTTGCAAATCTTTGCCTTGGATTATAGGACCCTAAGGACAATGTGGGACATCACAAGTTTATATAATTCTCATTGTCTAAGTAGGGCAGAACTTGGTTATGTAAAGTTGTAGAGGATTAGCAATGTTTCATAAGAAGTGATGCAATTCATAATGGCATCCAACTTCTCAAGAACAAGACTGGAAGCCAGAAGATAGCAGATTGAATTCCTTTACAATTCAGTGAGGAGACAACATACCTAGCTAAACTATGAATAAAATGTGTTAGAGGGGTGCCTGGATAGCTCAGTCAGTTAAGGTCTGCGTTTTTGGCTCAGGTTCCTGGGATCAAGCCCCACTTGGGGCTCCCTGCTGAGCTAGGAGCCTGCTTCTCCCCCTCCCTCTCCCTCTGCCCCTCCCCCTGCTCATGTTCTCTCTGTCAAAATAAATAAAATCTTTAAAAAAAGTATGTTAGAACTTTTTTTTTAAAATTTTACCCTAATGATGCGTCTTTTCTTAAAAGCTACTAGAGTTTCTAATTCTGAAATGTGAACTCAAACCAAGAAACAAGAAGATAAATTGTCCAGGAAATATAATGCAACACAACACAGAGATTGCTGATTAAAACAACCAGATGAGCAATTGTGCCCTTCAACCAGTAGCCAGCAACTGAACAGCGAGCCTAGCCTGGAGCAGAATAAGGTCCTGAGGAGGGAGATCTCCCCCTAAAAGGGAGAGCCGGGGGGAGAGAGAAACTTCAGAGATAGAAATATTTGGAGTTGTGTTCAAGTATATGGAAAACTGATAGTTGACATAATAATAATATAAACAGTGACTACTGATTTAACCAAACAGGAAATACAGACAATGCGGGGGCGCCTGGGTGGCTCAGTTGTTTAAGCGACTGCCTTCGGCTCAGGTCATGATCCTGGAGTCCCTGGATCGAGTCCTGCATCGGGCTCCCTGCTCAGCGGGGAGTCTGCTTCTCCCTCTGACTCTCCCCATCTCATGCTCTCTATCACTATCTCTCTCAATAAATAAATAAAAATCTTAAAAAAAAAAAAAAGGAAATACAGACAATGAGAGAATATGGAGAGGGGAAGCAGAATGTGATAGAGCGAGTGTAATAAGCTGAGTTATCTATTGCCAAAAAGGAAGTCAACAGATAACCTCCAAACTTGGCAAATCAAGAAAGAGCAATATACATGGGGTAACCGGGTGATGGGTATTAAGGGGGGCATGTGATGTGATGAACACTGGATGTTATGCACAACTAATGAATTATTGAACACTACACCAAAAACTAATGATGTACTATACATTGGCTAATTGAACTTAATAAAAAGAAAAAAGAAAAGAAATAGTACTATAGACATCTATTTAATGACATAGAGGTGAGGATCAGAAAAGCACATCTAAGAGCATCAAAAGTCATTTTTTGAGACCTGAATTTAGATAATAGGGAGAATTGAGCAGCTGTATATTTTACTATATGACTAATAGTGTTATTTAATTTTACTTTACATCATATATATAATTTTCTTTGATATAAAAAATAATTATAAGGAATTAAAAGTACGCTATAAGAAATCTCAGTTTTGTTAATTATATTGCAAGCAAAAGATGCATTGACAATATGGATCAGCTGTTTTCATTAACATTTGTGTAAAACTCCCACACCAATACCAATAACGGAAAATCAAAGGGGAAATTAGTTTAGTGCTACAAGAATTAACACTGTTTCATTTAAATAAGTGAGACAATTCTGGTTGAACAAGAATAAATGCCACTATATTTTGATGATACAGACTATATTCTCAACAATAAAATGACTTTAAAATTATATAAGGCTACATAGTTAAACAAACAACAAACATATATATATATTATATATAAATTCATATATTTATATATGACACAGATAAAGACATATAGTAATTCTGTGAGGGAGCTTCATTAAAACCGTATGAAGTGACCTGGGATAAGAATTGGGCATGGTACTACCATAAGGGCACAAAAATCCAACTTAGGCTGAGACTCCCTATTAAATGTAGCCAAATGGTCAGGATATAATCAACACTTACACCTGGGTTTTTCTACTGATATCAAGTTCATTGATCTTCTACCTTAATATCAAATAGGAAAAGTGAATTGTATATAAAGTTTTTTAAGTGATTCAACTATAAAAGATGTGGCATAACTTGCTCTGAAATTTATTTTTTCCTCCGATGGTATGAGAGATACCCGGTCTGCAGGGAAAGAGAATTTCAGTCTTTTATCATGTTGATGCTACAAATTTAGATACAAGTACAGACATTTTATATTATCAATTTTATATTGCTTATTATTACTAAGGAGCATTCTTTTGTATTTTATATAGGTCATATAGTCTCATTTATAAGTGTTGAAAATACAAAGAGAGAATGGTTTTCATGACATATATACTTAATTGATTTTGTGTTTCTTTGGAAAAAATAAAGAAATAATGTTCACAGCTTTAAAAAAAAGAAAGAAAGAAAGAACTGTAGAACAGTTCTTTATTCCTTTCCACATTTCTCTTCTGAAACAACCACCACAAAAGTCATCCACCATTGTGCATTTCACACGCACACACACACATACACTTTATGTTATAGATTAAAGCAAGAAGAAAAGATAAAAATCTCACTTCATTCCCATTCTTTGTAGTACAACATCCCAATGATGTTTCATATTTTTTCTGTATGCTTGTGTTTGTCAAGAGGTTTAGCTGAAGCATTTGTTATATAAACTTGTTCCAGCCAAATTAAACAATTCTATTAAATATTGGAGATGATACATATTACATTTATTTGAGAGATAAATAAGTGATGGTTATGCATAACATAAAAAAGAAAACTTCATCAACCATTCTCCTAAGGCATATCTATAAATAAATATGTATCTGCCTTTCATAAGTAAGAACTCCAATATCACACAGATGATAAATTCCCGAGTTGGAATTTGTATCTCCTACACAAAATACTCAAGTAGCTAATCAACATATGCATATATTAAGAGTGTTTTGGGGGCACCTGGGTGGCTCAGGTGGTTAAGCATCTGCCTTTGGTTCTGGTTGTGAGCTCAGAATCCTGGGATCCAGCCCTGGGTCATAGTTGGTCTCCCTGCTCAGTGGGGAGTCTGCTTCTCCCTCTCCCTCTGTAGCTCCCCTCCCAACCACTCCTGTTCTCTCTCTTTAAAATCTTAAAAAAAAAAAAAAAAGTGTTTTTGTTTTGCACTCTAGAATTAAACATCAGATAATGTCATATATCTAAGCTATATATTTCTTATCAGATCAAAACTTTCAAGGACACCCACTGTCATCTTGTCAGGCTTTTATACTGACAATCTTTTTCCTGCTGGAACATCCTTTCTCTGTTTCATATCAGCTACTTAAACGTATCAAAACAAACATATTAAAACAAAATATTTTTATTAAAGGCAAATTCATGCACCTGGCCAAAAGATACTTTCATTGAAAGTGGAAATTGTTATTTTACGCCACTTGTATTGTCTCAGAAAGCAAACACAAATATTGTTACCATAACAACATCTGTGCTTCTGATTTATTATTAGCTTTTTAGTAAATACTGTAAAATGAGCACAGTAGTTGGATTTATATCTCCAAAGAGTAATAAACAGGAGACAATTAGCTGGTAATTATTTCCACCTGCTGAACTCTATTTTGAGGCAATTTGATTAATTAACAGCAAAGATCTGTCATCATTATATGCGGAGCCTTTATTTTTCTTTTTCAAAACACCAAAATACTGTTAACATTAGTTTGGAATAGAGTCTCCTGTCCATTCTCTGGGTCATTGCTCCTGAACTCATTACCCACATAACTGGAAAATGTGGCTACTGTTAATCAATGTGAAAATGTGGTTTTCCTTTAAAAAGTTTATAGTAATTTTGAAAAAAGGAAAACGTATTAAAAAAAAAAAGATGAAAATAGCATTTGAGATGGGTATACCAAATGTTTGACTTGTTATGCATGGGTGGGGGAACTTTTATTAAAATCAAATATATTTTTTAATCACTAAACTCTACCCTGAAACTAATAATAAAAAAATCAAATACATTTTTTGGGAGGAAATTTAGCAATGTATTGAAATTTGCTTGTGTCCTGCATGGACTTTTAATCTTGCTTCTTTGGTTACAGGAATGGTACGAGGCAGTCTTTTAGGTCAATTAGATTTGGAGTTCTTCCTGATTTAAGATTGTGTAAAAACGAATAGCTGTCTCTTGGCTTGCCTTTCTTTCTTTCCAGATTAATACATTGCAATGCTGTATGAACTTCTTAACCAGAGCATACAACTGAGGCCTCTCCCATGTTTAATCTTCATTATGTATGTTAGGCAATAAACAAAGGCCAGCATGAGTGTTGAAAAGTAGCAAAAATGCAAAGTATTGTTTTTTCTTAAAAAATTCATGAACATGCTGGAACAGTAGCCCAACTGTGAGTGTTAGGAAATTTCATAAATTTCATAAATCCAAATTGACAAGTTCAATCTCGCAAATGCTATGTGAATCAAGTCGAAGGAATTCATCATGCTTTCCATGTCATTTGGAGAAAAAAAATATCATACTCTGAAAAAGTAGAAAGTGTACTGTAATGAGCATTTGCATTTCTGAAAGCTTAATTTCTTTACTTTTAGATTCAGAGCATAAAACTTGCCTTTTGTCATTATAAGTGCTGGCTGGAGGAGAGGCATAGATTTTTTCAATCCTTCTTATGATTTAGTTGCTATATTTTATCAGAATTCATGCTCTGCTTGCCACAAGTATGCCATTTTGATATGTATTTAGCTAGCCTTCTGGGAGGGCAGTTTGGGAGACTGAGGAGAAGTAAACCATAGCTCAGGTGTGTTGTAGGTGTGATGCAATCTTATAATCTCAAACAAGCATGGGATAATTTTCAAATAAATTAAAATATATAAGCCCAGTGCATATGTAGATGTTACCCCCCCTTAAAAATCTCTTTCCTGTAAAAGTAGTCATCCACCTCACCTCCATTTATAATTGAAAAGTGATAATTTTTTTTAAAGATTTTATTTATTTATTCATGAGAGACAGAGAGAGAGAGAGAGGCAGAGGGAGAAGCAGGCTCCCAAGGAGCAGGGAGCCCGATGCGGGACTCTATCCCAGGACGCTGGAATCATGACCTGAGCAGAAGGCAGACGCTTAACCATCTGAGCCACCCAGGTGCCCGAAAAGTGATAATTTTAAGCCACCTCCAGATAATGTCATCTTGTCCTTCATTTTCTCCTAAACGAGGAATGTTCAGAACTGAATAAATGTTTAGATTTAATGAGATTATCTCTCAATAAAGGAGGTGATAGTATTGTTATCTGAATTTGGAATATATATACACAAACCTTTAAAGTCACAATTTAAAGAGAAATGGGCAAGTGATGAGCTTACATGTTCCTGAATTTCACAGATCAATGGCTGGCAACCTTTCCTGAAGCTTCCTGAAGCTAATTCCTGAACAAAAAAAAAAAAAAAAAAAATTAGTCATTAATTTATTTTAGACATTACCTTTCCAAAACGGATCTGGGCCCATCTGAAATTAGAGTGCCCCCACCGCCCGCCTTCCTTTTGGTTGTTTGTGTCAGTTATCATTCATTCTTCAAAATGTTTATTTCTTTCAATGATATCATATTCAAGAATTTTTTTTAATTTAAATTTATTTTTTGCAAAGAAATAGGAGAAGAAGGGGGGGGGGAGAGAGAGAGGGAAAGGGAGAGAAAGGGAGGTCCTTAGGTATCTAAAGCAATATGGTCTTTAGTGTTTGAAAGCATGGGATGTGGGGTCTAAACACCTGGGTTTAAATCCAGATGCTGCCGAGTTAGATGTGCCTGATCTCTGGGAAATTACTTATCTCAGTCTGTGGCTCAGTTTCCTCATATGAAAAAGGAGTTAGTAATCTACTTTTTGAACTTTCTGTGAAAATGATGTGGATTAATTCCATGCAAATTTCTTAACACAGAATCTGGCACATAATAAACTTAGTAACTCTTAGCTCTCAAGCAAAAGTGACTCCGTGGTCCTTACAACTAACCTTGGTCAGGTTTAAATCTAAACCAAACCCAATTCAAAACTGCTTATTCCATAAGAAACAAGCCATTGGATACTAATACATTTTGTTGCTGTGGAATTTGGGCTCAAGATGAAGCAATTATAATTTAGGGAGTCACATTCTAAACTTATAACTTAATTAAATTCAGTTCTCAAGGTGCCTGGATGACACATCTGGAAAAAATGGAATTCTTTGGCACAGAAACCATTTCACATACAGTAATATCTGATTTGTGATACTGTTGTTTGGCCTCACAGTTGATATTGTGATAGACCAATCCAGATGTGCCGCAAGCCCTAAGTCCAGCGTGGTCTTGCTAATGCACACAGTGATGGAGCCAGTCCTGGTGATGTTATGGATAACCAGAACAGAAGAGTGATACAATGCAGCTGGTGAGCCAGATTGTGTGTCTGCAGAATAAAAATGACTGCAGAACATATATGCTTTACAATTGTGTTCTCTGGCTTTTCCATAATATTTTAACAAGGTGGGAGGAATAATCTAAGCAGAAGTAATCCATATCTACCAGGTGCACCTGCATCTGAGATTGGAAATTAAATCTGAACAACAAAACATTTTTGGTGGGAAAATGCCAGCAGAGCTTTGGGAGCGGGTTAAACAGCAGGTATCACTGGAACCGCCTAACTGTTAAAGACTTTTGATGTCCTACTTCAAAGTCCACTTGTGGTGTGACTTGGAAAACTTAAAATTCTCCATGTTTCAGTTTTCTCCTCTGTGAGAAGGGGATGATATTGTACCCAGACATGGAGGTATTAGGAGAATTTAATGAGTCCATGTATGTAAACCACTTAGCATGATGCATGGCACATGATAAACCCCAATCGATATCCAGAACAGATGCAAAACACATACAAAGTATCTAGAGATTAGGAAGAATGGAGAAGATCTACCCTCTTGTGTGTACTAAGTACTTGGTATAGAATCTTATCTGACTGTTTCCTAGTCCCACCCTGCCAAATCAGGGCTACATTATGACTTCCATGGGTCCTTCCTCCACAATTTTTTTTTAAATTACACTTTATGATAATATTGATAGAAAGGCAAATATACTAATATGGATGAAAACATTGTTTTTCAACCTAAAAGTTCAGGTTCTTTTCCTCCCTGATTTTAAAAGAAATTAAAACATGTTTGTTAGCCCCTGGAAGCATTGCCATTTAACCATTGAAAATCAAAAGAGTTAAGAAACTGAATGCAGATTTACATATTTATTTATTTAAAAGATTTTATTCATTTATTTGAGAGAGAGAGAGCAAGAGAGAAAGCATAAGCTAGGGGGAGGGGCAGAGGGAGAGGAAGAAGCAGGCTTCTCACTGAGCAGGGAGCCAGACAAAGGGCTCGACCCCAGGATCCCTAGGTCATGACCGGAGCCGAAGGCAGATGCTTAACTGACTCAGCCACCCAGCCACCCCAAGATTTCCATATTTAATATGTGGCAGAACAGGGATTTTAAATTTGAGTTGAATTCCAAAGTTCATGTTCTTCTTCCCTTCTCACTGAGTGCTTCTCAAGGGGAGGTGTATCTGGAATGGTCCCTGTTTGTCTTTGGCCACTGTCCCTCATTCCAGGGCCACCTTCTTCCTGTTGACTTTCTCTTGCGGGCATCCCTCTTCCTTCTTTCTGTTTCTGATCTCTTCCTTTAAGATCTCCCCCGAATTTCCTCCTTTTCTCAGTATCAAAACTTTCATTGTCTCCTACTTAGTAACCAGTTATTAAATTTTTTCAAAACAATCCAGTAGATTACATTCCACGAATATATTAATGACTTGATAATGACACATGTTTCTCATTGAAAAATAGTCTCATTAATAACAGAAGAATCCTGAAGTTGAAGGACTTTGATATAAAATATTGCTTCAATAATAGTAGCAAAGTACTACAAAACGGGTGGCTTCCACAACAGAAATTTATTTTCTCATAGATCTGGAGGCTAGAATTCCACAATCAAAATGTCGGCAGGGTCCTTATCTACTGATGGCTCTGAGGGAAGGATCTGTTGCAGGCTTCTCTTCTTAGCCTGTAAATAACTGCCTTTTCTCTGTGTCACCTCACATCATTTTCCCTCTATGTATGTCTGCAAGTCCAGTTTTCCCTTTTTTTATAATGGGAAGTCGTATTGGATTGGGGCCCATCCTATTGACCTCAGGGGTCAGGGGGTTAGGACTTTGACATAGAATTTGGAATGACCCCATTCAACCCATAACAAAATGTTACAGATTGAAATATAATAAAACCAACTGTGGAGAAAGTTTTGATTAGAATACTGAGCCTGGATGGCTCAGTACATTAAGTATCAGACTCTTGATTTCAGCTCAGGCCACAATCTCAGGGTCATGAGATGGAGCCTGGCATCAACATCAGCTCTAAGCTGGGTGTGGATTCTCTCTCTCCCTCTGTCCCTTCCCTTCCCCTCACACCTGCTTATGCGCACTCACTATCTCCCTCAAAAAAAAAAAAGAAGAAGAAGAAGAAGAAGAAGAAGAAGAAGAAGAAGAAGAAGAAGAAGAAGAAGAAGAAGAAGAAGAAGAAGATCTTTTCTAACCTCCCTGATATCACTCTATAAAAAAAGGTCCCCTCATTCCCATGGACAATGCATTCATTCAGACCCATACCTTCTTCTCCCAGACTGCCATAAAAGATACTCCCTTGTCTTTTTGTTTAACTCTATCACCACCTTTTATAAATAGATAAACACATATTAATACTCTCAGGCAATAGATAATAATGCACCTAAACCAGGATCATACAACTTTGACAATATTGGCATTTGGGACCGGAAATGTTTTAATTGTGGGGGGCTGTCCTGTGCATTGCAATATATTTAACCATATCCTTGGCCTCTGCCTACCAGATGCCAGGAGCATCCCCTTCTGACAACCAAAGTTCTCTCCAGATATTACAAATGTCCTCTGAAGGAAGGAGGGGCAAAATCACCCCCAGGTGAGAACCACTGCTTTAAACAAATATAATTGAAATGCTTAGGCCAACAAGGTATTAACAGCTGCTTTATAGAAAAATTCTGATAATTAATAATGATTATCTTAAAAGAATTTTAAGATCTTTTAGAACAAGATTCTTTTTTCCTTTAAAACAAAGTAGGAGCCAAAAGAGATTGACCATTACCACCTAGTAATAAAGGCAAGGATAGAGACTTTATGGTAATTAAACAAAAAAGCTGACTGAAATTAATGATTGATAAAATGGGCATTGTCTCTTGGCCTTGCTCCTTATAGTGAGGGGCTAAATTATCTGCCCCTTTGCATCTCAATTATCTTTTAGAAATTGTGCATGCTTGTAGCCTTGACAAACAATTCATTAGAATGTATTTGTTTGTGTGAAGTGTCAAGGAAATTGTGCCATTTTGGAAGACCAAAGACCTTAGGTCTCTTACTTCTATCCCCAGTCTGTCATCATTTATGACATACATTTATTTTTACTCGCATCCATTCATGTGTTCATTCATTCATTTGCTCATTCATTCATTCAACAAATTTGGTGAGTACCTACTGAATACCAGATGCTATGTTAGACATCATGGTAGCAAAGTCACTATAACTATAGATATGCTTGTTATGTGCTATTACTTAGGAAAACAAAGGTATGTATTTGTTATGTGTTATTATTTAGGAAAATAAAGGTTGTAGTGGGATCTGAGAACTTGTCTAGTAAAATCACTGATGCTGCAGCAGTTGGTTCAGAGAAGAAGGCAATGTAACCCAACCTTATTCAACCTTAGGTCAAGATTTTTTGTCTGACAATCGAGAGAACACTTTTATTCCTGTTGGACATGCGTGAGGGTGCTGATGGCCTTCCTTGTCCCTGGCCTCTGACTCACAACCCCAGAGAGGATGTGTCTTAGGTTGAGGGAATCAGGACTGCAGAGCAGAGAGATGAAAGGAAGCTTGGTACTTGATGTCATCATTAAGTAACCAGATACACCTTTTTTAGAAGCTTGAAATGCTGTTGCTATTTTCTGATACTTTGTCAATTGTCTGTCTTTTTTAAAAAATTGTATAGAGTGTTTATAACTTGCTACTAAAAGCATCTACCCATTCAATCCTTAGACAAAGATAGCAACTTGGAGGTGGTAATGCCTTTTTTTTGTTTTTTAAATTTCGTGAAGCTCTTTTTTTAAGCAGGTTAAGCATCTCTTCTTGGTTGATGTGAAGAATAGAAAGTTTATATGTGACCTTTAAAGTAGAAACCACACTAAAGTGCTGTGGGTGGAGCTAATCCCTTTCTCGTCCCCTATCAGAGCAGAATTTTGTGAGTTCTGTGCAGTTTTCTCTTAGTGCAAAATGAAGGTGCAGCTTTGAACTTGCCGGACAGACTCGAACAGCACCATACTGGTGGTCCGAGCATTCCGATCCACACCTTATCATTAACACCTCAGCTCTCATACCTCAGAATGGCTTGGATTGTAGGTCTTCTCTGTGAGCTAAGGAATAGAAACATTCTTTAAAAATAAAATGCATTTTTTTGGGGGGGGGGCTGGAAAATATTGTTTCTTACAGATTAAAATTCAGAGATTTCAAGCCTTTGAAGAAATTATAATGAAAAAGGATTCCTGCTTTTCCTATATGTATGCTTTGTCTTATGATAGCTATGGAATTGATCCTGTCCCAAGCAGGACTCAGTGGGCCTCTATGATGCTCTTATGATCCCTCCATCTGTTTTCTCATCTTTCTTTCAATTCATCTTAGGAGTCTGTGAAACATTCCCCTCTCGTCTTTCAGCCAGCCTGATGAATGATTTTCCAAACATTTCCATATCATCCCCTCTGCATCAATTTTCAGGTCAGCAATCTCTGTAAATGGTTTATTGTGATCAAATATATCAATGTAGAAGACTGTATTTGTTAGAAGAAGGTGTGAATTGTAAATTCCTAAAAATTGTCACATTTTTCATTGAAGGTATTTGTTGACAAAACGCAAATGTCAATAAAACCAATCCCCAGGGTTTGTCTCTATAGAGTATCTATCATCTATCTATTGACTTACCTACTAAATGTCTGAAAGAATCTTCAGCTCTCAATAATCTCACTAAACCAGTATCAACTGAGCTATGCTTTACTGTGTGCCTGGTGGCAGTGTCTTTGATGGGTTGATGAGCAAACCGAAGATATAAAGTATGTTTGTACTGTAAGTAGCTTTGAGTCTGGCTGAAGAAATAATATTAGCAGATATAATCATTTGTATGAAACATGATTCTGATTCAACAACCTGCATCTGATGAGGGATAGGGCAGTCAGGAAAAGCCTAATGAAGAAGGAGGAATTAAAGCAGAGTCAGAAATGAAATGATAATTTCAAATGGATAAGAAGGATTGCTGGTATTATTAATCAGAGTGGGGAAGTGGGAACCAGGCCAAAGACACAGCCATTAGAATAAGCACAAGATAGGTGTATAAAGATAAAAGTAATAATAATGATAGTAGAGATTTTTAGGGGTGCTATTCCTGTGCCAGGCTACAAGGCATTTTGCATGTTGTATATCAGACAGGTTATATTATCCATATCTTTTCCACAATAAAATAGGTAGTTTTTCTAAAAGGTAAATGATAATGTTCATTGTAAAAGAAGTGTGACTATATAAATACATAATATGTATATATATATGCAAATACACATTTTTATATTATGTGTATAGATAGATAGAAATATAAAATCACTTGAAGTCTCTCCCTTGATGTAATTATTTAGCATTTTTACACTCAATGTGTTCATGCATCTCTTATAAATTATAAACAATATATAAATGAGATTCAACCAAATACTCTGACATAGGGGTTTGTGTATGTGTTTGTGTGTATCTTTTGCAAAAGCAACCTTTTTGGAGGACTAGGGAGGGACACAGAATGGTAAGAGTAGTTTAACCTCCCTGCTCCACTCCAACCCTACTCCCCGCCCCGGTGATTTTTGCTAAAAGGTCTGATGGATTACTTTTCACACTTTTTTTCATGTTCATATAAACACACACGAACTCACAAACACGCATACATGTAGGAGATAAGGGAAGGTCATTTTAGAGTTTACTAAAAGCTGATCGTATACTATAAACTTCACAACATCTTGCTGTTTCCATGTAATATGTACACCTTGGATATCTATGTCAACTTCTAGAGATCAAATTCATATATTCGTGGCTGCATTCAATGGTATGGATAGACCACAGTTTTCAGAACCATTATCCTACTAATAGATATTCACATTGTTCCAATTTTTTTTTAATTCGGTACAAATAGTACTATGAAAAAACATCCTTACATTTGAATTATTTCATGTTGGTGATTTCTGTTTAAATATTGTTTAAGGTATTAAAGTATATACTGACAGATTACATTCCAAGAATGTTGTAACAATTCACATTTTCATTAGCCAGCAATATTTTACCACTTTTTAATGTGTATAAATGAATATAGCATGATTACTATAAGTTGCATTTCTCTGAATAAATGAATAAACGAATTTTATCTAATGAATATTTTTGTTTATTTAATGAATATTTATTCATTTATTAATAAATATGTGTATTTGTTTACCATCATTCAAAATCTTCAACTGATAGTGAGTGTATTTCCTGTGTTGCCAGTCTCTGAAAGACTTTTTTCCAGCCTACAATACAGTATTGTTAACTAGTCACCCCGCCTGTATGCTAGATCGCGAGAACTTACCGTATCTAAAGGAACCTTTTTACCCTATGACCACCGTTTCCCCAGCCCACAGTTCTGGGGAAGGTGGAGCGGCTGAGGTTGACACTGGCAGAGACCGTGGGTGGAGGCTACACCTCTGCAAGGGGTCTGCTGTGGCGGTGGTGGTTAGAGCTACCGTGCTCCTCAGTGGCAAAGCCCGTTGGGTTCTCCTGTTGACCCACGGGGAGATGTTCTAGCTTGGGGCATCCCCTTTCATGCCGGGTCCTTTGTACTGGCACGTAGAGAGCATCAATGGAGCCGGAGTTCTGGGCTGGGGTAGATCACCAGGGGGTCTGGAGCCTAGGGTACAGATGAACTTGCTGCAGTGGTGGTGCCTTTGTCTGAGGTGCGGGCATATGCAGATTGCCCACACCCTAGGGTCTCAGTCAGGACGTTGACCGGCCATCCCAAGGGCCGTACCTGGGCCCCAGGAAGAGGCATGAGATGCAGTATCAGCACATGCCTAGGGATGACAGTGCGGAGCAGTTGCCTCGGCTCAGGGATCGGGGCACGGCAGTAGTACGGTCCTGGGGATGGTCGGTCAACGTCCTGAACGAGGCCCCAGGCTGCAGGGTGCAGAGCAGCAGAATGTAGCTCTGTGACTCAGGACCCAGAGGACATGGCAAAGTTCCAGCGTGCCCCAGTGACAGCGAGTCAAAGGTATGACTTAGTACCCACGGAGGGAGGCACAATGCCATTGGCAGCCCTAGGTCCTGTAGATGACCGACGGAGTCCTCATCCGCGGGCGGGGGTGGGGGGCGGTTAAGGATCAACTCAGGTCCTCGGGGGACAGGACTCACTGCAAGAAGAGCTCCAGCCTGGAGACTCCCTGCGGTTTTATCATCTGGGCTCAGCATTGGTGAAGACTAGAGGGGTACTTGGTAGCAAAGACTGTGGATGTTCATGGCAGCAATTAGGTTTTGTGGGGTGGTCCCATTCTCCTTTCCCCTAGGGGGTGAAATCCCTCGAGGGGATCCTTCTTGGAACCACACGGCCAAATTGACAAAGGAAAATCGCAATGAGATATCACCTCGCACCTATTAGGATGGCTATTATCAAAAAGACAAGAGAAAACAGATGTTAATAAAGATGTGGGAAAAGAGAACCCTGGTGAACTCTTGGTGGGTATGTAAATTGCAGCCGCTGTGGTGAACAGCACTGAGGGATGGTGAGATCCTTTCTATGCTTTTCTATGGGGCCATCCTGAGTTTCTGGGCTCCACAATGCTCCTGATGCTTCTTCGTTGAAATCCAGAGCTTTCTCAAAGTTAGTTGTCAGTTTGTAATTGTTTTTTTTTTCATTGCTTTTGTTGTTTTGGGGGGGAGAATATGAGTGTTGGGACCTCCTAATCCATCATCTTGATGATGTCACTTAAGATCTTCTTTTCAAAGTCATCTCTTTAGTAGAAGAATCCAGCATATTTTTATTTATGTAAAACCTAATGTGTTTATACTTTCACCTTATAATCTTATATTGTACTTGTTCACACTTCCTTTACCCTATTTTTCTCTTTTTCCGTTGCTCATTTATGTTGATTTGAACAAGTTATTTTGTAATCCAGTTTTTCCCTTGTCAACTTAGATGTTCTGTTGCACATACACAAATATGCACATCTCTTTTACCCTTACAATCACTCAAACATATTTATGCACTATTGTATGAAAAAAATACTATGTGTTTTCCCTTCCAGTTCATTAAATTCCCTCATGATCCTGCATTTAACTCAGTAAGATAAAACCGTTAGAATTATTTTATTACAGTGTTAATGTCAGATGCAACTTTTAGAATATTATACTCATCTTCATTAAATTAAAAAAACAAACTTTCATTGCTTAGTAAAGAAGGACCCAATGATAAATCTGAAAATACTTACACAAACAAGTGAGAAAGGGCTCATGGAAGTGCAAAAGAAGAGGTAAAAGAACCAAACAGAAGTAGTTATGATCAAATGTGTAAATTTATTTTTAAAAACATTTATTTGGAAATATAGAGTTAAAAAGTAATTCATTCAAGTCATAAAATCTGAATAACACGGATGAAACAAGCAACTATTTTTTATATAAATAAAAATGTGGCTTTGGATAATAAAAGTAAGTCTATATCAGACTGTACCTTCCACTATGTGTTACTTGATTATTCTACTTCACCAGCCAGAAGTACAAATGAGTCACAGTCACTTATATTTTTAATTAGGGTCCAAGTTCTAACCACCTAACCTATTAAATAATTCAGAGTCTCCATGTCCAGGCTTTGTTCCACTATCCTGGCTTCAGCCCATCTTTTCATCCACACTTATAAAGGGCTCTAAATGCTTATTCAGACCTGATTCCAATTTCCAGGGAGTGTGACAAATGGAGTCTGATTAAGTTCACTATTGGTTTCCTCTCTTCTTTTATCCCTCTAGTTTTACCATTGAAAAATAGTCATGACATTCATGAAGAACACCTGTCGACTAGTAGAAGGGGGATTTGTTCATTCTGATACCTGTGAATAATGATGATCAGCCCTTGTATCTTGTTTATGCATCCTTTACTTCCTACTGATGTGGTCAACAACTGTTTTGAATGCACTGTAATTATCCCAAGTGGTCAAATTGAAGGGAATTCTATGCTTATCCACATGAGTTGGAACCTGTTCTGTGATAGACTATAACTGTCCACACACACACACACACACACACACACACACACACACACACTCTTTCTCACTGTCCATCCACTTATACCTGTTCCTGTTCCCCTTCTCTTTCTCTACTTTCCCTTCTCAGAGTCCCCCACCCCCAAAGTTTTCACAACCAAACTTCACTTCCTACCAGAAGTTCAGACATCATTCCCTCAGCAAAATTTCTCCACTCAGGTTTTCTTTAGCTTTTCCATATTAGAAAATCTCGGGAGGTATCATCCCATTTTATAAGAAAGGTTCCATAATACTGAACTTCAACAGGAAAAAAGCCAGAAAAACCATCCCTTGCCTCCCAAGAGGTAACAACTTCATGAAAATACACCAATGTCCTTCTAGGGGATCAGCTCTACTCCCAAGGGTCTTTGAAGAGTGATCTTCATTAGATCATGACATGCCTGCAACAGGAGGCCTACTTACCTTACCTTTGCATAATCTTGAAGAACCATTCAAGAATTCTAGAAAGCGTAAAGAAAATTCTAGCTAGGCACCTTCTGAGTTCTTAAGAATTAAATAATTTGCTCTCTTCTTAAGCCAAAGCATTTTAAGTTCTACCTCACCAGGCAAGGGGATGGCGGCCTGGGGTAAGTTATCTTCAGAATTCTTACAGGGGTTGACATTCATGGAAGCATGAAAATATACCATTCATGAATAGAGGATAGGACTAGGAATAGCTTTTAGATGACATATGATTTCAGCTTTACAGTTAACAAAAACAGGAAATAATTTATAAACTCTTATACGAGATATGTTTTATCTAATCTTAATTTGTGAATTTTGATGATACAGGTATTTTTATAAAAGAAAAATTTGTAAATGTTTCTTCTTCCAAGTTAGTCTTGAATAAGGGATTGAATGAAGTCAAGCAACATAACTAATTCTGGGAAACATTCCTAGAGTAATTTGGGGTTATGTTTATTCCTCAGAAGGGAACTAGTTTCTAGAAGCTATTTTAAACACCAGGGTTTGAAAATAACTGTAGTGATCAGGAATAGAAGTTATCTCTGTGTGTCTTCGTGACTGTTAGGAAAAATAACTTCTAGAGATTTGGTTGGGGACCATTCTCCAATATTTAAAGGAAAACATTTCAATATCTGGGGGATATAACTGAATACTTAAGTGGTACCCATGATCAGACAGGACCATCCTTTAGAGAGATGTGAAATAAAATCTGTAAAGACTATTTTATCCTATTGATGACCTACAGGGTCATGAGTTCTTGGAAATAAAGCCTAATGTTTTTGGTCCCTAGCTCACATGAATCTTTTTCATATGTTAACACGAGGCATCTTTTTCTTAATGCTGTAAGACAATTTAGAGAAGAAGATGGATTTCTGTAGATAATTCTGGATTCAAAAGCTGTGAAAGCCACCTAATATCTCTAAGCCTTGGTTTTCTCTTTTAAAAAACATAGGGATTGCCTATAACACCCAGTGCTCCATTCAATACATGCCCTCTTTAATACCCATCACCAGGCTAATATGCAAACAATGAATTATGGAACACTACATCAAAAACTAATGATGTAGGGCGCCTGGGTGGCTCAGTTGGTTAAGCGACTGCCTTCGGCTCAGGTCATGATCCTGGAGTCCCAGGATCGAGTCCCGCATCGGGCTCCCTGCTCAGCAGGGAGTCTGCTTCTCCCTCTGACCCTCCTCCCTCTCATGCTCTCTGTCTCTCATTCTCTCTCTCTCAAATAAATAAATAAAATCTAAAAAAAAAAAACTAATGATGTAATATATGGTGATTAACATAACATAATAAAATTTAAAAAAAAATAGGAGGGACAATACGAGAAAGTTAGAGGACGCGTATAGGAGGTCCAACATCCAAATAATAAAAGTCCCTGAAAAAAGAGAATGGAGACAACAAAGAAGACTGAATCATTAAAGAAAGAAGAGAATTTTGAAGAATTAAAAATTCAAGTATCTAAATCTAGAGGTCCTGCTGAGTGTCAAACACAATGAAAGAAAATCTACTGACTCTAAGACACATCATGAAATTTCAGAACAATAAGGATGAAGAAAGATTCAGAGAGAAAAATCAGGTTCTATAGTGAGGATCAGGAATTGAATAATACTGGACTTCTCAACAGCAGCACTGGGAGGTAGCATAGAAAGCTGAAATAATACCATCAAAACATTAGAATGAGAGGACTCTGCTGCCCAGCGGTATCAGAGTTCTCCAGAGAAATAGAGCCAATGGGCACTATATATCCTATTGGGTATGTAAGTGTATAATTGTACATATTTATGGAAATATATAAATGGATTTTTCTTTAAAAAAAACATAGGGATTATAATCCTATTTGCTGTGTGATTGTGAAGGATAAATTATACCAATTTTGTGCAAGTATCTAACATAATCCCTGTCACATAGGTGACATTTGACAAATTATTTCCCTGACATCTTTCTTGCCATGTAATTATCTGATTTCAAAAATCTAAGAGGTCAATTAGTTGTCTCATATTTTTCACTTTAAATGTAAACAGAGTCCCCTGAAAAGGTGAAATAAAACAATATTTGGTTTACTTGGTGACTGTCTTTCCAAGAATCAAAGATTGCAAGGAAAAGAAAGTAATTCCAAATAGTTAAAAAAAAAAAAAAAGGACAGAGAATGTGGTCAGGCCTGGGAGGGGCTCGTCACAGCAACTGGCCTGCCATTGGATAAAAAGGTAATGTTTATCCTCGTCCTCTTCAGACTAGCCTGCTCTCTTCCCTTATAGCTTGACCTGGCTGCCCCAGTTAGTTTCATTTCTCAATGCCCCAAATTATGTGGACATGCTGAACCAGAAACCACAGCTAATTTATCTAGTAGCTTCTGGTACAATTTGTCTGCCTGATTCAGACTTTCTGGGTGAAAAGTCCACTCCTCTGGTTTCATTTTCCCTGAGGGCCTAGTCCAGGAACCCCCTCTCCAAGACAGTGAGTGGGTTGGTCAAGTTCTCTGTGAAGGGAATTTGAGACAAGGAGAAAACGTTGACCATTTCACATACATTCACCTCATGAGAGGGCAAGACGTACACAAGAGGGCTGCCAACCACGCACTCACCTTTTCAGAAGAAATAGAATGGTTGCTACTTTATGTGACAGATCGCTAAGCTTGTATCTCAGGGTATGATGCAAAATGATTGGAAATCCTTGGATGTTGTGGCCCAGATCAAGTCTTAGTCATATACCACCCCCCTTTGTTTTTCACTGTTTCTTTTTAGCCAGCTCTTCTATGTCCAAAACCAATTTGTCTATTTCTTCTTTCAATAATTAGCAGATGCAAAATACAAATGGCATGGTCAGTAAAAGTATTCACCTGAGCCCAGTGATCCATCTGGAAAATGACTAAGGAAATACAAATCCACTACTATAATACTAAACCCCTTTTCTCCTTCTAAAAAGTAAATTTAAATATCTTATTTCTATCTATATTTAAATAAGGGTATATTAAAATGCACATTATGAGGACATCCCAGATTGCACAAATCATGCATTTTCTATGTCATTTCAAGCATATTAATTCAAAACCTAACAAAAGAATTTTTTCCCTCTTGCACCTCAGTGATGAGCTAATCTATGAAAAAAAATGCAACATCTGCTAGAGCTATAAAACAAATGAAAAATTAATTAGGTACTTGAAGGTCTCCTTTTGAGACAATGGAGTTTAGTCGTGTCTTAAATCCTCTTACAGCTTAAACTGTGTGTTCAGTCTGGAAAAGATCTTCCCTTGTTTCCTGATCATTGTGTTTTCAGATCATTTTCTTCGTTTTAGCTGGCCTGGGAGTTTTGGTTCGAGGAGTTGCAATGTCTTTCATTAAGTTACAAATGCTCCCTCAGCATTCTGAAAGCCAGCTAAGAACGTCTCCACGTCTTTAATAGCTTTCTTGTTTTTAATCTTTCAGTACTAAGATAGTTTGTGGGGAAAAATGTATACACACACACACACACACACACACAGTTAAGTGTTTGGTGAGTATCTATTTTGCACCTTGCTTATGGCTACTTTTCAAACTTCCTTTTGCCTTCCTGTTGGTTCTCTTAATTCTGATGTATCACACTTCAAGATACTTTCTCCCACACAAGTATTTGCCAAAATACATATAGAAAATATTTTTAAGCACCAAGTAACATGCTAGGTGCCAGGATTATAGAAATAAATTTAAAGAATAATAGTTTCCGCCTTCTAAGAAGTTTGCACAATAAAGCTTAATATAAAAATGCAGTGTGTTGAACAGTTTGATGAAAGTTTGTTACAATCTGTGGAGGCTTTTATCTCCAGAGTCATTAACTCACTTGTAGATTTAGTGAATGTTTCTAAGAGGGGAAGACTCCCAGTATGTGTTTGGAAAAATGAAAAGTTAATTTGTCAGAGTGGGTGGGAGATGTTCCAGGTAGTAAAAAGAGAATGGACAAACATCTGTGTTGTGAATGTCAGGAGACATTTTCGAGCATCAAAGTACTTTATATATTCGGAGCATAAACGGTGGCTATGATACAGTGCTCTCTCTCTCTCTCTTTCACATACACACACACGAACACACACACGCACATGCAAAGCAAAAGCAGTGAAGAAAAAATAAAAGTGTCTGAACTTCATACTGACAGAATTTCTCAACATATATTTGTGGGCAAGGGCAAGGGAAGATTAACTTTCCTGACAGTCCTAAGAAGAAAAACCTTTCGGGGCGCCTGGGTGGCTCAGATGGTTGAGCGTCTGCCTTCGGCTCAGGTCATGATCCCGGAGTCCTGGGATCGAGTCCCGCATCGGGCTCCCCGCTCTGCGGGAAGTCTGCTTCTCCCTCTGCCTCTCTCTCTCTCTCATGAATAAGTAAATAAAATCTTTAAAATTAAAAAAAAAGAAAAAAGAAAAACCTTTCTTCATTCAGGAGTTTGAAGGTATGTTCCTCAAACTCTATGTCACTTTCTTCCCTCCAAAACTCTAACCACAGTTTAGCACCCTCAGTGACAGTTGTCCCAAAAGCCACTGGACCTATCTTAGGCCCAGAACAATTTTCAAACCAAGAACCACATGAGCCTTAACGCTGGGCAAATAAGAAGATAAGTGTCGCGCAGCGGGCCAACTGCTGTACAGTTTTCAGGTTCATAATTTTCTTTAAAAAGCAGGTTAATTACATTCCTTGAGTTCATCTCCTGTGGCTAGTCAGCACAGAAAGGTACCTGACCAAAGCACCAAAAGATTGTCACAAAATTCACTTTTGTTTCCTTCTTTCCCAACATCTGGTAACCCCAAAATGTTTATCCTCAGGTTAGTCCTATAATCCCTCCCTTCCTGTATTGAATCAGAAGGGAGATATTGGGAATGACTGAGTTGGCAGGTGGTAATCTTCTATGAGGCTGAGCCCATGAGATTTAAAGACTCTGTGCTTCAGGCACTCATTCTTGAATGAGATATCTTGCCCCTATGGCTTATCTTTCTTGCCAAGCCCAGAAAATTTGCAAGATTTAGGTCTTGTACATTTGATATTTGAAAAATATTCTTTTATGTAACATACATTATATAATCATATGTTCTCATTGTAAAAATTTTCAAATTATAGAAAATTACATAGAAGTAAACATAAATCAGGCATAATCATTCGACCCCCTGGTGTTTAACTGCTCTGAGACTTTTGATCCATCATTGCTAATGTTTTACCTATATATTAGTTTGCTAGACTGTTATAACAAAATACTACAGTTCAGTGCCCCACACAACAGAAATGTATTGTCACAGTTCTGGAGGCCAAAAGTTCAGGATATTGGTAGAATTGGTTCCTTCTGAGAGCCTTGAGAGAAAAGTCTGTCACTGGTATCTCTCACGGGCTTATAGATGGGCTGTTTTGTGTCTGTGTCTTCTCATCATCTTCCTTCTGTGAGTGTTTCTGTGTCCAAACTTCCTCCTTTCATAAAGACACCAGTCATATTGGATTAGGGCCCACCCTAATGACCTCATTTTAACTTGATTACCTCTGCAAAGACCCAACTCCAGATAAGCCACATCCTGAGGTAATGGGGGTTAGAACTTCAACATAGAAATTTGAAGGGGACACAATTCAACCCATAACAGCCTAATTGAGATCAAAAGGCAGTTTGACATTCTGTGCTTATGTTTTATCGAACATTATAATGAGAACATTTTTCCATATTATTAACAGATCTCCAAAAGGAGATATTTTAAAAATATGTAAAAGAAAACAAAATGTTTGTGATGAATTAAGTGAAAGTTTTAGAATAATATTATGCCAGTTGAAAATAAGTTTACAAATATATTTGTGTGTGCATATTCTTTCATATATATGTATATACATATATATATAAAAGCATATATATATGTATATATAGCCTCTCTTTTTAAATATGTGTGTGTGCATGTATGTGTGTTTGTGTGTGTATGTGTATCTGCATGTCTGTATATTTGTGTGGAGAACTGTGATGGAACAGGCTTCGATGGATCAGCATATGGGCATGTGTGTGATTCTAGAACTGGATAGGGTTGGTTAGAGCATAGGTCCCACAAAGTTGAGAGAAGAACTTTCATTCTTCTGGCTTCTTTACTTCCTGCCTCCAAGAGGAAAATAAAGTGGGGTGAAAGGGGACATATGAGGGGTCAGAGGATTCTCCTCTTACTTTCTCTGAGATTGTCTGTGACGTCTTGTTCTGGAATGCTGAGAGATGACCAACATCAAGAGTTTGTTCTCAATCCATCTTCAATGCTGATGAACTTGATTAAAGAAATTTACCCTGTGTCTTCGACAGTTTTTTTTAACCAAAGTTTAACTTATGGGCGGGCCTTTTATGCCGTAAGTTTCACTTTATATTTTAATGGGAATATTGTTCAGCTTTCTTTGCATTATGTTGCAATGAAAAACAACCCCCAGATTTTAGTGATGTTAAATACAAAGGTTTATGTATCAGTGATGTTACATGTTCTTGTTCCTATGACTTCAATCCGTATGGTCTTCGCTTAGAGACCTAGGCTGAGGAAGAAGTCCCTACCTGAACATGCAACTCCTATGAAAGATGGATGAGAGAGAGAGAGAGGGAGGGAGAAAGAGAGAGACATGTGGAGGAGAGAGAGAGTGAGCACAAACAGACCCTTGTGATCTTAAAGCTCTGCTTAGGCATGTCGCCCATCACTTGCATTCATAGTGCACTGACCAAAGTTTATGGCCAAGACTTATATCCGTCATAAGGAAATATAATCATCTTATAGGAAGATACTGCAATTCACATGGTGTTGGGTAAGAGTATGTTAATTAACCTCTCACTGGAATGACAATCTACCACAGTCCACCTTTTTGGTTTTTTTGGTCATAGAGATCCTTTCCTCTTGGACATAAAATACACTCATGTATTCTTGAAGAGAAACATAACAATGATCTCATCCAATCATAGCATTAGGCCCAAAGTCCAGAAACTTGTATTCTCTACATAACATGCAGATCAGTCTCCTGTTTATGCAGAAATTGATGAACCATACAGGTAAATCATCTGTTCCCTCCCCACAAACATACTCAATGTAGCATGGTGTATAAAAGGCAGGGTAAACACAAGTAACATTCTTACTCAGAAAGAGGGATAATGGGAGGCCTACTGAGGCCTCTGGGCCAAAGCAATTCTGAAACACTGCTCTGCAGATGTTTGAAGGACTTGCAGCCCTGGGAATAAGGAATGCTGGTTGGTTAGGTCCTGGCTCTCCTCCCTAAAAATAGCAACTTAGTATTTTGTCATTCGTGGTTCTTGTGCCAGAGGGAAAAGAGAGAAATGGTAGAACCATGATTTGGCTCTTAAAGTTTCTGCATATGTCACCTTGTGCTCATTAAATCGACCAAAGCAAATCACACGGACAAGCCCAGCATTAATGGGATGGAGAAGTCTGCTCCTCTCATAGGGAACTTTGCAAGTCACACAGCAGTACTTTGGATGTAAGATCCTCTGAAGTGGGGGTAGAGGAGGGAGAAAAAAAAAATTAAATGAATCTATGCCAGAGGATATTTTAATGCAGAGTTAGGGACAACTTGGCCTTTTGCTCAATGAGTCAAGAAATCTTAAATTATTAATTTCTAAACTTCAAAATAGAATAATAACCTATGGTATAGGGAAATAGACAAATCTCCCTTGTTTCTGAACAGCTAATACTGTACTTTGGCTCCTTTTTCCTCATATAGATAAAAAATTAGTAAAAAGTTTGTATTAGAAGGAAGGTCCATTAAAAGTAAGATAGATCTACTTCCATTTTATTGTTGATGCCAGTTAGCTATTGCAAGTTTGACAGCACTGAGTGAACATTTATGCAACCAGATTTTATATGGTTTAAACAGTAACTAATAATAAAAATATTTTAAGGAAAAAAAGTGTTTACAAACATTCCAGGTCTTCCCATCTTGGACAAGGGTCAAGCCCTGTGCTCCTGTAATAAGAAATTATTTTATTAGTTGTGCCCTTAGAAGATTACAGTTATTTCTTCCCATATCCAATTTTGCTTCCAAAATCTAAGAAGAAACATCAGAAGGTTTTTGTGTTTGTGTCTTCAAAACCTATGGCCCTACACTCAATTTTATTTTATTTTTATTCTGAAAGATACGGATGGGTCAATAAAGAACTAGAGAAAACTGAATTTCC
This sequence comes from Mirounga leonina, assembly GCF_011800145.1. Taxonomy (NCBI): domain Eukaryota; kingdom Metazoa; phylum Chordata; class Mammalia; order Carnivora; family Phocidae; genus Mirounga; species Mirounga leonina. Next base: position 16,272,956 of record NW_023270825.1, on the reverse strand, counting down.
TAGAACACTCTGTGGCAAGGACACAAAGCTGTGCTGACTCACAGTATACTAGTTTTAAAACTATAGAGACTGCTGTTGGTCAGCAATAAAATTCAGAGGAAGTTGGGGTCAGAAGGAAAGAAACAGAAAAGAAATTCTATTATCTGATGGTAATAAAACATAATCCCTCAAAAGCTGGCATTGGTATAAGCCATCAGATCAAACCTGCCATGTTCTGAATGGAAACAAATAGCCTTTACCTCCAAGTTTGTTAGCCTCTGAACAGATGTCTGTCTATGCAGTAGAAGTGCTACAAAATACAGACCTACTTTCTGATATTTATTGATGCTTCTCCAAAATGAACTGCTAACAGAAATTTCATGACAGGGACTTTTGAAGAAGCGGTGGCAGAGGGAGACAATGCCTCAATAAGGTGAATCTAGCAATTGATTAGAGAGAGGCATAAATAAATGCATTCTTAGATTCATTTGTATTGTGCAACTTATCTGAGAAGAACAGATAAAAGCTAAGAAACATGTGATGTTACAGATGTCCTCACTGATGTTTGCACTGTGCTATCCTCATTTTTAAAATGTTTATATTTGAGATGTGATTCACCCATCATAAAATTCGCTCATGTAAAGTGTAGAATGTGGGGGTTTTAGTATTTCATAGAGTTATGCCACCGTCACCACAATCTAACTTAGAATATTTTCATCATCTCCAGAAAGGAAATGTACCCATTAGCAGTCACTACCCCCACCCCTAGTCCTAGTCAACCATGGATCTACTTTCTGTCTCTCTATATTTGCCCATTTGGACATTTCATCAAAATGGAATCATACAACATGTATCCATTTATGATTGATGTCTGTCACTTAGCATTACCTTTTCAAGGTCCATCCACGTTGTACCATAAATACTTTTTATTCCTTTTGTTGCCAAATAACAGCCATTGAATGGGTATGCTACATTATGTTTATTTATTCCCCACTTGATGAACACTTGGATTCGTTCTACCTTTTGGCTATTAAGAATACTTACTTTATGAACCACTCTTTTTGTGTGGACACATTTTTTTAAGATTTTATTTATTTATTTATTTGAGAGAAAGAGAGACAGAGAATGACAGCAATAGTGAGAGAGAAAATGAGCAGGGAGGAGAGGGAGAGGCAGGCTCCCCGCTGAGCAGGACACAAGGCTCTATCCCAAGACTTTGGGATTATGACTTGAGGCAAAGACAGACACTTAACTGACTGAGCCACCCAGGCACCCCTGTGGACATGTTTTTATTTCTTCAGCGTATATGCCTAGAAGTGGAAGTGCTGGGTCATATAGAAACTATGTTTAATCTTTCAAGGAATTGCCAAATTGTTTTCCCAAGTGACTGAATCATTTTGCTATCTGCATTTGCTATCTGCTCTCTGCATTTTGCATCTACATTTCAAATCCTTCATTTGCATAATCCTAACTCATTACAAGTGTGCTGGAATGCCAATGGACTTATCTATGGATAAGGGTCAAATACTGGTTGATGGTGTAATAAAGTGAAGGTCAAATTAAATTAGCCCTGAAATCCCATAAGCCTCTTTTGAAAAAGTGTCAGTAAATAGTCTTCACAATTGCCATCATAACAATAAGCTGTGTAATTATAAGTTTATGTCCAAAGAGATTCTGGCTCTCATTAATACTTGCAAAACCCCTGGGATTCAGGGAAGGAGACTTCATACTTTTAATTACAGCAGGATAATGTAGGTGCTATGAGTTGGTATGGTCCTGAGTCTATCACTGGGAAAGAAGGAAAGAGAGTCCCAGAGCAAAGACAAATTGTACCAAGTGGCTAAAAATGTTTTATTTATCACATTTCAAAAGAGCAACTCTTTTAAGAATTTGATAGCATCGTGATAGGAAGGGAATCTCCCTCTTAAGGGAGATTAAGATCCAATATAAGTTAGTTAGTTGTTAACTCACTTTTGGAGATGGATCTAAAATTTAGAGACACCGATTTATCCAGCTAAGAGTTTAAAAGGAATACCTCAAGGGGAAATTAATTGGCTTATTAAATGACTGAAACAAACTCTAGAAATATTAGTCTTTTAAACGTCACAATTGCCTTTAAAAATCAAATACCCCCCCCAAAATCAAATAACATTATGAGGGATCCCATTTAGTTGTATATATTATTTGCCCAGATGCTCTTTATCAGCCATAAGAGTGGAGGATGGGAAGGGCAGGAGTTTGGAGGATCCACACTACCTCTCATGCCTTTTCAATGGCAATCTTTACAGCCATGAGCAATCGACTGCCCCGCTATGCGCTGTAAGGAATATATAAACTGGAAATTTTTGAATTGGTCCCTATGATGTAGAGTCACAACCTTTACAAAAACTCTTGTTTTTGCTTGTTGTTGTTTTCTTGTGTTGGTTTCCTACATTATTTTGTTTCTTATCACTTGCTTGATCTGTATTTTTATTCTCATCTCCCCCCATTTTTCATCTCAACCCATTGCATTTCCTCCTCCCATTTATACAGAGTGCTAACTCCTACAGCAAAATTTACTCACCATTACCTTCTGTAGGGCTCCCCAGAAATGAAATGGCTACACTTAGTACAGGTGAGCCAAAGACTGGCTCTTGTTTATGTGTCCACGCCTGCACAACTTTCCTCAAGCTCTTTCCACCCTTCTACTTTTCTCTATATGTCACACTCCATGAGGTATCGATCTCATCCTGCTTGTTCTTAAAACACCCAGTAAAAGCAAGAGTTGTCCTCTGGAAATAGTCATTAAAAATCTATGTGCTTTATTGTCCTGGCAGTTATCTTTCTTTCACATCTAAACAGACACTGAAGTACATGTTTTCTCTATTGGATAGCCAGAGCTCGTGTTTTATTTAAAGAGGCTACCTTTTCATGAATTTTGCTCTTGAGATTACAGCAGGAACTCCAAAGTGCTGAATGTACGATTGAATTTCAATTGCATTTATATTATTTACAATAGCACCATAATCCAGAAAAAAATGGAGGTAATGCTATAAAAAAATTAATGCTGTTTGAAAATAGAATATGGTAGACAATGGTTCCTACTTCAATCATCTGCAACCTACCTAGTGCACAATGTTCTGTATTCTATATCCAAAACTATCAATATATTTTTAGGTCTCTTAATCATGCAGAGTTGTGGAACCTCAGTTTGCGGTCAGGGGAGGTCTCTTGCCACTAATCAGTAAAGAAAACTGAGCCATCTACCCTAATAATGATATACCCCAATGTTTTCATTTTCAAATGGACTTGGTAATTAGTGACTACTTTGCTGATATTGTAAGATCATTATTAGCCTTCACTGCACTATCTGGCCCAGGTGTGAGTATGTGTTCTGGATTGCCAAGGATACCAGAGCATTTCACTTCTTACAGGGTGATTTCACACCAGGATTCTTGCTCCTCCTGGCCTGTGAAATGGCTGAAAAGGTTAAGGTGAAACTTTTTAAGTTAATATCATCTTAAAATATCTTTAATATTTTAATGTGAAATATACCATACATAGGAAAGAGTATATTAATCATATGTGCATATTTTGGAATAAAATAAAATACATAAATCTATTCGCCTACCACCCAGCTAAAGAAATAGATAATTATCAGGGATTCAGAAGTACTCTGTGTGACTTCCCTATTTTTCGTTAATAAATTTCTTTTTTTTTTAAATATTTTATTTATTTGACAGAGAGAGACACAGTAAGAGAGGGAACACAAGTAGGGGGAGTGGAAGAGGGAGAAGCAGGCCTTCTGCGGAGCAGGGAGCCCAATGCTGGGCTCGATCCCAGGACTGTGGGATCATGACCTGAGCTGAAGGCAGATGCTTAACGACTGAGCCACCCAGGTGCCCCCTCGTTAATAAATTTCTTGTTTTTGTTTGTAGTGCTACCATCCATATATACATCATTTGACTTTAATGACTTACTTCATTTAATAAATTATTCCATGTGTATGCTTCTGAGTCATGCTTCTCTTGAATAATAGATATTTTTAATTTATCCGAGTTGATATGTATAAGTACAGTATATTCACACCTGCTACTTTGAACACACCACAATGTGTTCATTCTTTATGCCATTGATGGGCGATTTGGGGTCGGAGGAAGACTAGAGAAGTCTGTGCCTTTACTGACCACGCAGGCTATTTGAGGTGGATGAAGCAAGAGAAGAGAGCGATCCCTAGGCCAGGTGGCTGGGCTTCAAGGTCTTTTTTTTTTTAGGATTTGTATTTATTTATTGAGAGAGATAGTGATAGAGAGAGAGCACATGAGAGGGGGGAGGGTCAGAGAGAGAAGCAAGCTCCCCACCGAGCAGGGAGCCCGATGCGGGACTCGATCCCAGGACTCCAGGATCATGACCTGAGCCGAAGGCAGTCGCTTAAACGACTGAGCCACCCAGGCGCCCTATGCTTCAAGGTCTTGTAGGTGATGGAGATTCACCTGTCTGGTGACTAATAATTAAAGGCTTGATTTCCATTTGATTGAAAGTCTTGCCAGTGTAGACGCCACCATGCTGCCCATCACCTGGGGCAGGTTGATCAAGTCTGCAGATACGTCCTCACCAACTCAGGTTTCTGCATGGGCAGCTCCTGCTTCTTGGCTTTGTGCTGGTGTTTCCACCATTGGCTGTGGTTCAGCCACTGTGCTGCCTGGCTCCATACAGCTGCCTTCTGCTCCTACCACAGGCCCAAAAGGTGGGCAAAATCCATGCTGTGGGAGGTCTGCTTCTTCTGTCATCTTGTTTCTAGGTTTTTGTTATGCAAAATACTTCAAGGAACATCTTAGCATGTATTGCAAAAGAGTTTTTCTAGGGTAGATACATCCTGTTTCATCAAGTCTAAGATGCCATCAATATTAAGATACAGATAATTGTTTTGCACATGTAAAAAAGAAAAAGATTCCAATTAAACTATATCACATTGCTTTCTGATGCATTTCATTTCAGAAATATTAAACTGAAAAAAGAATCTAATTTGAAATCAATGAAACAGAGTATCTTGGAGTGGAATTGCTGAGCCATAGAGAATGCACATCTTCAAATTTACTAGGAATCATTCCAATGGTTTTCAAAAGTGGTTGCAGGGATTTACACGTCTACCTGCATAGTAGTAAGGTCTCTATCACCTTAGGTCTTCTTGCTTTCACTTTGTTTGCATCCACCACCTCTTATACCAGGACAGTAATAGATATAAATCTGTATTTTAAACTTTACCAGTATTTTAGTGCTTCATTGCAAAACCTCTAATCTGCAGTGCTGTTATAAACAGAAATTGCCAGTAATCTTTATTGGTAACGTATCCTTTTTAGCAAACAAAACTTGTTTAATTCGTTTTTTGTCATATTTTCTCTACTTTCACTCTACAAGTAAATCCTTGTTTTATTTTATGATTTAGCCTAATTTCACCTCTTCTTTGCTTCCGTTCCAGATGCTCTCTGGAAGGGTCAAGAACTATCCTCTGATTTTAAGAAACCTCTTTATCCTATTTGATTATATTTATTTGTTTACATATTTATTGTGCCAAATAGATTATAGCCTTTATAATTGTGATTACCATTTAGTATGTACTATGGATCTGCATATTAGTTGATTATGAATTTAAGATGGGCAGCTGTATTTCCCTCTCAAGGGATTCATGTAGTCTGGTGGCCAAGATTGTGATAATAGCCTGACTTTCCTGTTTAGTTTTTGCTCTAGGACTTGCTTAGATTGTAATTGCTCCTCTCTAGCCTCATCCAGGTCCAAGGAACTCTAGCCTTTGTATTTACCAGCTACAGGTATGCACTGACCCATTACTATATAAATTGACAATAAGTAAGAAAAAGAACACTTATCACTATGTGTGGAAAAGGAAACATTCATACCTCATGTAATTAATTATAGATTTACCTCCTTTATATTTTTCAAATCTGTATCATCTCTTCTATTGTGTTATTTTAAATACAGAATGGGAGAAGATATTCACAAATGACATATCAGATAAAGGGCTAGTACCCAGAATCTGTAAAGAACTTATCAAATTCAACACCCAAAAAGCAAAGAGTCTAGTCAAGAAATGGGCAGAAGACATGAACAGACATTTCTCCAAAGAAGTCATACAAATGGCCAATGGACACATGAAAAAATGCTCAACATCCCTCAGGGATACAAATCAAACCACAATGAGATATCACCTCACACCTGTCAGATGGCTAAAATTAACAACTTGGGAAATAGATGCTGTCAAGGATGTGGAGAAAGGGGAACCTTCTTGCACTGTTGGTGGGAATGCAAGCTGGTGCAGCCACTCTGGAAAACAGTATGGAGGTTCCTCAAAAAGTTAAAAATAGAACTACCCTATTATCCAGCAATTGCACTACTAGGTATTTCTCCAAAGGATACAAACATAGTGATTTGAAGGCACACATGTACCCCAATGTTTATAGCAACAATGTCCACAATAGCCAAAATATGGAAAAAGCCCAGATATCCATCAATAGATGAATGGATAAAGGAGATGTTATATATATTATATATATTTTATATAGTAATAATATTCCATTATATGTTTAATTCCCTTGTGTGTGTATATCTGTGTGTGTGTGTGATAATGGAATATTACTCAGCCATCAAAAAGAATGAAATCTTGCCATTTGCAATGATGTGGATGGAACTAGACGGTATTATGCTAAGCGAAATAAGTCAGTTAGAGAAAGACAAATATGATTTCACTCATATGTAGAATTTAAGAAACAAAACAGATGAACATAGGGAAAGAGAAGGAAAAATAAAATAATATAAAAAGAGAGAGGGAGGCAAACCAAAAGAGACCCTTAACTATAGGAAACAAACCATGGGTTGCTGGAAGGGAGGTGGGTGAGGGGATGGAGTAATTGGGTGATGGGCATTAAGGAGGACAAGTGATGTAATGAGTACTGAGTCTTATATGCAACTGATGAATCACTAAATTCTACCCCTAAAACTAATAACACACTATATGTTGACTAAATTGAATTTAAATAAAAAATTTAAAAAACAACAACAACATGGATTTCTCTTGAATTACTGTGAGAGCCCTAAACCAGAGGCTAATTTTCATAAAATGAAACCTGTTTTTCCTTCCATGGGCTCCTTATAAGACCCTGAGAAGGACCATGACATTGTGGTCATGTCTTTATGTAAAATCTGCAAAAGTAAGCTATGTAAGCCATAATCTGTTTAAAACATGGTCTCTTTCTCCTTTAATTCCTCTATCACACTTCTAAGTTGCTTCATTTGATTTGTTTGTGGGCATTTTTGGAATCTAGCTAGATGAGGGTTAACACTAAATACAAATATTAATGAAGATAACATAAAACATAACACAGACCAGGATAACAGACATCAAGGATCAACAGATTAGTGAGTGACAATAATTTAAGTAGCATTTAACTTCAGGCACTGCACAAGAAAATTTGAAATTCTAGGAAATCTTAGAACTTGTATATGAAAGAAATTTGATAGAGATTTTATCAAATTTTACATGAAACCTAAAATATTTTTATGGCATTACTGATAATGAGTTACTAGCTTAAAGTAACTCTTCTGAATCATCAAGCTAAAAAGAAACAAATCAAATTTTAGTCATGCTACATGAAAGTCTAAAGCATCTTTAACTCTTCTCCATAGAGAAATATCACATGAAGAATCATTCAAAGAAAATGTAGTCAGGCTGAAGGAAAAACGTATTACAAAAGAGTTTAAATTAATTCCTATAAATAGGGTGTTACTTTTTATAAATTTTGTGATGTTTGTGTATAATAAATCAACTTTAAAAAATTTGTATTTGTTGTGATTTCTTTTCATATTTGAAATAAATATTTATGTATGGATATAATTTTACATTTTTTTTCTTAAATAGTTCCCCTCCCCCTTATATAAATTTCAGGACCTACACAAGTTGGAGGTACCATTGGTACTGAGTCTTATATGCAACTGATGAATCACTAAATTCTACCCCTAAAACTAATAACACACTATATGTTGACTAAATTGAATTTAAATAAAAAATTAAAAAACAACAACAACATGGATTTCTCTTGAATTACTGTGAGAGCTCTAAACCAGAGGCTAATTTTCATAAAATGAAACCTGTTTTTCCTTCCATGGGCTCCTTATAAGACCCTGAGAAGGACCATGACATTGTGGTCATGTCTTTATGTAAAATCTGCAAAAGTGGGCGCCTGGGTGGCTCAGATGGTTAAGCGTCTGCCTTCGGCTCAGGTCATGATCCCAGGGTCCTGGGATCGAGTCCCACATCGGGCTCCCCGCTCAGCAGGGAGCCTGCTTCTCCCTCTGACCCTCTCCCCTCTCATGCTGTTTCTCTCTCACTCACTCTCTAAAAAATAAATAAAATCTTTAAAAAAAAAAAATCTGCAAAAGTAAGCTGTGTAAGCCATAATCTGTTTAAAACACGGTCTCTTTCTCCTTTAATTCCTCTATCACATTTCTAAGTTGCTTCATTTGATTTGTTTGTGGGCATTTTTGGAATCTAGCTAGATGACTTGTCCTCCTTAATGCCCATCACCCAATTACTCCATCCCCTATTGTATTATTATTCAATTACTTCTCTTCCCATACTCCCTGCTTTCAATACATTTTCTGTGCTCCACTAACAATCTATAAAATCCAAAGCTCTTCTGCTACATGTATGTAATACATATTATAGAAAGGTCAGGAAATATATTTGTAATGAAGGAATGAATGACTTAATTAAGCAAACCATGCATTCTCCAAACATTGACTTTCCCCCCTCCCTTATTAGACTAATCGCCTGTTAAGGGGTTTTGCAATAAAATGTACATTACATACAGTAGGTCCTCAATAAGCCTTGATGAATTAGTGAATCAGTCAACAGATTAATAAATCTATCAGTTGGGGCACCTGGGTGGCTCAGTCGGTTAAGCGTCTGTCTTTGGCTTGGGTCATGATCTCAAGATCCTGGTATCGAACCCCGCATTGGACTCCCTGATCAGCAGGAAGTCTGCTTTTCCTTCTCCCTCTTCCTATCCCCCCACCTTGTGCTCTCACTCACTCACTCTCTCTCTCTCAAATAAATAAATAAAATCCTTAAAAATAAATAAATAAATCTGTAAGTTATGGAGCTACCTCTGTGTCCTGGTTGACTCATTTGTAATTTTACATACATACATATTACAATTTTTCTCTCTAGGATACCTGTAGACATTTTTTCCCTCACTATCACTATTTTTACTCTTAATAAAATTAAAAATTTTATGTGACATCTCTAAGCAACAATATGATCTGATCAAACTAGATCTAAAAGACATACTAAAACAAGAGACAAAGTGAAGAGCTATTTCCCTTGTATTTTTTTTCATTATAGCAAAAAGACAGCATATTCATCTTTCCTTCCCTTTACCAGTGACAACTTTTTTCCCATTCAAGAAATAATACAATTATGTAAGAGCTGAAAGGTATCTGTCTTCCTGAGTTAAGAAAGGTAAAAATGGGCTTAAAACTGTTGCTCAGATTGACTTTGGTACAAGAGAATAAGATAAGGGACAGCCAGTAATGATGAGACAGCTGATTCCAGGGTGCAGAAAGGTTCTGATGTCAGTAAGTAGATTTGACAGCCATTGTATGTTGAAAGAATACAAAGAAATTGAATTCTGTTTTTTAAAAATTTTGTTTCTCAGTAAGGTTTATTTTTCATGAAGTCACTAATAGGCACAGTATGGTGCCTAAAGTTAGAGAAGAATAATAGTAATAATAAAAATTAGGAGCTCTATGTTCACATCCATTTCCCTGGCCCTGGCTGGACTTTTCTCTACCCAAATTCTCTAACAAAAGATCAAGCCTATAGGTAGAATAAATAGAATAAACCTTTTCTGGAGAAGAGCTCACTTCAGAATATTTTCTTGGGTATATTCACATAGTTAAATTCAGCTATGTATTTCTCGTGTAAGAAATTTTTCTTGTTAAGGGTTTTAAAATTAGTGCCCTGAATAAATTGTCCTTTAAGGTTTCACCCCAATGAATTGTCCCTCTAACACATATTAATATACAACATGAGCACATTATAGTGTCAGATTGTTGATGTAATATAAAAAGGAAACGTGCTAAGAGCCTGGAGGGAAAATAGCTCAAAATGGAAACTCCACTGACATCATCCAATAAAAAAAAAGGCACCAAAGGTTCTGGAGTAATAGAATAGAGTCCATGTATTTCTCTTGGATATATGGATTACCTTCCAGTATTCTGCCCCTTCTTCTTCTTCCATACTCCTCCTTACTTCTCATATGCCAGCCCTTTTCCTCCTTTGAGAGATTTATAGAGTCATTTTAGAAAGGTCGGAATTGTCCACACCATTCTTATTACTTATGAATATTGAGCTTAAAGATGAGGCTGAATATTTCACTTTTCAAAAGTGCTTTTGATATTAGACAATGAGCATATTAGAAAGATCTGAAATTAGGAACTGCCAAGATTATTACTCTTCTCCAATCAGTTTACTTAAATGGAAAAGCTTGTTATCTTTAAGAGTTTTATGGCTGAAATGATGTATGTGAAGATAAGTTAATTAAACTCTAGAAATATGCAAACATATTATTGCCAACCAGTTCAAGTCTTACAAAAATAATGTGAGAAAGCATTATCATTATTCCCATTTTGCTCATGAAAAGAAATTACCAGTTCATTCTTACCAAGCTATTACATTATGAAACTAGAATTGGAATTCAAAGCTTCTTTCTCATATGCCAGCCCATATCAAAATATCAGTTGACAACAAATTCAAAAACAAGAGACATTTTCCGTGATAATGACATCAATATACTAATAGGGTACCCTATATTTTTTCTTCTGCCTTAGAGATGATCTTTCTACTTGCACTGCCACTACACTTTTTGTTGTTATTTTGCCTTGTTTTACTATAGCAATGTACATATTTTTAATTCATCTCTGGTTGGGAATATTTCTTTCAGGAGAGATACCACTGATTTTTTTTTTCCCTTTGGGAGTAATGTCCTTTCATCTTGTCATCTTTTCTTCTCTTAATAATAAGCTGGGAAGCTGATAAAACAGTGAAACAAATTTTCACTTGTCTTTTTTCTTCTTTCCAATCTTTGTAACTCACACTTGACAAATGTTTACCTTTTGCTTAGTTTAAAAAAAAAAAAAAGGAAGGAAAGAAAAAAAGACAGTCTGAGTACATTGTTCACCTTTTAGCTTTTGCCATTTGACAATGGAGACTATCAAACTGGTCCTGTTTTCCTTAAAAGTGTCGACTTGTTGCTATTGTGACAGTATGTTTCATACCAAGCCCATGGGGGTTTTGAATGGTAGAACCAGGGACAAGTCAAGTTTTTGAAAGACAAAATTGTCTTGTATTCTTCCCCTTTTCTTTTTTTTTTTTTTAAAGATTTTATTTATTTATTTGACAGAGACAGTGAGAGCAGGAACACAAGCAGGGGGAGTGGGAGAGGGAGAAGCAGGCTTCCCGCCGAGCAGGGATCCCGATGTGGGACTCCATCCCAGGACTCTGGGATCATGACCTGAGCCGAAGGCAGACTCTTAACGACTGAGCCACCCAGGCGCCCTTCTTCCCCTTTTCTTACAGATGTTATTTTATACATGAGATATTAACAAACCCCTTTGTCATCAAACATTGAAAGCTAGCTTTCAATGACTTATAACCAACTCAATCTTTAAAAAAAAACTTCATACCTTATTAGACTATAATACTAAATACTTTCCAGACTGTCCCATAAAAGAATAGGTACATTATCTCAAATACTACTTGTCAAATACTACTTGCCTGGCAGCTGGAAGTTGTATAAAGCATTAATGAAAAGAATTGAGACCTTTCTCCTTTTAAGCACAGATATTAACTGAGTACCTGCTATATGCTAAACATTGTAATTGTGAACAAAACATGCAGTGAGACCAACAGCATAGTATTTCCACTGTAATTATTTATTCTGAGACCATGTCCTCTCTGGTTTACATTTTTTGCTCTTTTTCAGATGCTTTAACAGCATAGGTGTCAAGAACACTTAATTTAAAAAAAAAAAAAAAAACTTTAGCTGAGTTAATCAGATTATGAATAAAAACTAGGGCTTGATAAAAATAAGCAGTGTTAGCTCTCCCTAGGAACAAACCCCACAACTTCAACAAAATAACATAAACATGTATATTTTTGCTCACACGGTGGTCAGATGTAGCTTTGGTGTTTGTCTCCGTCTTCTAGCTCTCTAATCTGGAATATGTGTCTTCTAAAATTGCTTCAGAAGGTCAAGAAAGGACTATAAGATCATACCTAATGTTTTTGACAACCAGCTCTGGAAGTGGCTTGCAGTACCTTCATGCACATCCCACTAATTAAAACCTGTGACCTGGTCCCCACCTAATAGCAAAGGAGGCCACCAAAAGATTTTTGGTGAAATAGTAACAGGCTCTGTCACAGGGTGTCCATCTGGCCATTGAGTTTCCTTTTGCTTCTTGCCTCCTCTGCCCAAAGTTCCATCCATTCACTGCATCCAGCTCAATGTCAAGTCTCTCTGGGAAAAACACAGTCTTCTCTATTGAATTTGGATGTGGCTTTTTTTGGTGGGATAACCTATCAACCAATAAGACTGTACTTATAATAACTAACAAGTTATTTGTACTTTCCATGCACATACACACACACAGAAGGGTGGAGTGGGAACGGGGTAACTACAATAAAAACTCAAATTCAGAAATAAGAATAAAGAGAAACACATAAAAGGCATTGGATTGTGGTTATGTGAAAATCACGTAGGGCAAGAATACGAATGCTTTTCTTCTATAGCATCAGGGGAACCTGGATGGTTTGATTCTTATTGTCCTACATACCCCTAATGTGACATATTAAGATTGCTACTGCAGGCCTCTTTTTATTGAGGGAGGATATTTTCTCTACTCAGTTATCTGAACATATATTGAATAACCATACTTCTTAGTTAGTTCAAATTAGGATAGCTTCCAAATGGTAGGGTACATCTGTTTTACAACTTCTTATTTAATAATGTAGGAGCATTGAATGATGACCCTCAGAATCACCATCCTAATAAAGCGCCACAGAACCATCCCATTCACAACACATTAACCCCAGGGCAAGATTTCTACAGGACACTCTCCAACATAGGTTGTGACTCCCTGCTTCCACTCTTTTGAAGTTTTATTCCTAGTGACTTATATACTACTGCCTAAACCTCCCCTCAGTGTGGCCCACAGTAATGGGAAACTTGAGCTGAATTATTGTAGTAATGACAAGAATGTCACAGAGATTTTTTACTGGGTAAAGTGCAGCTTCACAGTATTATATAGTGCGTGTCTAGAGTCAGTGTCAAGGCAATCATCAGATATTGGTGAAATTACTTTTGGAAAATCTCTTAGCAAGTCTTGGGAGACTACCATACAGTCTTTCAATTGAGTGACTCCAACAGAGCCATTTTCTTTTAGGTTTGGATTTGGCCATTATTTTACTGGTTTATCATCAGGTGAGTTAGGCGGATTAAGATTAGGGTATGTGTTGAAAAAAAAGTGTATGTATCTTTAAGCACTAGAAACCTATTCATCCAGTTAAGATTCTCTCCCTATAAGAGTGGTGAGGAAGCTCAGTCTCACTCAGAGACAGAATGGCTTGCACAATTTAAATTTTTATTTATTTTCTCTCTATGCTTCTTTGCAAAGCATAAATAGTTGATTTTAGGTAAGTTAAGTGCACATAGAATGAGACTTCATAGAGATTAGGCTGCCTGCATCAGAATGATTGCTGTTTAGAGACAATTTTGAGACATACCACATTCCTGTGGATGCAAATACCTTTCCATATCTCAAGTCATCTTGCAATTGCATTTTGAACCACTGCAAAATTTCAGGAAATATCTTATATAAAGAATCAAAAAAAACTTATATAACATTATATATATATATTTAATGCACACACATATATTGCTTGCTATATTTAACCTTAAGCACAATTGAATTGGAGAATGAGGATATAATGGTTCTATGGAAAAAAAGTGTTATATAAATCAGAGGCTATAAATGCACTACATATAAAAAGTCCTAGTGCAATTTTAAAATTTAATAACTTTGGGTGAACCTATGACAGAAGCAAACGGCAAGTATCATGTGAAAGCATATTTCATAGACTCTAATGCGAATATTTAATGCCTTTTTATTTGGTACTTACTGGGCTCTCAGAAAGTAATGCATTATTGGCCCATTAGTTTTCGTAAAAGCAATGGTCAACATTAAACTTACCTTCCTGTAGTTTTGTAGCATTACATTTTTCCTGATCTTTGATGGTGACAATTTCTACCAGTGCCTTCTTCCAGCATTATGTTGCTTTTGCTATTCTGTTCTGAATACTTGACAACAGTAGGCAATTTTATTTTCAGATCAATTTACATGTTGACCAATTTCTTGACATCTTGTTTGCTTATACCCAAAGCAATGCATCTATTTGAACTTTAGTAAAATTTCACTTTGCTCATCAGAGGACATTATTTAGCATGTGCTGAGTACTCACTATGACTGAAAACTATGCTAGATGACAAACTGAGCTTTATTTGTCTTACCCCTTCTAAATTTCCATGAAGTTATTATTTTCCTTGAAATTTAAGCAGAAATGATTATCTTCTCTATTAACTCGTAACTTCCTGGTAATCCATCTGTTTTGTTTTTGTTTTTGTTTTTGTTTTTTGTGTGCTATTGTTCTACACTAATCAATCTAATACCTAAGGCCAGGAAAAATCCCCATCGTATACTCCTTTTAGCCTAACATGTGAGGGGGTAAAGATTAAAATGTATTAGCAAGAGGAAACAGCAGAAAGATTTTTCCTTTGTTTTTCCATACAGAAAGAAATAAAAACATTAATAAAAGCCTACTTTACAGAGGTGTGGGTAGCAGTAAGAGAACAAACAAAAGATGGTAGACACCAAGGGATTAGTGACAGAGGGAAGTAATCACCACCCTGAAGCTGAAGAGATAATGGAAGGAAATAGAATTACCAGAGTCCAGTGGGAATAGGGCATTTGGCAGATGGAGCTGTAGTTATATAAGGATATAGCTACTGCCAAAAATGTAATTTTGATGTAAAAAGGGAACAAGGAAGACATAATCTTCCTTTGTCTCCCCTCTTGCTCTTATGTCTTACTGGTGTTTCTCATGGGATGAACCCAAAAAGAAACCAGCCAGCAATTGTACCTTGGGGATGCAATCTATAAGGTTCATTCTCCTAGATATGGAACAAGGCAGAGAAGTATGGAGAAGACTCCAGTAGGACAAAAGGGAAGATTACCTGGCAGTTACAGGGACCCCAGGGGTTATCTCTTCACTGAGAGCCTCACAAGGCCTGTCTCATCTAGGACATCTTCCTCATAGTAGGCAATCATCTAGTGTTCATAGAACCTGAATGACTCTCTGTCTTCTCAGACTCACCCAATCACAGCATGAGGATCACAAAAGGGAAATATTCATTAGTCCTGTTCAAACAAGAACATTCAAAATGCTTTACATAACTGGCACTTTGTCAGGGAACACTGTACTCATTATCTTTTTCAGAAAAATATTTATAAAGGGAAACATTTCAGCCATGTCGTTTGTAGGGGTCTACCTCCTCCTGGGTAACCTCATTAAGGCCATCAGTTATAGCCATGTACTGTTATCTTGAGGATTCTAATCCCTCCATGTTTCAAGGTCCTTGGATTTTAGAAGGTTAGTTCCCATGGCAGGTCAATGATCAGTCATGCTAATCCTTAAAAAAGACTGGCTACGCCACGCCAAGCAATTGTCTCCCACCTCCAGGATGAGTCATTGATCTTTGACCTTTTGACTCCTGTCCAGAAAGCTGTGGTAGGTGCTAGACCAGATGACTGATTCATCCTACAAGTAGTCAAGCATATAAAAGTAAATGACCCCACTGGGCACACACAAGGCCATCTGGAACAGACTTTACTGGGGGTGCTGCTCAGAGACAAGTAGTTAGGTTTTCCACTCAAGTCCTGAGAGGCAGCTTATAGGAATCTAGCAAGGCCAGACATCAGACTTTAGTAAGGGATTCTACCTTGCATTGTTGTACATTAAGATGCATGATGATGAAGGGAAATATCAGCTTCTCCCCTAGAGTGACTGTCATATGTAAGCCTGGGTTTGCATTTCTATCTTATTCCAGTTATGGCTGATAGAGCATCAGCCTCTCTCTGACATGATCTGAGGCCAGATTCAACTGTACAACATGGCAGAATGAATTGGCATATCAACCACCTCACACTTTTATCAAGATGAGCTGAGCTCAGATGCAGCCAGTTTCCAAAGGAGCATAACACATAGAACATACGTGTGCTGCCAAGGAAGACTCAGAAAAGAGAAGAAAAGTTGATGGAGAGGCAGAGAGAAGGGAGAGGTCCTTAAGTGAAGTCCTTAAGTAGGCGAGAGAGTAAAGGGGTTGGAGCAGTGCGCCACTCAATGTTCTAAGAAGCAACTAGTAGAACCTACTTTAGTTTCTGAGAAAAGAGTTTACAAAAAATATAAGGCACACATAAGAATCTCTAGGCAGGACTGCCCTGTTAGAGACCCCTGCTCTGACCTCTGACCCAGCGCCTGGCTGTGATGGCTGACAGCATGGCCACTGTGACCCATACCCAGACGTCTACTTCTGCCACCACCTTTGTGAGAGGAATCTGTATATTAGCTTCACTGCTTGAAGCATGATCTGGCTGGGCGAGCTCCTGTTGTATGCAGGTCCAAATAGCGGGAGAGGACATGGAGACCACGGGTCGCTTCTAACTTGGAGAGGTGTGGATTACTTATATGTGAGAAATCTCCCAAAATGAGGAAGGGCGCTCAAAGATTCAAGTGGTCAAAAAGACATAACAAATGTCTTTGCTAGTGTTGTTCTCATATTTCAAGGTTCAAAAATTTCTTGAATTTTTGAAGAAGACAAAAATGTATTTTTAAAATGTATTCCTATACAACATGTATTCATAAAAATGGATTGGCCAATGTTAGAGGTCTTCATTTTTATTTTTGTCACCAATTTCTCCCTCCTTCCCCTCACTTTACACGTGGAGATGTGGATCTATATATTACATACATATATATTATATGTATGTATAGAGATTTTATATATATTTATATCTCTACATTTATATATATACATGCATGCACACACACACAAATTTTCTTATCTTCATAAAACTTGAAATGGAATCAGCACTCACATATGGATAGATAACAAAGACCTTAGTAAAGTTTTATTCTGTCATTCTACATTAAGGGATTTAGGCAACTTTCATTCAAAGTAAGCACATTATGTCAAACACATTTTCAGGTTCAATGTTTGTCCTTGTTTGCTTACATTAGTTCTGAATGATGATTCCTATTTCTAGAGCAATTGGAAGAATTTGTAGTCATAGGACATGGTTTGCACAAACAAATATATGTTAAAAAGATCTTTTTAAACCTATATTCAACCTAAGCAATACCAAATAGCTCATTATTTTACTCAGTGATCCGTTAACATAAAATTCTTTATTTAAACTTATACCTATTTAAAGTCTCTATACTAGCCACTGAATTAATATATTTGCATAATAGAATGTCTCTCTTTGGGATAATAAAACCTTATGTTTTATGCATTCAAAACTTTTCAGGAGTCATCTTTTATTTTTTTCTCCTAACCTAAAATAAAACTCTAATTAGAACAAAAGTATACTTTTTGGTAGAATATTTAACATGATTTAAGCAGGGGATTTATCAGATTCTCAAATAAAACTTTGAAGAATCAATATAACATTCTGAGTTCCAACTTTATTGTTAATGACTTTTCTTTTGTAGACAAATTCACTCAGCAGCTTTAGTTAACTCAAAAATTTCTATGCAGAAACACTTTGGCAATGTATAATCAAAGGAGTCACTTTAGCTCTGTAAACCCCCAGGATCATTCCATACACACGATTTTGGGAGCAACTCAAACAGGCTTTAAGGACTCTGATAACCAGTCTCCACTGAGGAAATTTCTGTGCCCAAAGACAAACCAACATCCCCTCTCCCCCTGACTCTGAGGATCTTTTAGTAGCTATGGTTACACCCTAAGCATCATCAGTGAATTACTCTGGGAAAAACCCTAGAGTAACAGAGACTAATTATTACTAATTATTACTATTCCAAAATTAACTACGGGAGATAAATCTCAGTAGAACAAGCACCCAGGTGAGAATTGGCCTAGGCTGGATAGATGAATGAAAAAAAAAAAAATGGCATTTGAAGTATGGTAAGTTGTCTAGTGTCAGTTGATGGACAAAGGAAATTAGGAAAGATTAAGAGGGCCAGTAACTACTCAGGACTCGAAAATTCCAGAATCTACAAAATTGCGGAGATATGTTTGCCAGACATTTCTGTTTCTTTATCAGAGTGATATGAAGGCCCTTACTATCGCCAATTTTCTCCAACCCCAACTCACACATACATACATATGTGTACACAGACACACTCCACAGATTTATCCGTTGATATTTGGCTTTGGTGATACATATATATTTGGACTTTTTTTTTTTTAATTATGAATGTCTTCAAAGGTATTTAAGGGACTTGAGCATCCAATGGTTAAGGTTGGCTACTTGGTATAAGTAGTTCATTGTTCTTATCAGATTGCTTTTGTTTGTTCATTTTTGCCACATTAATTCATACTGAAGTTCAAGTAACTATGAGAAATTTTGCAGAATCTTAGGAATGCCAAAATGAAAACAAACAAACAAACAAAACTGAAACCACTAAATCAGAAGTTCCCGGTATGAATAATGACTTCGCTAGTTCTTATTTGAGCAAAATACTTAATCTATCTGTGTCTGGAATTCATGTGAAGAATTGGGAATAATGATATCTCATTATGAGACCATTATTATTCTACATCTGTCATTTATAAGCTATTCAAAGGAGGTTAAAGAGAGTTGGCCAACCATGATTCTGCATTCCCAAATATTATCAGATAGTTTTGAAATACAATAATAGGTTAATTATAATCATCATAATTTTACTGGTCAAAGGAAGAACCATGGACCACCCTATCCTTCACTTTCATGCACACACCTGCACACAAACCTGGACTGGTAATTTGGAGTTGGTCATGGGTCCAGAATAATATGCTCAAAATACAACCTCAATTGAATAGAACACAGGGAAGGGACAGACTTTGAGCCCCATGGTGTTTATTTGTTCCACACAGAGCATAATGAATATATAGGTGAATAGCTAGGATTCTCTGTTAGCTTCTGAATAATTAGTGTATCTTACATTCAAGAATGGACACTAAGAACACATTTATCTTGATGAGCACTGAATAATACAGGGAACTGTTGAATCCCTGTATTGTACACCTGAAACTAATATAACACTGTATGTTATCTACACTGGAATTAAAATTTTATAAATAAATAAATAAATAAATAAATAAATAAATAAATAAATAAATAAATAAAATGAACACCAAAACTGAATCTAGGTCTATTTGAATGATACTGTCTTGGCTCAGTCAAGCTTCCAAAGCTTGAGCCTGAAATAAGATGAGAAGGAAAATCTAGTAGTTTAAGGACACAAGTAACTTGATTCTGGATAACAACTTATACCAACAGCTCATGTTGCTAGCTATCAGACACTGTTTTCTTTCAACCTGTACTGCAATGAGAATGTGGGAGTGTTATTTGTAGTAGCGTCTTATTCTCTTTGATTTCATTAATTTGGATATAGTAAAGGGCTATAAGCACATAAGTGAATCCATATGTGACAGTGTAATCTTTTCAGTAAAAGAAACCATCCTAAGAATAGATTATTGATTTAGGAAAAGAGGGTCAGGAGATGCTTTAGAAAAAGTCTTACATAATTAGTCATGGATTTCCAGAGTCTTTTTGAAGTAAATTAATAAAAAATGTCCACTGCAAGTAAGAAACATTTCTGAATAAACCAGTTTGTCTCCAAAACCAACATTGTCCAACAGACTTTATGGCAGTGACTATGTTGTGTGTCTGTATCTGAACTTTTATATGTGGTTAGTGTGATGGTGGAACTGAATTTTAATTTTACTTCATTTTAATTGACTTAAATATAAGTAATTGCATGTGGCTGGGGGCTAACATCCTGAACAGTACAACCTAAGACCTTAAAAAGAGCTGGGCAAAGTTTGGGAATTAGTCATTTTGACTCTAATCCTGCCAGTCCTGTCCTCTCAATGAGAAATTAGCAACCACCAATAACGAGGATCAGTTGCATTTAGGAATCCAGTCCTAGAGCAGATCTACAGCTGCCTAGTAGGTGTTCGTAGGACCCAAATCTCGATATTAATTTGGCCAAATAGAGAAATCATTATCCTTTGGTCCTAAATGAAAGATAATCATCTGAAGTTTGTATTTTTTTATCTTCTTTTATAGAGAAAGTTTAGACACAGTGTTCAGCATAGTCCGAGAATAAGACTGGTGGGAGAGAGGGAAGCATAAAAGAAATGCTAAGTGTCATATGGTGGTAATTATCTGTCAGACTACTGTTTATCTAGGCTTCTGTTTCCTTTATCCTTACTTCTGGCTTTCTAATGAATCTCATAATTTGAATTTTAACAAACAGCATATGGCCAACATGTTGTAATACATTTAGCCAGCTATACATGGCCATTTTCTTTGCCTCTTTAAGCAGATAGTATCCACATAGAGATTCCATGGGGTTTTTTTCTTTATGCTGTTTAGCTGGTAGCTTTATTGCTACTTTCATTATTACAAATGATAAACTTGTACATTTTATTTTTATTTTTCTTAACAAAATGATGCTCTGGCCACATTCACCCTTTGTTCCCCTTTTTAAAATATTTTTGTATTTTTAGTCAACTCATAAATGGAGCTTGATTTAAATTAGGAAGTATTGATAAAAATTAGAGAAAAAATTTAAAAACTAAAAACATCTACAGTATAAGCTCTCAACTAATATATAGTTAACATTTTACCTGATGCATATATTTTGAATGAAGTTGATATTTATTTTTGGTAAATCTTATCTCAACATGCTCTTTGGGGCTCCTGGGTGGCTCAGTCGGTTAAGCATCTGACTCTTGATTTTGGCTCAGGTCATGATCTCAGGGTCGAGAGATCGAACCTTGCATTGGGCTTGCCCTCTGCCCCTCCCCCCCCGCTCACGTGCTTTCTTTCTCTCCTTCTCTAAAACAAAACAAAAATGCTCTTTAAAAGCTTTGGAAGGAAGTTGTTCCTACCCATTCATTCAGTGGCCTAGGAAGTAGGGTAGAGAGGAACATGCTGATATTCAATAGAATATAGTAGGCCCAGAGGGTATCCACACACTTTCAGATGGATTTACCACCTGAGGTTGAATGGCATTAAATTCAGGAGTTGGTGCAGTCCATTGACCTCAGGATCTTGATCATTGCCTGTTCAGAAATATTCTGTTCTTCCTTTTAATCACTTCCAATTTGCATAGAAACAGTGATCAGGAATGACTTCCCATTCATTCTCTGAATAAAAGGTGCTTGAGAAATCATGAGTCAGCAGCATGCACCAAAGCCACGCAGACCCATAGTTAGTTGGCTGGTTGATTCATGGAATGGCACTGTCTATGTAATATAAAGGGGAGTCTGGGTTACTCAGCAGTCATGTAGGTTAATATAAACTGCTCTTCTGAGAGGCTGCAACCAGCCCCAGGTCAGTAATCACCAACAAATAAGGATTTTGAAAAGGTGCCTAGATCTAGTGAATGCAGTTACCTCAAGTAAGATACTCAGCAGTCACATGCAGGATATGATTCCAGCAGCAGCAGCAAATTTCAATACAGCATACTGCCCTAGAAAATACAGTAACACCGGGATATGTTTAATGGCAATAATGGGTTAAGTTGCCAGCAGAAGCTCTTCCTAGTTTCTCTTTAGATTTATAATAGACACCACCATTTTTCTTTTCACAGATGTACTGATCCATTGGGAGTTCAAGATTGATGCCATCAATGGGTTCTTGCAAGAGGAATTTAAAAGTAGTCTTCTATATTTCAAAGGATCTAAAATCTATGAAGGTTTTCCTCTAAGTTACAATAGGAATGGAAGCAATGTCATATAGTCCAATCTCTTGGAATTATGGAAAACCTGATGTTTTTGCTTTAAAAAGTCAATGGAGTCTGATATTGAAAGATAAGGACCACAATAATGAAGTTAATTTCTCAAGATGCTAGCAATAACTAAATTTATAAAACTAGATATTTTGGCATCCAGTCTTCAAGTTTCCAAATGAAATTAATAAGGAAAATGGAGATGGGAAATTAAACCCTCATTTGACATTTCCATTATATTACAGGAAAGCAGTGAAGTGTTGTGTTAATAGCACTCTAGAGCCAGACTATTCAGTTTTAACCTTCAGGCTTAACCATGTACTAAACTTATGGGGCCCTGGGCGTGATTTAATTTACAGAAGCTCTGTAAAAATGTTTATGATAGTAAGAGTACCTACTTCACAGGGTTAATGTAATTATTAAATGAGTTAATACATGTAAACACTTAAAAAATAACTGGCAACCTAGAAAAACATTTACCAAAGTATTTATTATTAATATTATAAACATATAGCTATATAAAGTCAAACTAATCCTAATTAGCCCTGGTTCCAGAGATTAATAAAGATGTGTAGGAAAAAAAAGTATGACTAGCCAATTCCCTGGTCACCTCTGAATGCTTTTGAATTCTTCGTTTATATAAGTCATTTATACTTCCTTGAAATCATTTCAGAAAATGGTGCCTTCCTTTTTTCTTATGTCCCCCCACTTGATTCTCTGAAGATCTTAAAATTTATGGAGTTTTCATTAAGAATTAGTGTTATGGCAGCTAAGGAGCCTCATTCAACAGCCTAGATTTTGCATTATCTTTGTATAGAACAAAAAACTATGTGTTGGAATGGTATGAATTGAATTCGCATGTTTTTTTGCTTGTTTGTTTGATTTGCTTTCCTCCCCAGAAATTATACAAGAATGGACATATGTTCCTCAAATTGATTTCTTAAACAGTATTTTTTGAAAGGAGCCTTTCAACATCAGATGAACATAGATGTGAAAATAGCAATTTTTTTTTTTTAATATTTTCATAGCATTCAGAAAACATCAGGCTGGGAATGTGTTGGTGGTGAGGCAAGAGACAACATAGAAAAAGTCAATGAATACATCATACAGTTTCAACTTAGAAAAGCTATTTTAAAGACTTTGTAGAAGCAAAACTCATTTGCCAAAAAATCAAGAAAATTTCGTAGCTTTTATTTTGTGTCCTGTCATTTGAATACAAATGAGGTCAATGGAGGTATTCTTGCCTGAACTGGAAAACTGACAATCAAACATCAACAGTCTACGGTCTTTGGAGTGACAATTTTGAGTAAGGGTTACAGACTAGGTAACTCATGATGTCAGAGCCTTTTTGAATAGAGTAATCTGGAAAAGAGAAAAGAGCCAGTGTGTTCGTGGGACTTTAAAATATTAATTAGTACTTTGACATCACTGAGATGTGACAATGTTCCATAAATGGAGAAAGTAGAGACAAGGAGAATCAAATGATTTCCTTCAAGTCTCAAAGCTATTTTATCAGTAGAACAAAATCATTTTGAATCTTCTACATGAATGCCTGTGTATGGTTTCTATTCAGTTTCTATCTTACAAAATTCTTTAGATTCATCTTCATCATCTAAACAGTGAAATTTGCAAATTCATCATCTTCTGTAGCTACCTTGCTTCATACATCTGTTGCTTTTAATCATTCTGAATATGGTTCCTTTGTAAGTATTATGTTTTCACTGACTGGATGCTTGAGAGATTAATTTTTTATTTTCCCTTAAAATTCAAATAATTCTCCAGGCCATAGATTGATGATGTTATTATTGTATTAAGTTTGATGACATTCTGTGACTTTTTTAATCCACACACTAACGCTTTGCATCAGCTCAGGAAAAAGGTGTTTTTGGTATATTTTTAAATTATACTTGTCTTCCAATTGTTTTACTGATGTATCATTATATTTCTGGTTATTTAATCCCTGTTTTTCTGTACTTTCTGGGGCCGCCCAAGTTTTCCTTTATTTTGATGATGACGGTTTCTTCTCTTTTACTTCTGTTTTTTGCTGTTGTGGGTGAAAATAATATATCTGTTACTCTATTTTAAATTCCATTTTATTATTTTTTTAATTTCTTCAAAATATTATCTAATTTCAACTCCTTTTTATCTCTTTATAGTTTCTTCAATTTATGTGATTATATTCTATCCCATCATTTTTCATATCAGGCATATAAATCTCAAAATTTCATCAGATTCCTGTAACAAATCACTTTCAGTGATATGCTCCTTGGAGAGGCATTCTTTGGTGGAATCATCTGGAATCGTATTTGTTTTCTCTTTTTGTTCACTATCATTTCAAAGACCTAATGCAGGTCTTGTTTTCTGTTTACTCATCTCTGAGTAGCATGAGATCTATTCAGCATTTGATAGCATATAAGCTGATTGAGCGTCCTTACTTCTCCTTACTGTTTATGTCACAATGAGAAGCTTCTTTTCCTAAACCCCATCTTCTACAATAAGGCTGTGATGCCTAATAATCACTAATTCATGTTAGTCATCTGTTGGACCTTCTCCAACAGTTTGAATTTTCCAGTTCTCTGACATAGCCTTTTAGGCAGGTGTAGGTGTTCATTCTCCAATATGAACTGCTCCTGATGTTCCTATCTCCACTCCCAATTATAATGTTTTCATTAGTGTCATAGGATAGTGTGCCAATTTCTATTCCTTTCTCATTTTTAATTTGTGTTGCATATAGAAAGCTATAATCTGGAGGATTAAGGAAAAGGTTAACTTAAGTCTTACACCCTCTTCCATTGATTTATTTATTTGTATCAGTGTGGTCTCATTATGTTTATTTTATAATTGGGTTACATTACAATACTGCATTATTTCTTTTGTTGTTCAAATTATCCTAGCTTTGTCCATTGGGAGCTCCTTCTATCAGGTTCCTATGTGCCTTTAGTATGTCCTCAACCTTGTGTTTACTTGAGTACTTCCTTACTTTCTGGCACTACAAGATTCCTGAGGCTTATTTTGTATATTTCCAGCCTCAGCCCTGGAATCAGCCATTTCTCCAGAGAGCCCTGGTTTCTTTTATTGAAAAATGTTATTTAGAAGCCAAGGTACAGGTGTTAAGTATGATCTTTCTTTAGAACAGTCAAGTGAATAAAACCTGTAATAATGAGCTGATGTCTACTTTCGCAAATATCTGAAATTCAAGTCAGTTTATACTCACAGTTTGATTTGCTTTTCTGCTATAGTCAATATTATGCCTCAAATCACCAAAAATGATGAGGGGTATAGCTTCTAGTTTTATGTTTTCCAATAGACTTTGGTGTTTTACTATTCCATCTAATTTAATTGTTAGCTTTTCATATTATGAGAATTTATTTGAACAAAATAACAAATTTAAAATGTATATGCAGGGCGCCTGGGTGGCTCAGTTGGTTAAGCGACTGCCTTCGGCTCAGGTCATGATCCTGGAGTCCCGGGATCGAGTCCCGCATCGGGCTCCCTGCTCGGCAGGGAGCCTGCTTCTCCCTCTGACCCTACCCTCTCTTGCACTCTCTCTCTCACTCTCTCTCTCTCTCTCAAATAAATAAATAAAATCTTTAAAAAAATAAAAAAATAAATAAAAATAAAATGTATATGCAAACTTAAAAAGAGTCTACTTTTTCCTTTAAAATTTTAAACCAACAGATTATATAATTTTATTTGTGAAATACATGTCTTTAAAATACCTTTCTTTCTTAGTTTTTAAAAAGAAGATCAGAAACAGAAGCTTTGAACTGGTAAGAAAAAGCCTAGTTTTGTTGTTGTTGTTTTTAATTTTGGTATTTACAACCTGGCAATTATATCACAAAAATAATATAACTCGGTATATTTGGTGTCTCTTATAAAACTAATAACAAAGTAGTTAACGGAATTAGACAATAAACCATAGTTTTGGGAGAAGACAACTTAAGTGGAGTCAGTAGAGGAAAAAAAAAATTCTTTCACATGAACTTTAAAAGAATACGTGAAGCAAAATTCTAAGGAAAACCATATTGTGTTTGGAACTTGGATATATGAATTCAATTCTGAATCCACAGGCAGCTGTCTATGTAACATTGGGCTAGTTAACAGATCTGACCTACAGTTTTCTTATTGAAAACTGAAGGGAATTTCCCACTGAGCTTATTTTCCAGCATTCTTGTGAGATCAAATAACATAAGGCACATGAGGGTTATTTTTAAATTGCAAAATGCTATGTAAATTACTTTTGTTAGTCTTAATGAATATGCATCATGACATTGTAAATAGGAACTGGAATTCTTGGACTGAAAGGAAAAGCGTAGATAATGAAGTGATTTTAATGGTATGTCCATGAAACTCAAAGCTCATCTTAGTCATCTTAACAGCTAGCATGGTATAGCATCGGTCCCGTTAGTAAATGCTTGAATAAAAGTGAGGAACATCAAAAAACTGACTCTTCTCTTTCTGTTTCTACTGCCAGTGGCCTGGTTCAGCATGACCAAGTTTGATGGCTTTTGAATCAACTAGCTTCTCTTTGTATTCTAACCAATTAGCCTAAACTGTGCTGTGGGAGTTATTCTTCTAAAGACTAGTATTTCCATGCCGTTCCATTGATCTGAAGTAACCAATGTCTCCTCATTGCTTTAGAGAAAAAAATATACATTTTTCAATGTAATATTAAAACATCCAGCTTACCTTTCCATGTCTACATCCACTATTTCATCGCATAATTATGTCTCAACTAAAATTGAACACTACTTTTTTGATAAATTGTTGTTTCCTGCTTCTACTTAAGAATGATGGGTAATATTTATCACAAGCAAGTCACAAGTGTGTATTTACCTCTTGCTAAATAGCTTTACATTGACAACCTTACATGAAAGGAAAGGAAAGGAAGTTTGATTAAATATAGTCAAATTACTAACACTTGTGTTCAGCAGATGAAAACTACTCAGAAGGAAAAAAAGACCATGGGTAATCATAGATAAATTATTGGTTAAGATGATCAGGTTTATTGGGAAAAGACTGCCAAATATTGAGAGGAAGTTTTAGAGAATAAGCAGGACTTGAGATGGCTCTTGACTCATCTCTATGCTGTCTGCATACAAGGGAACATTCTCACTCAGGAGAAGAATTGGAAAGTACATGATGGGTGGAAATATTGTGGTGATGAATATCCCACTGTCCTTCATTGATTTAACCTTTCATTTATTCATTAATTCAACACATATTTATCGAGTACCTACTCTGTGCCAGATACTTTTCCACCCACTAGAGAGAACACAGTAAACAAGCCCCAGGTCTCAAAAAATTTCCATTGTAGTGGGAGCAGACTAACCAAAACAAAGAAACCAGTGGATGTAATATGTCAAGTAGTAGTAATGAAGAGAAATAAGGCTGAGGATGGTGATGGAGAATGATGGGGGAGAGTGGTGGCTGTTTTATACGGGGAGGTTGGGGAAGATCCCCCCCAGTGAGTGTGTGTCTAGACAGACCTGTGTAGGGAGTGAGTCATGTGCATCCTAGAGAAAAGGCCAGTTAAGAGGACAGGAAGTACCAAAGCACCAAGGCAGGAGTGTGCTTGAAGTGTTCTGGAACAATCATAGGCAGTAACAGAGAGAACGAGGAGAAAGAGGGTTAGGAAAGGAGTTTAGAGAGGTAGCCATGAACACAGTCATCGGGGGCTTTAAAGTCAGCAGATGGACTTCGGATACTATTTTGGGAAAGACAGGATGTTAGTAATTGGCTGTGGGCTGACAAGTACCTTGATCTGACCTGAGTTTAAATCAGTCCTTCTGGTGGATGCTGAGAATAGACCTTGGGAGGAGTAAGAAGGAAAGAAGTGAGCCTGAGGAGGCTAGAGTAACATTCAGGTGAGGGAAGCTGGGGTGGACCCAGGTCAGCACAGCAGATGTGCTGAGACCTGCCCCTGCATGGGGTTTCCTGCTGCCTTTGGAACAAAGGCACTCATCCTAAAAGCCAGCGTGGTGTCATCTTTCTTTGTGTCACCAACTGCATTTGTCTGCTAAGCCTTGTTTCCACCATCCTCACCTCTAGTTTTTCTGCCCCATCTTTCATTGCAGAATCTCTACACAGATTATTTCCTCTGCCATAAGTATTTTTCCTATCCTTATTCACTTAGTTGATTAGTCTCACCATTTGCATTTTACTTCTTCAGAGCAGTTCTCTCCAATCTAACTGATAGGGTCAAATTCTCTTAATAGAGGCTCTCATCACATGTTGTATTGACACTTCTGGACAATGTCTGTGATTGTAATTTCACATCTGTTTATGTGACTTTTTGGTTATTATCTGTCTATCCCATCAGACTGTGGGTGCAATGAGGGAAGAAACTATGTGGTTTTCTTTGCTCGCTGTTACCCACTTCAGTGCCTAATGTAGTGCTTTGATTTGTTCAGAAAGAAGGAATGAACTTTTTTTAGGTAGTTGAACCAAAGTCTTACCCAAAGAGAACGGCATTTGGCATGAGGATACACAGATTAATATCAGTATTTCACATCAAAACTGAGGGGCTTTGGGGAGTTGGTTAAGCGTCTGCCTTCGGCTCAGGTCATGATCCCGGGGTCCGGGGATCGAGTCCTACATTGGGCTCCTTGCTTGGCAGGGCGTCTGTTTCTCCCTCTGCCTCTGCTGTTCCCCCTGCTTGTGCTCACTCTCACTCTCTCTCGGACAAATAAATAAAATCTTAAAAACAAAACAAAACAAAACTGAGGGGCTTTGGTTTCTCCATATATAAAAGTCACAGTTTGGGGGGTCTCTGGGATAGTACACCTTAATTTTTCCTCAGCCTTTAAAATTTAAGATAAATAAGTGTTACTACTGATGACAAGAATTTCCTCTTTTGATGATAGCATTTATGATATTTGCATAATGCTTAGAAATTGAGTAACCGCAATCACATTTTTTTATTTTAGCTTAAGAAGAATGAGTCTCAAAAAATATAAGTATGCACAGTAGAAGTAGAAGAGGTTACCAGTTAAAATGGACATGAGCCATGAGAGTGAATTAAAATAAGAAAGCTTGAGAGAAGATGAATCTCATGAACAACAGTTATTAGTGGATGGAGCCTGGAGAATATCCGTGAATTAGACAGGTTTCTCAATAGTCCCGAGGCAGGAGACTAGATTGCTCTCTCATGGCTTATTTGGTACCCAGGCAAGAGATCAGTTTAGGGGCTTAACATCTGTCCATTTCCAGAGCAGAGGAAGTATCCAGCTAGTCACCATTGA
Organism: Mirounga leonina; assembly: GCF_011800145.1. Classification (NCBI taxonomy): domain Eukaryota; kingdom Metazoa; phylum Chordata; class Mammalia; order Carnivora; family Phocidae; genus Mirounga; species Mirounga leonina. The sequence continues at coordinate 16,243,601 of NW_023270825.1, read as the reverse complement.
ACATAAAGGAAGCACCCCCAAAATATTTAGTGGAAGGAAAACAAAGGGAAGAAAATATATACTGTAGGTAATTGTCAGATTAACATGCTTGAACCTACATATTGTGTTTGTGCATGTTTGGGAGGGAGAGTGATAATACTGAACAGGGAAGCAAACCAGTATTTGCTCCGAACCAAATTTTGACAAGTGCCAGGACAGCGAGGGCAATAAAAAGAAAAGTGCTTGAGAACACACACAAGTTGAATTTTTTTTTTCTTTCTCTCCTAGTTAGAAAATAAAATTTTGATTGGCGCATTAATTTATACTCTAACAACACTGGGTAGAAACAAAACATTCCTTCTCTCATATAAACATAAAAATCCCCGTCTCATCCATATCCATCCCTCCCTGTACTACCAGAAGAACTCACTGGAAACACCTGTAATATGACATCGTGTTCTCTCATTTTGAGAAATAATCAATGAAGGAGTCTGACGGTAGACAGGAAATGGGATCAGGATGATTAAAGATACACATGTGTTGTGTCACCCTCGAGAGGTGAGCTGTGTATAGAATATAAGGGTATAATATTTATAAGGCTGTATTAAAAATGTGATAGTTTTGTGAGCAGTACCAGTCTGTCCTGGGAGTAAGAAAATTTGTTTATGCCTGAATGGTGGCAAACTATCTATTTAATTAAAAGCCTATGAAACAGGGCGCCTGGGTGGCTCAGTTGGTTAAGTGACTGCCTTCGGCTCAGGTCATGATCCTGGAGTCCCGGGATCGAGTCCCGCATCAGGCTCCCTGCTCAGCGAGGAGCCTGCTTCTCCCTCTGACCCTCCCCCCTCTCATGTGCTCGCTCTCATTCTCTCTCTCAAATAAATAAATAAAATCTTTAAAAAAATAAAATAAAGAGTGATTTATTACATATTTTACTATTTAATAGGCTGCATTTTTAGTTCTTTTACTTTTGCTTTTTAAAATTCATTCAACTTCGGGGCACCTGGGTGGCTTAGTTAGTTAAGCATCCAACTCTTGGTTTTGGCTCAGGTCATGATCTCAGGGTCCTGAGGTCAAGCCCTGTGTTGTGCTCTGTGTTGGGCGTGAAGCCTGCTTAAGATGCTCTCTCTCCCAGGGCACCTGGGTGGCTCAGTCGGTTAAGCGACTGCCTTCGGCTCAGGTCATGATCCTGGAGTCCTGGGATCGAGTCCCGCATCGGGCTCCCTGCTCGGAGGGGAGTCTGCTTCTCCCTCTGACCCTCCTCCCTCTCATGCTCTCTGTCTCTCATTCTCTCTGTCTCAAATAAATAAATAAAATCTTTAAAAAAAAAAAAAAAAGCCTATGAAACAAAACCAATAACCACCTACTTAGCTCATTAGCTAGCAGTCTTGAGGAGGCAGATCACAGTCTTACCTCAGATTCTGTCATTAGTAACAACAGCTTTCAAAGAGGGCCATCCACTCACATGGCTTGAACTGGATTTCATTTCTCTATTTGCTCCAATACCCGGCTGTCATGACTAGTCACTGTTGGAAATTCCGTAGCATAAACCCTAGAATCAATATCAGTGACATTATTTATATCCAGAGAAAAAGAACGCCTTTTGAATAATGTATACTCTTATGAGCTGCCTTCCGTTTCCTTTTTCCCTCTGTCTTTCAAATGACAGAATTATTTCAATTCTACCAAATTTCCTGAGAAACAAAAATTCAATGAAATTCTCCCTCTGGCAGGATAACATTTTGAACTATAAACCAACAAACCATTTTTAGTTTCCAAGCATGCACTACTTATTCTTGCCATTGGTACTTTGCTACTGATAATATAGTATTAGCCACATGAAACTTAATATCATCCAGTACAATAAGGCATAGTTAGGGAAGGAAATGACTTTAGCTAGGGGCCAAGAGGGGCTTCCTGTGTTTCTTTATAAACCAGAATCAAGCACATGGCACACACATTATTGACTATAGCTAAGGAAGCATTTACCTTTTTTAAAAGACGTGTGTGTGTGTGTGTGTGTGTGTGTGTGTGTGTGTGTGTGTGTGGAGCAGTAGAGCAGTCTTGGGTTCACAGGAAACTGAAGGGAAGGTACAGAGATTTCCCATGTACCTTCTGCCCCCATGCATGCATAGCCTCTCTGATTATCAACAGCTCCAACCAAAGTGGTACTTGCTTTACAATTGATGAGCCTACACTGACACACCATAATTACTCAAAGTCCATAGTTGACAGTAGAGTCACTCTTGGTCTGTACATTCAAGGGGCTTAGACCAATGTATAATGACATATTTCCATCACTATGATATTTTGATAAGACATTTTCACTGCTCTAAAAATATCCTGTGCTCCAGTTATTCATCCCCCATCCCACCTCTGGAAACTACTGATTTTTCTAATGTCTACATAGTTTTGCCTTTTCCAGAACGCCATATAGTTGAAATCATACAGCATATCACCTTTTCCGACAGGCTTCTTTCACTTAGCAGTATGCATTTAGGTTTCCTCCATGTCTTTTCATGGCTCGATAGCTCATTTCTTCTTACACTGTTTAACATTTCATTGCCTGGATGTACAACAGTTTAATTTATTCATTCACCTACTGAAAGACATCTTGGTGGCTTCCAAGTTTTGGCAATTATGAATAAAACTGCTATAAATATACACATGCAGGTCTTTGTGTGGATATAAATTTTCAACTCCATTATGTTTGGACAAATGTATTATGTATAAACTTATACTATTTGTACTTGAATAAATTAACTGTTTATACTTGTATAAATACAGTGTATCATGTATAAATTTGTACTATTTATACTTGTATAAATTAACTATTTATACTTGTATAAATTCCTAGGAGGAGGAGTACAACTTCTGGGTACTATGGTCAAAGTATGTTACATTTTGTAAGAAATTGCCAAACTGTCTTCCAAAGTGGCTGTACCATTTTGCATTCCCACCAGCAATGAAAGAGAGTTCCTCTTGCTCTGCATCTTTGTTAGCATTTTGCATTATCAGTATTTCAGATTTGGGCCATTCTAAAATATATGTAGTGGTATATCATTTTTTAATTTACATCTCCTTGATAAAATATGATGTTGAGTATATTTTCATATGATTATTTGACATCATTATACCCTCTATGGTAAGGTAAACATTGAGATCTTTGTCCTCTATCTTGATGAGGTTGTTTGTTTCCTTATTGTTGAGTTTTAAGAGGGTTTTTTTTTTTTTGTATATTTTGCATAACAGTTCTTTGTCAGATGTGTCTTTTGCAAATATTTTCTTCCACTCTATTGATTGTCTTCTCATTCTTTTTACATTGTACATAGGAAAACAATGTCATTTGAGGGAGTGCTAATGTAAATAGTATTGTGTTTTAAATTTCAAATTCTATTTGTTTGATGCTGGTATATAGAAAAGCAATTCACTTCTGTACATTAGTTTTGTATCTTACAGCCTTGATATGACTATTCATTAGTTCCAGGAGGGTGTTTTCCGTTGTTGGTTCTTTTGGATTTTCTATATAGACACTCATGTCATCTGTAGACAAAGAAACAGGAATTTTCATTTCTTATTTCCCAGTCTGTATGCTTTTTATTTCAATTTCTTGTCTTATTGTAGTAATTAGAACTTCCAGTACAATGTTGAAAAAAAGGAGAGAGGGGACATATCTGCCTTCTATGTGATCTTATTGGGAAAGCATCTAGGTTCTCACCATTAAGTTTAATGTGAGCTGTTTTTTTTCTAGATGTTCTTTATCAAGTTGAAGAAGTACCTCTTTATCCCTAGATTGCTGAGTTTTCGTCATGAGTGAGTGTTAGATTTTGTCAAATGCTTTTTTTTTTCATTTATTGATATGATCATGTGATTTTTCTTTTTTAGTGAGTTAATGTAATGAATTACATTAATTGGCTTTTGAATGTTGAACTAGCCTTACATACCTGGAAAAAATTCCATTTGATCATGGTATGTAATTCTTTTTATACATTGTTGGATTCAATTTACTAATATTTTGTTGAAGATTTTTACATCTATGTTCATGAGACATATCCATGTATAGCTTTTTTTTCTTGTAATGTCTGGTTTGGTATTAGTTTAATGCTGGTTCCTTAGAATTTTGAGTTAGGAAGTGCTCCCTTTGCTTTTATCTTCTGAAAAAGTGTGTAGAGAATTGGTATTGTTTCTTCCTTAAATGTTTGGTAATATTCAACAGTAAACCCATCTAGTACTGGTTGTTGCTTTCTGTCAGGAGATTATTAGTTATTGATTCAATTTAATAGATATAGGCTCATTCACATTGTCTATTTGTTTTTGTGTAAGTTTTAGCAAATTGTGTCTTTCAAGGAATTGGTTTGTTTCATCTAGATTATCAAGTTTGTGGGCATAGTGTTATTGATGGTATTCCCTTATTAGCCTTTAATGTTTATAAGATTTATTGTGATGTCCCTTTTTATCTGTGATATTACTAATCTGTGTTCTCTCTCTTTTTTTCTTAGTTAACCTGGCTAAAGTTTTATCAATTTTATTGATCTTTTCAAATATCCAGATTCTGGTTTTATTGATTTTCTTTTTTGATTTCCTATCTTAAATTTTATTGATTTCTGTTTAAATTATTATTTTTATCTCTTTTCTTCTGTTTACTTTGGATTTAACTTGCTGCCTTTTTTCTAGCTTCCTAAGGTTAAAACTTAGATTATTTATTTTAGATCCTTCTGTTCTAATATTTGTATTCAATGCTATAAATTACCTTCTTAGCATTGTTTTTGCTCTTTCCACAGATTTTGCTAAGTTGTTTTCATTTTTACTTAGTTCAAAATATTTTGAAATTGCTCTTGAGATTGCTTCTCTGACCCATATGATATTTAGAAGTACGTTGTTCAATCTCCACGTTTTGGGATTTTCCAGTTATCTTTCTGATATGTTTTCTAATTTAATTCCACTGTAGTCTGAGGATATACATTGTATGATTCTTTCTCTCTCTTTCTTTTTTTTTTTTTTCCATTTGTTAAGATATGTTTTATGGCTCAGAATATGGTCTTTCTTGGTGAATGTCCCCTGTGCCCTTGAAAGGAATGTGTATTCTGCTGTTGTTGGATGAAATCCTCTATCTATGTGCATTATATCCAGTTGATTGTTGATATTATTAAGTTCAACTATATACTTACTGATTTTCTGCTGTTGGATTTCTCTACTCTCTAATAGAGCAGTTTTAAAGTCCCAGTTAGTTCATGTATTGTCTATGGCTCCTTTGAACTACAATGGCAGAAGTGAGTAGTTGTATTAGAGACTGTATGACCCACAAAGTCTAAGATATTTAATATTTGACCTTTGGCATAAAAACCTTTCAGGCTTTTATCCTATTTTTTGTTTGTTTTTTATTTACTTGAATTTACACCATTATTTTCCTACTAACTTCTTTTATTAAATACTGAACTCCTTAATTTTATTTTATTTATTTATTTATTTTTAAAGATTTTATTTATTTATTTGACAGAGAGAATGAGAGAGAGAGCACATGAGAGGGGGGAAGGTCAGAGGGAGAAGCAGACTCCCTGCCAAGCAGGGAGCCCGATGCGGGACTCGATCCAGGGACTCCAGGATCATGACCTGAGCCGAAGGCAGTCGCTTAACCAACTGAGCCACCCAAGCGCCCTGAACTCCTTAATTTTAAATATTTTTTTTTCTAAGACATGTTTTATAGTCTATAAATGTCCCAATAAGTATTATTTAGCTGTGGTTAATATGTAATGTTTTTATTGTTCTATGCACTTACATATACTTTGTAATTTTCGTAATTACTTCTTCATGATGTAGAAATTACTAACAAATATTCTCTCTTTTACCACCTTATTGGAGAATTGGTTATATTTTTGTTATTGATTTCTAAATTTCCTACCTTCTAACTAGATATTAAAACCTATAGGATATTGATTCACTGACATTTGTTGAAATTGTTTTGTGGCCTTTTTCCTGATTGATTTATTAATATTTCATGAGTTCCTGAAAGAACAATGCATTTTTTTTAATATTGAACATAAGATCTGTATACATTTACTCAATAAAGCTATTTTTCCTAGGTGTTATCAATTTTTAAGAAAACTTTTAAAATCTAACCCTGTGATTGTGTATTTGGAAAATTATTTTTATAATTTCAGTTTTTTTGTTTTATATACATTTTGGCCTATATTTTGGGTAAAAACATATTTAGACCTTTGTATTTTATGTTGAATCATTTCTTTCTCCTTAATTAATGAACTCTTTACTATAGGGATTATCTTTCCTCAAAGTCTATTTTGTCAAAAATTAATATTAATACAACAGTTCTCTTAGTTATTATTCAATAAGTATTCAATAATTTCCTATCTTTTTTAATCTTTCTCTTTCATTATGTTAAATGGATCTTTCATTACTAACAGAGCAGAATTTTGTTATTTTCCTCACTTCGAGAAATTTTGTCTTTGAAATGGCATGGAAAATGTGTTGTTTATTGTGCTTGACAAATTTGGATATTTTCCTACCGTTTTTTTGGATTTTACATTTTCCTTGCTTTTTTCTTTGATTCATATATATATACACACATATATATTATATATATGACTATATATGTTCATATGTTCAAATGTTCATATATGAAGTATATATGTCATATATGAGTATATTATGTTTTATTTAACTTAATAGTTCATTGAATTATTCAAGTTTTGCTTATACCCCCACTAGATATCATATGTATATAATTCATATTTTATTAGCTGCATTTAAATTTTTAACAAAGACAATATTTATTTAATATCTCTTCTTGCCAGCTAAACAACGTGAGAGTTGTAGATTGATTTAATCTTTTCAACTCTGACTCATCTTCCCTAATTGTTAATTACAATTACCAAATTTGACTTTCCAGTTTAAATATTTTTATTAGTGTTATCATCAATGCTTACTTAGAGTTACCTAAATATTTGCTAAAATTTTTCTCAAATTTCTGCTTGCCTGACAATCCTTCCATGCTTTAGAATTATTTTAATATAAATGGAAAATTCAGATTTTTTCTTCTAATTTGTTTTCACTTTGTATTCATAAGATTTTAACTGGGCACAGAAGCATAGACATTCTCTCTTAGCACTTAAAAATACCATTCCATTATTTTTTGGCCTCTATAATTTTTTTTAAATGATTTCATTTATTTATTTGAGAGAGAGCAGGAGCAGGGGGAAGGGCAGAGGGAGAGGGAGAAGCATACTCCCACTGATCAGGGAGCTGGAAGTGGGGCTCAATCCCAGGACCCCAAGATCATGACCTGAGCTAAAGGTAAAGCTTAACCAATTGAGCCACCTGGTCTCTATTATTTTTGATGAGACATTTCTTTTCATCCAAATTCATGCGATGTTTGTTTGCTTTTAATAGATGAACTTTCCCTTTTACAATTATTTAACTATTTTTTTTACTGATTTTGCATTCTACATTTCCATAGGGTTTGTGTAAAAGCAGAATATTATTACTTATCATGCTTTGTACTTGGTATGATTCTTTAATTTGAACACTCATGTCTTTTATGATATCTGGAGTATTTTATCAGTTAAAAATTATTCTTTAAGTGTTTACACTTGCTAATTCTATTGGGTTCCTCTGTTTGAAATAAGTTTGGGGATACATAGTCACTCTTGTAAGTGTGTCTTCCGTGTCTTTTAATGTTTAAAATTTTTTTCAAATGTATACTCCCACATGGGTAATTTCTTCATTTAACTTTCAATTCATCAGTAATGTATTCAGCTACATCTAATCTTATTTTTAACCCTTTTACTGATTTCATGATACCAAAGACTGTTTTTTTTAAGTATTCTCATATATTTTAAATAATTTTCTCCCCTTTTCCACTTTCTTCCAACTTTTGTTTTTAACTTTTGAAATCATCGTTAATTATCTTCCAGACCTCCTATAATATCAATTTAATTTGTAATATATTTTGCATTATATCTATTCGCTTTCCTTCATGTATATTATTTCTTCATGTTTTTGTTCTTTGATTCTAAGCTCACTTTTTTTTTCCTTGAGCCCCTCCCCCCCCCAGGAGTTTCCCATGAGCCATGAGTTCTAGATGTATCCCTAGGTAGAAGTTTTGTACATTTTTCCAACCTTGTGTCATTTTTACATGAGTTTCTTGGCTTGAAATTTATATTCCCTTAAAATAATATAAATTTGGAATAGACACATACATATGCAAACTTAGATTATTTTGTTCTCATGAGATTTTTGTTTTTCCTTTTCCAGGAAAAGTCAAGCAAAGTCTTATAAATTCAATGGCTGAAGAGCAGAATTTTTCTCATATTGTTCAATGAAGGAGACAGTAATTCCAAAAATCTTTGTTAAGCAGGGATATTGTGTAATTCTAAGGGTTCAAACACATAACTCATGTTTCTGATTGAGCTCTTATATTCAGGGAAAACATACCTCTTGGTCATTATATTATTGGTTCCTGAGCTTACGTCTATGAACTGTGTTCTTTTTTTCTATTATATCTTCTTTGAGTTCTCTTCTTTTGTTTCCTGGATGACTGTATTTTTTTGTTTTGTTTGGCTGCTGTCTTATTTTATCAAGCATATCTGTGTTTATATTAGAAAAAGATGTCTGCACTTGTTCAGCCCACATGTTGCAGAGATAAGAACTTCAACTAGAGCTTCACCTTGGGAAAGCTATTTATTTATTTATTTGGGGGAAAGCTATTTAATTCCAACATGTTTCTTAATTTTACAGTAAAATTTTTGAATTCGATGTGGTTTAGGAGCCTTTCTGCAAAAAACTATAAACTTATAATTACCTAGTGTATTAACTAACTGCTAGAATGAGAAATATATGCTTGAGTAGAAACAAAATTATAAACTATATGAGCAATTGGGAGTACTTTTTAATGTCTCTTGCCCTTGGAATATTATATGACGGTGTTTTTTTTTTTTTTTTGGCATATATATCTGTTTTTAACGGTAGTTTTAATGGAAGAAGCTATCTAAAGAAAGACATGGAAGCCAAGAAAGAATTTTGCAAGAAATGCAAATATTATGGATCTTCCCCCTTCCAAGCCAGGTAGTACCTTGTTTCTTGTTCTTTTCAGCAAAAGTTGATGAAATTAATGCCTGGTGAGTGAAGCTCAGTTGGAAACACCATTGTAATATGTGGCACTGCATTTAATAAGGTATAAGAGGAGTAAAATTTTTTAATTGGCTTCTGTACTTTTTTCCTAGTCATTTTCATCACATTGAATATAAATGACCCAATTGTATTCTGGCTCAGAGAGAGGAAGCAGTTCTCAATTTGATAGACATTAAGTTAATTATTTAAAAATAATTAAATTTATACAGGAATAAATAAGCAATAAGGCTGGTTAGTTAAGTCCACCATTTGGAGCAGGTTAAAGGTTAATGTGAAAGAGGGGAAATTTTGTTCAACAGTCAGTGCAAAGCCGTTGAAGATTTGTTGTACAAATGAGCAACATGAATTCTGCATTATAAAAAGTAATCTAACACCAAGTGCAGTGCATATAAGAAATTTAAGTTTCACACTGTCCATATTGACATAAAACTAAATATATCAATTAAAAATTATTGGTTCAGTTAATAAAAACCTTCTAATAACTTAGGCTGCAGGAATCGGATGCTTAAATCAATGGTGAATCTAGTGCTTTTGTGTATATAGGTTTAATGCAGATTTGATTTCAAATGTTAACTTTTTGTTATTCTTGTTTCTGTTCCAAATGTAGAATTTTAATTTTTCACTCTTTTGTTTGTTTTGAAACTTGGTTAGTATTCTTATTATATATAATTGAAGTGTAAATGTCACAGTATTTCTTTAAAAGCAAATGCCAATTAAAGTGAGAGATGTTGGCAACAGGCACAAACTCACTTCATTTATTATAACATGTTCTGACCTTTTCATTATTTTGGTGGTAATTATTCTATGGCTTTGCAACCAACAAAAACTCAGCTGGATTTTTTGATACAGTTCTTGTATTTGATTCAGAGTTCACACTTTTCCTTTTTCTCCTACAGATCACTAGTGAATTTCTTAGCTCTATTTTGCAGAACTAGAACTAGAAAATATATGGTATTACTAAAGCGGAAAAACTCAACAAACAAACAAACAAACATAAAGCAACTCCTAACAAAGAATTGTCTTGTTTCTGGGTACAGATTAATTTGTACCCTTAATTTGGTTTGCTGACTTAATAATCATTGTTTAACTGGAAGAAACCTGGAAATAGGGTCAATTTAGATCTAGGATAATGAAAAAATTAGTTGTGCAGAAAATCAGTATAAGTTCATGACTTCTGCATGCACTATTGGGAAAAGGTGGCACAGAGATCCTCACCTCTAAGCCAAACAGACAGCCAACATTGCCAGGAGAATACAATATGAATAACAAATTCCTCAATGAAAAAAAAAAAAAGGTTAAATCCAGAGAGAAAGAAGGAGCCACAGATGATTACAGATGATAAGTAGATATGATAGTATATCTGTGCATGTGTGTGTGTGTGTTTCTGGTAATGTGTGTATCCAGAAATAAGAACCAGCTATAAATGACTACAGGATGTTCCAAAGGCTATAATATAACGGAAGCTATGAGTAATGAATTGGCAGGTGCTTGTCTAATGACAGCTAGGGGGTAAAATAACTCACTTGGCCACAGAAAAAACACAAGGGCTGAGAAATGGCATCCAAGAAGGAAACAGAGATCTGGCAGACATGTGGAAAATGCAACTCCAGTCAGAACTTAAGAGGAGAAACCTGCAAGTGTTACCCAGTAAATGACAACTTTGTTGAATCAGTTGGGGAAAAACCTTGAATTACTATGTTTAAAGATGTGTTTGGAAACACAGATGTGACCTGAGAGAACACAGAGTCCAATTTAAGTCTGTGACCATCTGTGGCAGGCAGGATTGGACCTGAGTGGGTCTTGGGCTTCCTGCTCCACACTTCATTTCTTCACAATACATGGGTAGGCACCTCAATATCAGGTAGAGACCATTAGAATAATGGGGGAGTTTTGTTTCATTATGCTTTCAGTCTGACTGGGGCAAATCTCATAGCTCATCAAAGGAAGCAATGGTGACCCACAGAGATCCCAGTTGAGCCTCTAAACCCAGACACCAAATTTTGTTCTTTGCAGCTTTATATCAACCTACTCTGAAGAAATGAATGAGCAAACAGAGGAAGGTTCAGTGATTCAGTATCCCAGACCCATATCGTGGGTCAGTTCATGAGCATTCTGACATAAGTTACTTCATGTTCAACAAACTATGCTTTCCTCTTTAAGCTCAAACTTAAATGGAAGTTAACTCTAATGGTGATAATGCCATTACTTTATGCTGGAGTAGGCAAAATGGAATAATGGTGCCAACTATTTGCATGATCTAATACAATCTAATACATTACTATATATTTCTCATTTTCAACCTATAATTTCTAAAAATTTGACAAATAAAAACACATATCTCAAAACAAGAGTTGACAAACTTTTTTCTCTAAAGACACAAATAGTAAATATTTTTGGCTTTGCAGCAATATGATCTCCATGGCAACTACTCAACTCCACTGTTAGTGAGAAAGCAGCTACAGGCAAAATGCAAATAAATCAGAAGGATTGTGTTCCAATAAAATGTTATTTAAAAAAATAGGTAGTGAGTTGGATTTGGCCCAAGGGCCATAGTTTGCCAATGCTTGTCTTAAATAATTACTAAAATAAGCCATTCCTATTCACAGTCTTCAAATATTTTGTATTTCTAGGGAGTCACCTTCTACCGCATTGTTTGCTCTAAGGCCATGACTACCTTTAGGTCAACACTCATTCTCCTAGTACTGGGGGAAGCTTAAGGATGTTCATTTAGGTGGTCTACTCCAGACCATGTGGGTTTCCACAATTTCCCCATGAGAAGTAGGATATAGGGGAGATTCCACTCTGGGTTAAATAAGGGAATAAGAAAGAAGAGGGGGCATTAGGATCCCAGGGCATGTCCTCATTTCTAATGAAACCACCCAATTTAAGTGAAAATAATTGCATAAATCCTAGCACTAATTATTATTAAACTTCCCATCACTCATTCTTGTAATGTGTTCTGTAACATAGACACATCACTTAACAAATAATGTCACTTAAATAAATAATACTTATACAATGGATCATTTTATTAAAAACAAATTAATACATCATTAACAAAAGAGATCTAGGGGGTACCTGGGTGGCTCAGTTGGTTAAGCAGCTGCCTTCAGCTCAGGTCATGATCCCAGGGTCCTGGGATCGAGCCCCACGTCGGGCTCCCTGCTCAGCGGGAAGCCTGCTTCTCTCTCTCCCTCTGACTGCCACTCTGCCTACTTGTGCTCTCTATCTCTCTGTCAAATAAATAAAAACCTTAAAAAAAAGAGAGAGAGACCTAAGGAGGAAAATGCAGTTTGTGCCAATTTTCCATGTATAATTGTGTTTGGCGTTCAGACAGGTATTCTGCTAATGTTAAGGCATATAAAGTTTGAACCACATGAAATGCTATTTTTTTTACTAAAAGAATCTTCTACTTCTGGTCAAGGATTCTGTCTCTTCTGCCCTCATCTATCAATTACAATATAAGAACGTCCTTCTATGACATTCCACCAACACGGTTTTCATGATACCACCCATTTATACTTTTGTACCTCCCTGCTTGTATATTAGGGCTATATTTTTGTGTTTGGCATGTAAGGGGCCTGACAATGAAAGTACATTCGGGACATGTCCTTATATGGAATACACATGTTGTGAGTCCTTGAGTCTGTCTTTGTGGAGATCAAATGAGCACTGCAGCATGGAATGCAGTATTTGTTCTCTCCAGTTATGGGGACTTTCTTGAGTCTGCAGAACAGCTCTTATGAACTGTTTTCATTGCATATGTTTGCTAATAATTTCCAGTTAATAAATGTCTACATGCATGATATGAGACTTACTTGCACTATAACCAAGTAGTGGTGTTGTGGGGGGTGGAGGTAGCCCTCTCTCCCACAAAATTTTGTGTATCTACCATTTACCAAAAGTAATCTATGAAGTGTGCATGAGCAAACTGAATTGAGGGCAGGTTAGAATCTGGGATTATACTGTTCTGTATACCAAATAGCACATACTTTTTATTGGGGGAAACAGAAGTTTGGGCAAAGAAATGTCATACTTCTGGAATCCTCTCAAAACAAAACATCATAAAATATCTTTAAAGCATCTTCACTTTGGAGAAATGAATGGTAATAACTCCTAGCTTTCAATTTCCCTATTTACACACATGCCTTCCCCACAAGCCCTTTCACACATATTCGTCCATTTGTACCTTGCAATGAAGATATCACATTCACATAATCTCTGAATTTGCCTAAGAAGGAGCCATATGCAGAGATGTAGAAATTTGCTGCTACCTCACTTCTCTCCTTGACTCTTACTCCTATCTACTCCCCCAAAATTTCTTTAGGAATAAGAGCATGAATGGAGATGCCTCATTCTTGGAAATAGTACCTTCTGACGAGTCGCTTTGGGTTAAAAAATGTCCAGAGGAGACAAGACAGGAAATCTATCCTCACCTTGCTCACTGATGAAGGGAAGTGATATCTGCTCTAAGGTTAAATCAAGGGCAGCCAATTTCTATTTGTTTTCAAGAAGTTCAGGCATTGAGGGAGCTGTTAACATCCTATTTTATTTGAATCAAACACCTGCATTTACTTGCCTTGGATAATGAGGAAAAATGGGGTCTCTTAAATGTAGCCCTTTGCTATAAATAGACCATCCATCTTAAATTTAATTATTGTAATTGTCAAAGCAGAGACTTGGAGAGGCAGAGTGGTGTCACAGAAATGTTCCTTGACTGAAGGTGGGCACCTGGTTTCAATTGCAGCTCTGGTGCTCATTAAGTGTGTGGCCCAGGTTGATTAATTTCACATCTTTAGGACCCTCTGTTCTCTAGAGTATCCATTTCCCTCCCTAATGGTTTTCAGTGCATCTTGCCTTTCCACTTTTATTGAGGCTGCCTTAACTCAGGACCTCATCTTTTCTTACTGGGATTATTATAAGAAGCTCCTCTCTGGTTGCCATTTTTCTAATCTTATCTTTTTATGCACCCCAACTCTGCAAGATCACTATCTTTTACATTGCTATCAACAACAGCTTACGAAAACGTAACTTCATCCTATCACTCTCTGAGTTAGAGTCTTCCAAGGTTTCCTGTAACTTTCAAATTAAGATCCAACTCTTTGGCTCGGCATGAAGGAGACTGCAGGAATGGGGGATGCCTGTCTATTGCCCTCTCTCAGGATGTTTTCTGCAAGTCCAGTAATTCCAAAACGATATTTTCCTGAATGTGCCCATTCTGTTTAGCTCTGGATCTTATAATTGTGTGTTGCATTACCCTCTGCCCTCCTTCTACATATTAACTTGGCTCACTCCTTATAATTCTCCAACAGGCTCAGACATTGCCTCCTTCTGGAAGCTTTCCCTGAATGGATCTGGGTCTGTGCATTTGCAGATGTCGCACACTGAGAGACAACCTAGCATAAAGCATCTCAGTGGGCATTGATGGTGACTACTCCCCTTTCTGTCTCCAGCCACTCCTAATAAAATGTGAGTTTTTTGAGGGAAAGGCCTATGCTTTCATCTCTAGTTCTTCTTCAAGAAGCTTGATAAATGCTTGGTGTGCAATAAAAGAAAACAAGATGAATAGATAAAAAGACTGGACTCTAATATTCCATCCATTTATGACATTCTGTGAATGTATACTCATTCAAAATCATTTTGCATTCTAGAAAGTCAGTGGATGGGCTTTTATCTTCCCTTCTGACCTGAAATATAGAAGTGTGAATTAAGTAAGTCTTTGCAGAATAGCAACGAATGTAAATTCTAAATCTGCACCTGATATCAAGTGGCAGCCAACACTGCACTCTTCACCCCCACCCCCTGCTCCATGTCAGTTAGAGCCAACATCCAGAAGAGTCATATTGCACAGGGATATAGGTTAATAGATGCCAACTGCAGTTCAGTGAAGATTAAAAGTGGAGTAACAATCTAGAGAGAAAAGAGGAAAATGAGAAACTGATAAATGGAAAGTACTTTGGGCTGACCAAAAATTAGATTCATGAAATACTCATTAAGCATGTTCTTCTCAAAGCCAATGTCAATAAACAGAATTTTTTTAAGGGAGAGAAAGTATTAAAGATATGATATTTGGGAAACAAGGGATACTAGAATACAATTTGTGATAAGAAAACAACCACACAGTGGTGAAGAGGAGAGTAAGTGGTTTGGAAGTTAAGCAATGTGGTATCTTCCTGTATCTATTGGTAATGACTATGTGACTCTGGGTTGGTTCCGTAATGTCTCTTGGCTTTTTTTTTTTTTTTTTTTTTTTCTTGGCTGTGGACTAAGGGGCCTGATTTATGTAATTCTGAGTTCCTGCCAGTTTGTCATTCTATGAGCCTGCAAACACCATGCAAGAATAAATAATTAATTTAGGCACCTACACAGAGAATGGCTGGGTCTTTCTTTTTGGAAGAAATAGGACAATCAGGGGAGGACCAATTACCCCAAGGGATATTTGGAGAAGAATGAAAATATAAGCCATAGTTATTTGGGGATGCAGACAAACTTCTTATGAAGGAAATCTAGCCAGCTTCCAAACAGAATGAGCTAAGAATTAGCAAAGAAAGCCAAGACCAGCAATGAACTCCATCCATTTTCTAGCCAATCAGAAGTCATGGGCCTGTCTAGGAAGCATGAATTTTTCCCTTGTCACAAATTCCTCCAATTTGGCTGCTGGTAGAGACCTCTTAGATCATCTGGTGGAATACCCTTGTTTAATTTATCTGAGGAAGGTAAATGATCGGCATGAAGTAAGGCCGGCTGTTCTGTTTCCTAATGGCAGTTTTTCTCCTGCCCTCTGCTTGCTCCTACTGTTTTTTATGGTGCCTCGTGGCTATTTCCCTCACCTTATACCTACCCCACACGCTTGTATATTTCCAATACTCCTTCTTTGATATGGGATAAAATGAGTTCTCTGCTACCTTAGGTGGCAAATTTAAATTCAGTTTTCCCACCTTACCTATCCAAATTCTTTGCTCACCTCTCTCTCCCCTAAAGATAACAGCCAGATTATACAACACAGTCTTCTTAATCCAGTGTCAACAAGAAATGAGTATTTGCAGAATTAAGTTTCTCAACTCTTTCAAACCTATCATTTTATTTATGGAAAACCTTTTTTTTTTTTCTTTTTAAGAAAGCAGTGGATGACTTGAGCTGAACATGCCAAAAGACTGACTTTTTAAATTTCCTATGGTTGTACATAACCATTAATTATCATGTTAAGATCTAAATATAATCATGTAAAATGTAGTAATAGTCAGGATAGTATCATTTGAGCCTTCACTAAGTTACCTGGTTTGTGCTACATTTTCTCTCAAATGCTTTTTCAACCTACCCTCTTGTAAAGCTTCTCATCATCTGTAGTATGTATCTCCCTTTGGGGGATAGTTCTTTCTCTGGTTTCCTACTTTTGAGTATTTGAATTCTGTCTGAACAGGAAAAAATTTGATTTTTTTGTTCCCCAGTTTATCTTTCTATGATAAACTATGAGTGAGATGTGCAAGCTTTTATGTAATGTATCATTTGGTATGTGAGACATGCTTTTTTCTTCTTTTTGCTTTTTAATAAAAACTGAAATAAGAATAAATAAATAATAGTAACCATCCATACCAAATTGTTATCATGTCTAAGCACCTACCTGGAAGAAACAGAATTGGTGATATGGTCTCTATTTACCTTAAAGGAATAGGTAAATTAAAATAATATTGCAAATTGAATTCTAAGATGAAACAAACAAAATGATGACTAAAAGGTAAAGGAGAGGCGCCTGGGTGGCTCAGTCAGCTATGTGTCTGCCTTGGGCTCAGATCATGATCCAGGAGTCATGGGATTGAGTCCCGCATCAGGCTCCCTGCTCAGCAGGGAGTCTGTTTCTCCCTCTGTCCTTCACCCTGCTCGTGCTCTTTCTTGCTCACATGCTCTCTCTCAAATAAATAAGTATAATCTTTAAAAAAAAAAAAGTACAGGAAATAACAAGTAAAAAGAAAGTAAGAGATTAGCATAAATGTGAATAAAAAAGAATTTGGTTTTGGGCGCCTGGGTGGCTCAGTTGGTGAAGCGACTGCCTTCGGCTCAGGTCATGATCCTGGAGTCCTGGATCGAGTCTTGCATCGGGCTCCCTGCTCAGCAGGGAGTCTGCTTCTCCTTCTGACCCTCCCCCCTCTCATGCTCTCTATCTCATTCTCTCTCTCAAATAAATAAATAAATAAAATCTTTAAAAAAATAAAAATAAAAAAAAATTTGGTTTTATTGGACTATATTTACTACTTGAATTAGCCTCATTTGGTAGGTTCCTCCCTCACCTAAAACGTGCTTAGTTCAGCGGTTTTAATTCTATTTTCCACATGTGCAAGGAAAATGAAGTTGCTTTATTTCTCCAGTTTCCTAGTTATATTTGATTCCACCTTTTTGTAGCTCTGTAGAATTCTGTTTAGCTTAACACTTATACCGTCCATAAAATTAGGAGAAATGATTTGTAATTAAAGACTTAAATATTTTAACAGGCTACCCCAAAATGCTTCTTAATGAGTGTTATTGTAGTGGGACAATCATGTAGCAGACTTTTTATTTTGTATTTGTTAAATAAATTAGCACATATTATTTTATGTTATATTGTTAAAGAAGATAGTATAACTAATGAAATTAGATGCTGCAAACTTGGGATGGTTTAAGTGTTATTTTAAAATTAACTTATTGCACATTTTACTAGAACTTTGACAGAATTTACTTTTAGCTGATTCTGAATTATTTTTATAATAAAAAGATCCTATTTAATTACAAAGCACAAGTTATTTTAAACTTTTCTCTGGAAGAAAGAAATCTCAGCTGCTAAATTAATATTGCTATTACAGAGAATTTGCTGAGAAAGACAACAATGTTGAAATTTTACATGCTCTGTGATCATCAAGGAACTTCATTCTCTGGACATCACTACTAAAAACCATCAGACAATTTAGATTGGGCCCACAGGAAATTCATATGTTCACTCTTATGGGGTTGCTAAATGAATTAACGACATGATAATGCTGCAAGGGGGACAGTGGAGCTAAGTTAAGAGATCAAGGTTGAGGAGTATAATTAATATATGGTGAGCGCTGTGAATTGTGTAAGACTGTTGAATCACAGACCTGTACCTCTGAAACAAATAATACATTATATGTTTAAAAAAAAAAAAAAGAAGAAGAAGAAGAAGATAGTAGGAAGGGAAAAATGAAGGGGGGAACTCGGAGGGGGAGACGAACCATAAGAGACTATGGACTCTGAGAAACAAACTGAGGGTTCTAGAGGGGAGGGGGTGGGGGGATAGGGTTAGCCTGGTGATGGGTATTAAAGAGGGCATGTACTGAATGGAGCACTGGGTGGTATATGCAAACAATGAATCATGAAACACTACATCAAAAACTACTGATATAATGTATGGTGATTAACATAACATAATAATAAAATAAATAAAAAAATAAATAATAAAAAATTAAAAAGTGGAAAAACACCTGTGTTTGTGTCCATGTTTCAATATTATTAAAATGTCAATTTTGATTATTATTAAATTGTCAATTTTATTGACAAGTATTATTATATAATTATTTAATAATTATTATATAATTATTAAAATGTCAATATGACTCAAAGCCATCTACAAATAAAATGCAATTCCTATCAAAATTCCAAAGATTTTTTTGCAGAAAAGGAAAAATCCATTCTAAAATTCATATGGAAGCCCTGAAATACCTAAAATTACCTACAATTTTCAAGAGCCCCTGAAATAGACTTCAAAAAGAACAAAATTGGATGTTTCACACTTCCTGATTTTAAAATTCACTGCAAAGTCACAATAATCAAAACAGGGTATTATTGGCAATGCGGCAGGCATACAAACCAGTAAAATAGAATGGAGAGCCAGGAAATAAACTCTCACATACATGATCAAAAAAAAAAAAAAAAATATATATATATATATATGAAATGAGGAATTCCAAATCCCACTATCGACCCCCTTTTTAAAGAGACCATCACACATTTCATAGCTACTTATTTGTTTCTGTATGCAGTTGGAAGTAAACACTGAATACATAATATATGCTAGAGATATTTATGAGAATTTTAATGAAAAAATGCAGGAATGTCTAAATTTAAATATTGGTTTTGCCATGGTCAAGTTATGTATCCTTGACAAGTTACTTCACATCTCTGTGTCTCAGTTACCGTTTGTGAAATGAGGTCTTCCTTACAGTACTTGCTTAAGAATTAAAGTTAATAAGGATGCCCGGTGGCTCATTTGGTTAAGCGTCTTCATTGGGTTCAGGTCCTGATCTCAGGGTCCTGGAGTTGAGATTCCAGTCTGGCTTCCTGCTCAGTTGGGAGTCCACTTCTCCCTCTCCCTCTGCTCCTCCGTCTTGCTCATGCACACAGGCTTTCTCTCTCAAATAAATAAATAAAATCTTAAAAAAAGAATTAAAGTTAATAAATACAAGTACATAAAACAGTGCTTGACAGGTAATGGATATTTAACAAGCCCTGTTTCTTTTACTATAATTCCTACTGTTCTTTCCTCAGTGTCCAAATTAGCTTGATTTTTATGCATCATATTTTTTGTACTGACTTGTGTCATTCAGGGGACAGCACGTAATAATAATATGTATTTTTATATTATCATTCGGTTTACAAATCATTTTCACAAATGTTCATGTGAAGAATATTATATTGTATGACTTACCATCGATTATTTTGATAAAGCAACTTTTATATCAAAGGCATAGAAGAACCCAAGGTATTTCTAATTTTCCCATGTTAAGTCAAAATTACTATGAATGTAATTTATTATTTTTACTTTATTGAGGAAAAAATAACTTCACATGGATTTTAAAAAAAAAGTTTTTTGTTTGTTTGTTTTTAATGTAAGAAAGTTTTGACCTGGGTATTGAAATGTACATATTTCCTAAGGAGGGCATTTTCTCAAAGCTTTTCCTTTAGGATATGGTACATAGATAAATAACCAGGGTCTGAAACATAATAGAGATTTAATCATTTTTAAAAGGAATTTCAAAATTAATTTCATATGGTATAACTGATAATTACTGTGTCTCTACAAAACTTCTCCAGATTTTTTATTTCAATATTTCCCAAGTATTTTCGATACTTAAATCCTTAAGTGAAGCCCTTTGTATTAATGGGCATAACAGGAATTTTAATTCTATGTTCTTCCATCATAGGTGGTTTATTTCATTTTCAATATATCCACCAAACCATCCCCACCACCTACTGATTTCGATCCTAACCTTTGTACCCACAAGCATTCACATTTGTCTCCTGTCTTCACTCAGTGACTACCAAATCCATTATTGATGCATTTCATGTCATAATCAGGGACTTTAGATTGTCATACATTTTCAAAGATGGAATCTTTGACTTAACACCAACTGTACTTCAATCCGCCTCTGTCTTCTTCAAATCCCAATTTCTTCTCTCTCCAGCCTGGACTTCTAGGCTTCTATTATCAAGATACTCAGAGCAGAGATCATTTTGCTGTGATTCTCAAAGTGTTGCTCCTAACTACCTAAATCAGAGTTATCTGTGACACATATAAAAATTCACAGTTCTTTGTCACACTGCCACAACCTAAATCAGAATCTCTAAGTTTGTTTCAATTTACATATCTGAAGAACCATGTGTTTTCATTATGCACATTAAACTTCCAAACCACTGAGATGAGGGGATGTACTTTGTAGACGGGTTTTTATCAACCACCACAAAATAGAAACCTCTAATCCTATTGTTGGTTCCGTGAGAACAGTATCAGAATCCAGGGCTCTTGTGAGCATAAATCACAAACATGTACAATTCTACACTTCTCCTGGGGTAACTGCAAAGTTGCAAATAGGGCTTAATTTTGAATTAAATAGATTAAATTTCAATTAAGTTTATTTGCTCGTGTAACATACTACTGCAGTTTTTGATACACTAAACAAATCCATTTAAGCTACTGTTTTTATGAATTTTTAGGATATTCATGACAATCACTTACATATATTCTCTATATTTTCCATCAGTATCACTAAAGAAAAATGTATTAAGCACTTACAATATACAGGCACAATGCTCTTAGCATTTTACATCCATTATCACATTTGATTCTCCCAGTGAATTGTTGGGAGAAACAATAATTATTCCCAGTTTTACATATGGGAAACTGAGGCTTGGAAAAATCCAGTAAATCATAGTTAGTACATGGTAGAACTAAGATTCTAACTCAAGTCTATATGATTCCACATGTCATGTTTCAGGTTTTTATGCATTAGATTATTATTTGCTGTTCGCATGGTAAGTTTCTAAAAGGAGATTTGTCTTCCACAGCCTCATATAATCTTTACATTATTAATATTAACACCATACATGCAACATGCAACATACGCATAACACAATAGTAAAGTCAAGAAAGCAAATATTTACCAACTCTTTTTTTTTTTAAGGTTTTATTTATTTGACAGAGAGTTAGAGAGCACAAGTAGGCAGAGAGGCAGGGAGAGGGAGAGGGAGAAACAGGCTTCCCACTGAGCAGGAAGCCCAATGAAGGCTCCATCCCAGGACCCTGGGATCATGACCTGAGCCGAAGGCAGCTGCTTAACCAACTGAGCCACCCAGGCACCCCGAATATTTACCAACCCTATTCAACACATATCCCTCCCCAAATCTTACCTTGTAGATGTAATCAGATGACCATTTCAAACATTTGGGGTCTATAGGTTTAGTCTATGTGAATTATGATTATCAATCTCATCTATTTTCCCAGTATAAATAACCCTGTAATAATAGTGAAAGTAAGTTAAGGGCAGATACACTCAACCCATAAATAGCATTCCTGATTGAATAAAATATCAAGATAAATGTTCATAATAAAGTGAAACCTAAGTCAATGGATTCAATATGATTTAATTAGTTGTGTGCTTAATGTCCCAAATCCCACATTTTCTCTCATTTAATTTCTATGTTAAGATTACATCTGGAACCACGATGCTTCAGTAGATAATTGATTAAAGTAACTAAGTGATTGGAAACATATAATTAGGAATCAGACACAAACATGAGTGAGTTAAATCCACCTCAATTGTAACTGGTGTGCATTTAGTGAAATTTGCCTAAAAGCAAAGCTTTGCTATATTGATTTAGAGTCAGAAAGGAACACAAAAGTCAAAAGATATAGCCCCAAATCTGAAAGCAATCCAAATCACCGTCCAAGATATTTCTGAGTCCTAGTGTTAAAGATGATTATTTGATTCATTTAAGAAAATAGACAAATGTTTAAGTGCACAGTACCTTATTGTTAACTATAGGCACTGTGTTGTACAGCATATCTACCCATTGGACAAAATCCCCCTCCTCCATCCCCTGATAATCATCATTATATTATATATTTCTATACCTTTGACAATTTCAGGTGCCTTATATAAGAGGAATCATGAAGTATTTATCCTGTGACTGACTTATTTCACTTAGCTTAAGGTCTCCCAGGGCCATCCATGTTGTCACAAATGATAGGATTTCCTTCTTTTTAGAGGTTGAATAATATTCCACTGTGTGTTTATACATTTTCTTCATCCATTCATCAGTCAGTGGACATCTGGGTTGTTTTTATATCTTGGCTATTGTGAAAAATACTGCAGTGAACCTGGGAACTCTTCAAGATCCTGATTTTAATTCTTTTGGATATATACTCAGAAATGGGATTACTGGATTATATAGTAGTTCTAGTTTTAATTTTTTGAGGAATGTCCATACTATCTTTCATTGCTTTACCAATTTACATTCCCAGCAACAGTGCACAAGGGTTTCAATTCCTCCACAACCTTGCCAACACTTGTGTTGTTTTTGGTAATAGCCATCTTAATAGATGTGAGCTGATTTCTCTTTTATAAAGATTTATTTATTTATTTGAGAGAAACAGAGTGAGAGAGCAAGAGAGAGACCGAGAGAGAGAGAAAGAAAGAGAGAGGGAGCATCTACGGCCATCCCACCCTGAGTGTGCCCGACCTCATCTGATCTGGGAAGCTAAGCAGGGTCGGGCCTGGTTAGTAATTGGATGGGAGAGAGAGGGAGCGCGTCAGTGGGGGGAGGGGCAGAGGGAGAGGAAGAGAGGGAATCTCAAGCAGATTCTGGCTAAATACTGAGCCTGATGCAGGGCTCAATCTCATGATCCTGAGATCACAACCTGAGCCAAAATCTAGAATCTAATGCTCAACCGAATGAGCAACCCAGCTGCCCCTCTTTGTGGTTTTGTTTTACATTTCACTGATGATTGATGCTGACCATCTTTTTGTATACTTGCTTGCCATTTGTATGTCTTTGGTAAAAGGTCTTTTCAAGTCCTTTGTCCACTGTTTAATTGGGTTACTTTATTATTGCTATCATTTCTATTGAATTACTTATATATTTTGGAAATTAATCCCTTATCAGATGTATGGTTTGAAAGTATTTTCTCCCATCCCGTATTTTGCCTTTTAACTCATTGATTGTTTCCTTTGTTGTGTACAACCTTTTTTGTGTGATGGAGTCCCACTTACGTATTTTTGCTTTTGTTCCCTATACTTCTGGTGTGCATATCCAAGAAACCATTTATCAGGAGGATAGTGTTAACTGTTAAGTGTTTTTACCACAAAACATACACACACACACACACACACACAAATAGTAAAAACAAATAAACAAAAAGAAACAAATGAACAAAAAGAAACACAGGAAAATTTTAGAGCTGATGAATATGTTTTATGATCTGGACCGCAGTGATGTTAATACCAGTGTGCCCATATGTCTAGACTCAACAAATTGCAAACATTGTTATGTGCAGTTTTTATATACCAAATGTATCTTAATAAAGAAGCTGGAAAATTTTAAGAAAACAGCCATTAGGAAATAGTCACACTTACTTAAAAATGCTCCTCAGGTTGACTCCCTCCCTTCTTTCGCCCTCAGATAGTATCTAACCTACCAAGTTTCCATATGATTCAGACTGCTCCAGCTGGTTATCTGTGCAGTAATAAGAATAACAATATGTTGCCAATCAGCATTTAACTGATAAATACCATCAGAATTTAGACATTAAAATACACATTTTTTTAACCCATCAGATATTTAACATTCTCTTGTACAAGGATTGCACTGATGGCTCCTATTAATAACCCACCTATAGCCACGTGGTTTGTCCTATAATTTTTGCCCTGTAGACCTCTCTCACTCTGACTCTGGCTCAGCTACGTTACTTGATTTGGCCAGTAGAATATTAGAAGGCTTGACATAAACCAAGCCTTGAAAAATCTCTTGCACATTTACATTTCTTTTTCTTGCTTCCCTGCAATAATTGTTAGAACAGATTTGAGCTAGCCTGGGGACAAGGCTGTGCTAGCCTGCTGGAGAATGAAAGAACATATGGAACACAGGCAAATCATTTTAACCCAATCCTCAGACACGTGTGAGAACACAGACATCATCAGCAAAACCATCTAACCAGCACTCAGCTGATTGTAGACATCAGTTCAATTCATCTATCCACTAGGATCATGAGAAATAATAGACAGCTGCTTATTTATGCTAGTATGTTTTGGAGAGATAGCAGTAATAGCTAATGGACATACATGGAAGAATATTTTATGAAGGATATTGAATTATACCAGTTACACGATCTCTCTTATTTGCAAATGCAGATATGGAGGAGTGCACTTTCTTTCAGTATAAATTTGAGATTGTCAGTGCTCCTAAGGGCTTGTGAAGGGTTGTAAGGTATTATATCAGAAAAAACAGGATAACTAAATTTGTTGAGATATATCTCCCCCTGTAGCAGTCATAGATATACATGGATTGGACTTAGATCAAGTCAGAAAACATTAATTTCGTAAGCAAATGTGTTCTTGGCAAAACAATAACACCATCAAAATAGATTCTTGTATTATCATTAGCAATACAAAAATAATTTATGTTCATACTCTGCAGATAAACGATTTTGCATAATTTTTTCTACCTTAGCAACAAAAATTATAAAAATTTAACTATTCTTTTTTGAACCTCCTTATCCCCTGCCCTCTACTACAGTTACTGGCTTCCTTTTTTTTTTTTTCCTTCTGGTTTTATACCCAAGTTGAAAATAAATATTTAATTTTGCTTCGGCAGTTTCTATGTCCTGTGGCCAAATGCAAACATGGCATTAGATTTCTTATGGAGGATTTTAGCCACACCTGGCAAAATTCTGTTTTGCTTCAGTTACTTGTCTTGATTACAAATTTATGGAAGAAGGCAAATGCAGAAACCTGGTTGCAAGCCTTGATGAAGTCAATGATGAGTTGCATGACCTTGGGCAATTAACTTCATATCTACCTGATTCTGTTTACTCGTGAGGGAGATGAGAGAGCAAGAACCAAATATCTTCCATGCCTTTCATGCCTTGAGGAAGCAGATTGGAAATTTAAGAATATGGAATTTAGAGACAAGCAGACTTTATTCAAATCCCAGCTCAACTATTTACAATGCGGCATTGAGTATTTTAATTATTGAGCTTCTGCTTTATCATTTGTAAAAGGAGAATAAGAGATATTTTAAGGGCTTTTGGATGGATTAAATGGGTTAGGACACTTTTGTCTTCAATGTTGCAAACCTCAGGTCTTCAAAGGGGCCCTCAAAGAATAGCACCTCTATTCTCTTAGGTTCTGAACATTTTGAGAAATAAGACAAGAAGTAGATATGGAGACCAACATATCCTTAATGTCAATGGAAAAAATGTGGCTTTGAGAGAGAGCCAAGTGAGTTTTCTAAGTAAACCCCAGAATTGGGCAAATTTTCCCCACCAATCACAGACAGAGATGGAACAGAGCACGATAAGAGTCTACATAACATTTAGCACAGGGTGGAGCAGAAGGAAACACAGGCTTTTGTGGAGTAATCTTGCTCCCAAGCAAAATAAAGGGCAGAGCTGAGCCCAACATGCACACATCACAAATTATCAATCAGATAATTCACTTTATCTTCCCTTGGTCAGGATGAGGGTAACAACAGAGAAGCCAATGATTACAACCGCATTCTCTCTTCAGAAAGAAGGCTTTAGAATGGGTTAGAAGTATGGACAGCCTATAATAAGCAACCAATATCCAGTATTTACTGTGATTATTTTTGTAATGTTACATTAGCTTTTTTAGATCACTAGGATTTCATTTAGATTGCTTTTCTGTGCAGTTACTTTCACTTATATAAAAGAATGATCAGATAAGATGGGAGGAATTAATTCCTATCTTGCTGAATTGTTTCTTTCTAGACATACTTCTTTCCAGAAGACTTGGTAAAATTCTGTCCAAAGTACTAAAGGTTGCCAAATGTTACTCCTATACTTGCAATATTAATTAGAAAGACAGTCTTTATGAAACTACTGTGTCATTATAACCTACATTATAGGTTAGTGAATCTCAAAACATCTATACAAAAATAGAGTGAATGGCAATTGGTTGGGATGGTAATAAAATGTGGTCAAGATCAATGGATCACAGAGATTAAAACTGATCAAAATTTAATATGTGTGTTATCCTTAGATATGAGAACAAGACTTCTGCAACTTTTAAATTTTCTGAGATGCATAAAAATTCTCAAAACCAGAGCTCACATTCATAGAAACAACATTTGGGATTAGCATTAGTTAAAGTCAAAGTAAAATTGATTTGTCCAAGAAGAATACTGAATTTTGCCGTATTTCCTAAACAGAGAATTCTACCTGAAGACTTATAGCTAGTCATTATTTTAGAAGAAATCTCACACTGGACCCCTGACTTAAACTTTACTTCCTGTGAAGTTAAGTAACATCTTTTCCTACCATAACAATGTATCATGAGGCTACCATAAGACATCCAGTAGGAAAGTGTTTTAAATAGTATCAATACTAACAAACACTTGAAATTACTTTTGGCTGTGTTTTCAGTTGTTTTCTGAATTTAAGTCCTAAGTTTCTGGTGTCCTTCACTGGCTTTTGTTTTTTGTCACTACTCGAGGCAAATGATGTAAAGATAACCTTATAAATTTATCCAAAGTATGACACTACAACCGACTAATGTGAATATTGGTGGGGGAACTACATGAAATTGATTAGGAAAGAAGTATGTAAGAGAGCATTCTTACCTTGTCTGCAGGGCTTGTGTGTGCAGGTTTGATGGAGTGGGAAGGAAAGACCCTGATACAAAGCCTTAAACATTGGCAACAC
Organism: Mirounga leonina; assembly: GCF_011800145.1. Classification (NCBI taxonomy): domain Eukaryota; kingdom Metazoa; phylum Chordata; class Mammalia; order Carnivora; family Phocidae; genus Mirounga; species Mirounga leonina. The sequence continues at coordinate 16,216,273 of NW_023270825.1, read as the reverse complement.
TAAATACACTGATAGCTGTAGAGACAAAATAAGTTTATCATCCTTAAATGCTCAGGTGAGCTTCCTTCTAGTGAGATCCTATCAAGAAAGTGAAGGATATGGTCCCATTGTCTCTGTATGCAATTAATTTGTCCTTAAATCCTACAAGGACTGTCCTAAGAAGAAAGTGAATATTCAAGTGAAAAAAGAATTAAGTCATCCCAACAAGAATTATTTTAGCAAGAATAGGCCAGGGTTTCTAGTCCCACAAAGCTACAGTAGCCCCAGGCAGAAGGGGGGAGAGAGAAATAAAGCCCCCCCATTCTACATTAAAGCTAAAAATGCCTTCTGATAGGAGGACACCCTGTAATTTTGTTTTAATGTCTTCAGTTGAATGGTGCCATTTAGTTCAGCTTTTAATGTGGCCTTAAATTGCTATTTTATTAGCCTTGTTGACATTCTGGAAGCATGAAATTAGCAAATCACATTAAAGAAGCAAACAAAAAAAGCAAGAAACCTCAGCCTAGTTAAACAATGCCAGCATAATCCACTTATTTGAATAATGTTCTTACCTTAAAACACCAACCATATATTTATTTGAAGGTTTCTTTTTCCATAGCCAATGAATTAGTTTTATGAATAATTGCATATTCCATTACATTGCAAATGTATGCACTCATGGTGACCTTGAAAGATGCTTTGTGCTGTGTGGGAGAAAGAAGATCCTTTGTAACTCTTCTGCTTCCTTCTGAGAAATGACTCCTTTGGACTCCACTTGATGAAAGCATCCTGTTCTTAAAACAATACTTGTCAGTATTTTTGCTGCTCCACCCAGAAGGCACTTCCTTCTGTTACAGCGATGATTTTATTTCAAACAAAAGCAATTTTACAGTTACAGAGTGAAAATGGTTTCAATCAAGATATCTTTATTCTGCTATATGGACCTAACTTATACACCTAGCATACACATAGCTTAGCCTAGCCTCCCTTAAATGGGCACAGAACACTTACATTAGCCTATGGTTGGGCAAAATCATCAAATGCAAAGACTGCTTTATAATAAAGTGTTGAATATCTCATGTAATGTATTGACTATGGGACTGAATGTGAAACCAGAATGGTTGTATGGCTACAGAATGATTGTAAGTGGGTTGTTCAATGCCGTGATTGCATGGGTGAGTAGGAACTGAGCCTTGCCCCTGCTGCCTAGCAGCACGAGAGAGGATCCTCCAGCAAATGGCTTGCCTGGGAAAAGATCTAAATTCAAAATTCAGCATGTGGTTTCCACTGAATACTTATCACTTTTATGTCATTGTAAAGTTGAAAAATTGTGAGTCAAGCCATCATAATTGGAGGACTGTCTGTAATTCAAATGTAGCTAATTATGCAGTTTTTTCTTACAAACTAAAAGTGTTAATGTAAAATAAATTAGTATCTTTACCTACTCTTGTCTTATTAAATAAAGGAGGCAACCTCAAATATTCATTTCAGTGGAGTGTGATAAAGGGCAGGCTTTTTATAGTATACCTTTTTATTTTTAGCTCTTGGACATCCGCGTTCCCTTTTTTAACAGTGCCCTAATTTCATTATGAGAAATTAGCACTCCCTCATTGGAATTAGGCTGGTAAGGCTGTAATTAAAGTTTTTCTTCCTCTACTAGCCAGGGAGTGGAAGGAAAACTCAAAACTAGGCTAATCTGATGACCTTGTCATTAGTTTTGAATTTTGAGATCAAAGGGACTGAAAATTCTTGGAATTCCCTTATCACAAGTGACACCTGTGATTTCCAGAATATAGGGCCCAGCCTGTTGAGGCTTGAATCCTGACTATCACTTCCTAGGTGTGTGACATTAAACAGGGAACTTAACCACGTCGCCTTAGTTTGCTCATTTATAAATGGAGAGAATGACAGCCCCAAATTCGTAAGGTCATGCATGACTAAAGGAGCTAACAGATGTGACTACATAGTAGAGGATGCATGTTGGCTATTGGTATTATTTTTGCACATCCCAGCAATGCTACCTGGACCATTTTACTTGTCTCTGGTAGCTTTTTTTGGGAGGGGGGGAGGCCCGCAGGGCAAGAGCTCCTGTTTCCCAGCCTCCAGCTCTGCCTTGGTACTCCTCATTTCTAAGGTGGTTCTCCATTCTCCTGTTGATTCTGAGTCTCTGGTGATCTTCCAATAAATTATTTTATGTTTAACTCAGAGTAATTTTCTGACAGTCACAATGAAAGAATCTTAATCTTTTCTGATACACGCTTATATCAACATGATGTAGTTTCTTTTCTTTTCTTTTTTTTTAAAGTAGGCTCCACTCCTAGTATGGAACCTAACATGGGGCTTGAACTTATGACCCTGAGATCAAAAACTGAGCTGAGATCAAGAGTTGGGTGTTTAACTGACTGAGCCACCCCAGTACCCAAACATAATGTAGTTTCTAGACAGATTCAGCACAGATTGTAATGTGTTAATTTTAAAAAGCCAAGCTATAGAAATAGGCAGATAAAGAACCTGATGTTCAACCCAACACAGTAAGATATATATGAAGTCCAAATATTAAAAGTTGGAAGGTATGCCTTTGGTTAAGTTGTCCACAAAATGATTCAATAAATTATCAGCCACAATCAGCAATGTAGTATATATTTCTTTTGCAACAGGTAAGTTTGAATCCATGAGATGTATACATATATACATTCTCTTGAGAAGAATAATGCAATTAAGGTTATAAAGTGTTCTTTCATCTTTTGGGTCCTATACTTAAAGCAGGAAATTAAGACTTTAATGAGGACCCAAAGGAGAAGAGAGAAAATTATTAAAATAATGAGGAAAAGATTATATAAGAAAAGACTAGAAGAACTGAGAATTTTCAGAACAAAAAAGTAAGGCTCTATAAAGTGTTACCTTTCCTTACATATTGAGGATTATTTTATGAATGGTGATACATGTCTCTTTCAGATATATACTAAGTAGTTTTGCTTGTGAAATAGAGGCTAGACAGTACAAAGAGTTTATAGACTCCACATTTTATAAGAAATAGAAATAAAGAATCAAATAAAGTTTGGAAAATTTGGAATACAGTTCTTTCAGAATTTCTTATGGAAACAAGGATATGACATGATTTGGCTCAGAGTAAACGAAGGTCCATAGTTGCTCTCAGTAATGCATAGATGTGGCAGACTAGATTTAGGTCCACCTGCCTCCATGTCAAAGCTTTATTATTTAAATATCTCTACCAAAAATTCAAGGAGTCTTTCTTCACCAATGACAAGTTCAGGCCAGACAAGAGAAATCTGAAATAGTTTTAAGTGCTCATTCATCTCATCTTGAATTTGCCCAGCAAGTGGACAGAGGAACATTCCAACTTAAGGCCACCAAGCCAGCAGTTTGGTGATTCTTTGTGCTGAAATAAACAGGGCCCCAGATTTCGATTCTTATGGACACATTAAGCAGCAAGACTTCATGCCTGTGAGATGGCTTTAGTTGGTTTTAATTTAGAATGTCTCTAAATTAAAGTGTCTTTTCTCTTCATTGGTATCTTTGCATTCCATAATAAAATTGCCTATCCTAATTTTATGGGAAATAGAGCAACTTGACAGATTTGTAGTATCGACTGATAGAAAATGAAGGAAAAGTGGTTATAATCCACATTCTACTGTTAAATGGTTCTTAGGATTTGAAGAATGGTCTGAGGTGTCTGTTTCAGCTGTGTTCTCTGGAAAATGAAGACACTCATGAAGTCTTCATCTGCATCATGTTCTGTAGAAAGTTACTGTGAGTAACTGGAATACAAAGGTGGACACATCTTCTAGTCTCATTTTATACAAAACCCAAAATATAAGATAAATAGGATTCACAGATACTTTTTAGGATAGAATCATTATTTGTGCCAATGAAATAAAAATTTAAAGTCTAGAATAAAGACTTCTTTTTACAAATACTTATATAGTATTTCTAGTCAACTTAAAATATTTAATTTCATCATCATAGCAATGTGATTCAGGCCTTACTACTACTACTATTATTATTATTATTATTATTATTATTATTATTATTATTATTATTTTAAAGATGTATTTATTTATTTTAGAGAGATAAAGAGAGACAGCACATGCAAGCAGGGGAGAGGCAGAGGGAGAGGGAGAGAAAGAATCTCCAGTAGACTCTGCTGAGCAAGGAGCCCAACAGAGTTCGATCCCATGACCCTGAGATCATGATCTGAGCCAAAATCAAGAGTCAGAGGCTTAATTGACTGAGCAACCCAGGCACTCAGGTCTTATTATTATTATCTGCATTTTATGAATAAGGAAATTGAGGCCTAGAATGATTGAGTAACCCATCCAATTGTACACAGCTATAGTGAGGGGGAGTCAAATTTAAACCCAGGAATGCTAACTACAAATTCTGTGCTCATAACCACTATATATTCTGCTTCATTGGAACATTCTTATGAACAATATAAGCCCCAAACAAGGGAAGTTAATCCAAGAGATGTAGTAAAGTTTTGACCTGGTGCACATCTTTTCTAGACAACTAAGATTTCTCCCAGTGTGGTGTTCTACTCTTCACAGAGGAGATGCTGAAAATATTATAATGGGTGCCTTATGTAAGCAAATCATGTCCAAAAAGCTCTTTGAGGGGTTTTTCCTCCAGATGCTCATAGTGCTACTTGTACTTCTATCTCCTGGAAAATAACAAAGTCAAGATGGTCTTCTATTTGCAGTTGAGTATTTAAATTGTCAAGTTGTAAGTGACAAAAATGTTCTTTCAGGAAGTCTGCTACAGCTATTGACGTTATCAGCCAAAAATCCAGGTTGCTGTCCAAAGTTTCAAGAAACTGAGATTTTTTAAATCAAAGAGTTATGTAATGGGGATGCAGAAAGCAACAAAAGGAACAAAAAGAAGGGAGACAAGTCTAGTGGAATATGTCTATTTCTAATGCTAGAGTATGGACAATGACCTTAGGTGAAAATAATAGGGTTGAATAAAATCCAACTATGGGTGTAGTTGGGTTACATCACAAAGCACTCTTAAGATGTCTTTCCAATTATTAACTGCTAATATTCTGAAAAACAAAATGTATACCCACTTCCACTTTATAAAATTATTTTGTACCACCTTGCTGAGAAGGACTAAGAAAGGTAAAACTATGTTATGAATATAGACTTCTGGGAAACTTTCCATCTCAGAAAAATGGGCACCATTGAATACTAGTAAGATTGGTTCTGCAAACACATTTAGATCACACCACTAAAAAAACATTATTAGGTATTGTACACACAAGGGCCTTTCATTCAGGAATTTAGGGGAGCAAGTATTTGAGATGTTTGATTCCATTTTCTATCTATGCTCTCTTATGCTATGGAAATCACTATGGATATAGACAACATTCAGGACATATGGTCAACCATTTATTCTGACTTTCAACAAATATTGCCCAAGGATTCCTATGTTAGATATTGTACTAAAAGATGGGATTTATTAGGAAGTGCACAATACTCTGTGGAGCCTATAGTCTAAATAGAGAAGAGGGATATTTAAAAAAATTAAAATGAAATTGAAAAATTTGAAAAATATTATGAAGGAAGTGAAGTTTTACTTTGAGAATAATTGGGGTGTGAGGGCAATCCTGGAAGACTGGGCAGGCTGCTGTGGGTGAACAAGCAACAGCTTTCTATTCTTGAATATTTCCTAGCTCAGACACACCCTACCAAGTAATTAAGCAATATGACCTACTTAAAGGAACACAGGCATTAAAATTAAACAGCCAGGAGTTAAAAACAAGCTGACTAGGTTTAGGCACATTATTTTACCTCCTTGATCACCACTTTCCTTGTCAGTAAAATGGAATCAGTCCTACCTTGAAGAGTTGTTTGGAGAATACAATAAAGTTAAGTATCCAGTGCATAGTAGCAACTCAATGAATCACAGAATTATACTTGTCATTTTTATCACTGTCAACTATAGCAATAAAAATGCATTTGTTAAGTCTTGGACTACCTGCCTCTTTAGGGATGTAAACATGAAAATCTTTAAGCTAATACATAAATTTATATTTGTAAAATTGTATTCACTAACAATTACTGTGGGGGATACACAAATATGAAAACTGCCATTTATGTAGGCCGTTCATTGGAAAATATGAAAAATAGGAAGACTGACAGTTTCATTGGGAAGTTAGAAGACTAAGTAACTCTGATTTCAATACTTTATTAGGCTCTGTGTTAATTATCTGGAAAGTGTGGACATGAAAGATAATGTGGTTGTCATCACATAAGTCCCCATGTGATTTCATGAACAATTTCATTGAAATAAAACATTTCAACCAAGCCTCATTCATTGATCTGTGCACAAAAGAATCCAATGCAGCTATCCTCTTTTTGAAAATTTCCATCAGAGAAACAAATTCTGGCAACTTCTCTGAGTGAGATCATTCAAAGATGAAAATTAGTTTTTTGTTTTTAAAGCATCCAGCACTTTTAAGAAGAAATCTGTAAATTGCTCCAGTCAAATATTTACCTTGAGGTTTAGAAATTAACTTAGGAGGACTAGGAGCAGAGATTTCAAGAACTTTGACTTAGAAATATGAACTACCAAATGTTTGATCCCGTTTGGGATGGGACAGAAGACCAAGGACCTGGTTGCAATTGATCTGGACACTTCAGCTGGTCATGAAATTAAAGATCTGTTTGGGCCCAATCTTGTCAATAACTGGCATTGAGGAGCAATTATCAGGGGATGCATTCTGACCCTCTGCACTTCTCACAGGAAGTCTAATGGGAATTTGTTAAAGTGTGGTTCATGATAACCTGCTCCAAAATTATTCATGGAGTGTCTTAAAAATCCCAGAGCCTCACCAAAAAACAATGAAATTAAACTCACTAGGGTTAGATTCCAGGGATCTGCTTTGTAACAAGCTTTCTAGGTCATCCATATGCTTTCCAAAGTTTGGGTTGTACTCAGGTAGACAATCTGGGCCTAGGTTACCAAATCCATCCTGTGCAATAATACATCATCCAGTCATCATAGGGAGCAAGTATGTGATGGTGTTTGGAGGAGGTTTTAGAAAGAAGAGACTGGGAAGATTTTCCTGAGCTCAACAGCAAGCAACATCCTTTGAAACTATGAAAGGTTTTCACCTAGATATCTTTCCCTGTCTTGCATATGTATTAAATTCTATCTCAGTAGGATACTAATGGAGTAAAGTATTTCAGCAATTCCTCCCTGATATACAAATATATATATATATATATATCTCCTATTAAATTCTATATGTACTAACCTGATTTTTAAAAATTGCAGATAGAGAAGAAGTGTACCAGATATTTGTTAAAAATGATGAGGAAGACTTCATTCAAAATGTCTTCAATAAGGTCAAGATTGTTGCGATAGGGGAGAGAGATTGAGCTCATCTTTGCTGAATCAAGAGGCAATGTTTTTAAATGCTTGAAATGCATGAAATGCATGAAATAGTACTGGATGTCATTAGCGGGGAAGTGGCTCAAAGAGATTAGGCCATCTGTACTCACTAGTTGTTACTTATGGAAGTTAGACTTCTAACCTCCCACAGAAAGGAGACAGGGGCCCTATCTTTCCCGATTAGGATGTTTCAAAGGAATGGCTCCCATCCCTTTTTTGTTGAGAAAGACTTTTCTGCATTATAGAAGATTTACATTTCAAAGGGGCAGAGAAAGAATTTACAACTGCAAGTTTTCTAAAGTAAATGTTCTAAGAAGGAGAGGTTAGGGGCCTCTAGTCATGAAGAAGACTATCTAAAGTTTAATCAAGCAGAGGAGAGAGTTAAAGTCATCTTGGTTCCAGGGTATAGACTAGGAGATGCTGTTTCCTTAAAGGCACATTCTGTTGTTCAGATTTTTCTGCGAGTGGGACTGGCTTTAATTGGTACCACCCATTTTCCCTTTTGTGTATACTTATGCTTTTCAGAACTGAGACCCCAACTCTATGATCACCAGCATGTAGCATTGACATACAGGAATATTTTACTTACATTTGCTTCTTCAGTCTGTTTGGATCTAAGATTGTTAAACATAGAGATCAAATCTAAAATATTAATCATCTTGATGTTCAAATAAAACACATACTTCACTTTATATAGACTAGTGACTGAGGTTTTCCATTTTCATCTGAACGTTTGGGAGGATATGTAATAATGGATCCTTTTTTTGAATTTGTGGACAATGATCTATTAAAGTAGATACTTGGTTTTTGATTATTTTTGCATCTCATAATCACTGCATGCTGTGGGTGTCACTTTTGTTTCAGAAGAATCTAGAGCTGAGTATGGGCAGGAGATTGACATTTAGGATTAATAAAAGGTATATTTTAAATCAAAGCCCATCATACTTTACTAACATTAAAAATATAGGTCCCGACTACGTATTTTCTTTTTTCTCCTATTTTCCGATAGCACATTTTTCACCCCTGCCACTCCTGAGTGCTGTTACACTCTACTCTTTTTCAAGTGTTTGCATGTAACAACACCCTTGGCACTTAATGTGAAGTGCTGTCAGTCCTACAAGGTGCACTATGCCTGTCCCAACTTTCCACAACATCCTGCAGAAATCAATACAAAGCCGCCAGTTTGTTAATTAATCTGCAATTAAGATGTAATGAATTTTGAATGAGAAATGATTTCTTTTAAGTGTGACTGAGAACTGTGCGGTTCATCCTGAAATGAGAGAAGGGCATCATGACTTCAAGCTGCTCTAGCTCTTTGCCTGGTCTTATAATTTCCATGATCTTGGAATTTGCAACTATGAATTAAGTACATTTCTTCCTACCCCACGTTCATCTAGGCAAGAAATACCTGGTGGATTAAAGACAGCATGAATTGGAGGACATTTTTAAAGGTCAAAAGGTAAATTTAATTATTAAAAAAAATGTCTTGGGATACTTTATAAATCTGAGAGCTAGTTTATCTCCATCCTAGACAAGTCTTAATTAAGGTAACTTTATTCTTGCATCTCTATACTAATTTTTCTAGGTACACAAATCCCAGCCCAGTCTTTAATTAAGGCGTCAAATGTTACTGATTATTTTCACAGCTTAGTGTATAGTGCTTAACATTTATATCCTTCTATAAAAAAGGCAGGAGAGGATTTTCACATCTCTGGAGTATAATGTCATTTTATGGGTCCAAAAGTAAGTGCTGTCCTCCTTAGCCACCCGAAAAAAGCTACAATTCATCCCATTCCAAGGGCCAAGGGATGTATTCACAGATCTTCCACTTCTTCTCCCACACCACACCAGTCATTAAAGTAATTCAGTTCTGTACTGTTAACACATCTAGCTGCCGTCTCCTCTACTCCCTCAGTTCCTCCTTTTATTTCTCAATTCCTAAAGTATTAGCAGAATCTCCTCATAAGCCTTTTTACCTTTTATTCCACTGAACTCCAACTCACCATGCCATTCATCTTCCTAGAGCACATTTCGTTCATTCTTCCTGTTCAAAACATTCAGTAGCTTCCCCTCCTAATCCAACAGATAAAGTTTGGCATTCAAACCTCTCTTCACTTGGTCCCAGCCTACCATGCTGACAATCTTACCTACCGCTACCTTCAATTGAACCACTAAATACAGAGCTGCTCCCTGCCGTTGCCCAACTGTGGCATCCTTCAGCGTCATTTCGTGCAGGTCTAAACCACAGCTGTTCTTTAAATTCTCAAAGATGTAACCTCTGATACCTTCCTTGATGCTTCCCCCATGCTATGCCAAGCCCATCTGGAAGTCATCTTCCCTCTGTGGACTCCCTGTAGAATTTTATCTGTCATTTCCTTGATGACACTAGCATTTTGTATTGCTGTTCAGAATGTTTTCTTTCTCTCCATAAAGTATAAACTCCTTAAAGGAAGGGCGATGTGAGATTCAGTTTTCTTTTTTTGTATGTAGCCAAGTGTTGGACTCTGTATTTTTGACATAGGAAGTCTTCAATACGTCTGAGAAATTCTTCAGTGAAGTATTGATATACAATAAAGTAAACCTAAGAAATGTTGGTGTTGTGTTGGTTATAAGCTCATCTTCCTGTAATCACTGATATTACTTTGTCTGTTAACTCTAACTTACAATTATCCATTTTTGTGAGCATTACTTTTATATTAAAGTTCACTTCATTTTTAAAAGATTTTATTTATTTATTTGAGAGAGAGAGAATGAGTGGGGTGGGAGGGTGGGGGGAGGGGTTGAGGGAGAGATAGAAGCAGACTCCCCACTGAGCAGGAAGCCTGACACTGGGCTCAATCCCAAGACCCCAGGATCATGACCTGAGCCAAAGGTGGATGCTTAACCCACTGAGCCACCCAGGTGCCCCTTAAAATTCACTTTAGTATAAAATCAAATACATGGCATGACCTTAATTCACTAAGGATTCCTTCTACTCCTGTCACTCCCAAACCCCAAACCCTCAGTTGCCAGAACAATTTTCAAACTTAAGTTAACTTTCCAGCATAAACCACTGGGGCTACATCTCATCTCAAGAATGGCAACACATAACTTTAAAACATTCTAGTAACATTCCAAATTATA
>NW_023270825.1:16172545-16205355 GCF_011800145.1 Mirounga leonina | reverse complement strand
CTGGGTGTTGTGCACAAACAATGAATCATGGAACACTTCATCTAAAACTAATGATGTAATGTATGGGGATTAACATAAGAATAAAATTTTAAAAAAAAGAAAAAGAAAATGTCAGTTTCTTGGGGTTGTGATAGAATGGGTAAATCTGAAGGGGATGATTTATACTGTCAATTGTATAACCATATTGAATCATTTCTAAAATATAATAAACTGTAGTTAAGTGCAAACCTCCAGTTGCTGACCTCTTTATTACCTGATTCATTGTGCTACACGCACTTGGGAAGGAAAATGAGCTCATCAATCAGATGATGTTTACCAGTGCAAAGCTTTCTTCTGAGCTGATGACTTGCAGTAGCAAAAATACATGAATAACTTTGTAAGCTTCCCCAGCATAAAGACTTTGCCATTTCTATACGATTCATAGGCAAACTGTCTTTCATTCTAAACACCTAACCTTTCTGTTAATCCAATATGACCAATCATAAATGCAGAAGGAGTCGAACAATTCAAGGTCTCCAAATGCATCTGAAGTCAAAAGCTTTCGTTGAGAAAATTCCCCAGTTCTATCGGCGCAACACGCTATGCTGAGCTAGGTGATCACTTCCTTTAGAAGAGTGTTCCTTTTGAATTAAAGTAGGTACATGCCTTTGATTTGGAATATTACCATTTTGTTTTATCTGAAAAAGAAAGTTTTCTTTTTCTTTTTTTATGAAAAAAGAAGCTCTGAAGATATATCCAAGCTTTGGCTACCCTCAATTCAGAAAATGCCCCACCCAATTAGAATGTAACTATCTGGTGAGAATCCAATGTAGACTTCCTAACCCATTCCCTGCCTCATCTTGCTTTCCAACATTTCTCTAAAAAACAAATAGCTCCTAGATTAGTATTTCTATTGTATTATTTTTAATGGCGTTCCTTCATTTCTTTACCTCTGCTCAAAAAACCATTAATAGTTTTCTCTTGTTTCAAAAACAATATCTATACTACATATCTTGGCACTCTAGATCCCCTTAAAACCTTTCCCAACCTCATATACAACCCCTGTACTGCAAGAATCTGAACGTATTTCCAAACTCATTTTCCAAAATAATTTACATCAACTGGCATCTACCACTGTTCTCTCAAACAGGCACTTAACCTTTCTTTTATCCCCGTTGTATCTGCCTTCCCTGTACATGCAAGACCTCCATCCCTATTTAGATTGTAAGCCAAGCCTTACCCTCCTTGTAGGCTCAGCTCAAAGCTGAGGGAAGCCCTTAATGAATATTCAAGGTCATGATGGTAGAGTTGTAAGGTCAATTCTTCTCCCAGGAAATGAAAGATGAAATAATCATTCAGTATATCATTTCATTTTAGGCCCTAATGTGTATGTGTGTATGGGGATGGGAGGGACGGTTTTCAACCCAATTGAAAATAAATGTCAAATGTTCAGCACAAAGCCTAGAATTTTGGTATTTGTTGTAGCAAACAATACAGGTTGACATCATTGCTCTGTTGCTACTTTCTAACAGGGTTGGAAAACAGAACACTTTTGCAGACCATATAGTTTTGGAAAGGTTTTTTCAGGTGTCTGGAAAACTGACCTTCCTCTCTCTTCCTGCCTTGAACTTAAAAGGAGACAGACCTGAGAAAGTTATTCTGTGATCCTCTCTGGACAGGCCAAGAGACATAGAGAATAGCATGAATGCCAGCCTTTATTTAAGCTATTGTTGGTGATACTTCGTTTTATTTGCAGTCAAAAGAATATCTATCTGATGCAGAACATAGCTATTATTATTATTAGCTATTCTGGCAGCAATTTTTGCCTGTGTCATAACTAATGAGCTATGTACAGAGCAAAGAACAGTTAACATACATGTTGGTGCTTCATGGACACATTATCCACATGAGATTCTGTGTTAAGCACTTACACCTATTGTCAATGAATCACCTGTGTTTCAGAAATTTGTGTGAATACCAGAAAAAATGGAGTCTTTAAATATTTTAATTTGGAAAAATGAATTATCAAGTTGGAAGACATGATTTTGGAAGGATTTAGCTTAAGTATATCAATAGCTGGTGTTGCTGAGCATTAACTTTGTGCTAGATAAGAAATAAGCCAGATAGTTTTGAACATCAACATATTTACTTCTTTCAACTACACTACATAGTCGGTAGTATAGACTTCTATACCAAGGTGGAGAGTACTCAGAAAAGTAATTTTTTCAAGGTCAAACAACTAAATAGTTGCAGAGGTGGGAATTAAACTTGAGTTTGTTCAATTCTAAATCTGTAATCTTAAATATTTTATATATTCTCTCACAACATAGTTTAATCCAGAGAATTAAAAATAAACAAAAATCACTATTTATAATTTGAAATCTATTTTGTCTGGTATTATTACCTCCAAAATAAGTTATTTCAAAGCTGTCTTTCATTCCTCCAATCAATATACATTTCATGATTACTCTGTGCATATGCTAGGCCCTGGGAAAGCAAGATTGGACAATATGGTCATAATTTCTGTTCTCAACAATTATACCATTTATTAGGAAAGGCAGATGTTAAGATAAACAATAACTATTAACATAGGTCTTACATGAGAAATTGGAGGTCACATATACCTATTTAATGTCATTAGAGATTCTCCCTAGAGTTATCTAAGCTAAGATATGGAGGATGAATAGGGGCAGGCAGCCTAAAGGAAAAAGTTAAGATCATTCTTGGTAGGGTATAACTCTGACATTTAAATGAAAGAGTGGATATAGATAAGACTTAGAAGTCAAATCATAGTAGGACATGAGAGCTTTAATAAAGAATTATTTATTTATGTGCTTTTTTAACAAAAAAAAATAGAAGTTATTGAAATAAGCTTTAAGCGTCAGAATAACATGATCAGATTTGCATTTTGGAAAGGTCACTTTGACTTATGGTGTGGCAAATAAATTAGAGACATTTGTCTAAAATCAGCTAGAGTTTCCATTCATTTGAATACCTTTCTCAGGTTAGCAGTTCAGAGGCATTTGCAATATCCCATGTAAGAAACGGTGGCAAAGTCCTAACTTGGATGTGAGAAGAGTCTGGAAATGCTAGTGTCTGTGAATACCCTCTGTAGCTGGCAGGATTTGGGAGATGAAAGAGCCATTTCTCTGCCTGATGCAGAGGTGATACTTTAAGGGAAGTTTCCATGCAAGAAGATGGTGAAAGTATTTGATGAAAAGTTTGAGGATGTTAGGATGATTTTCATTGTATAATGTGAGTATCTTATAAAATGTAAGGATTCGGGGACAAAAAAGAGAAAAAAGAGGTTCAGTAGAGTGTAGGTCAAATTGAAACAAACAAACTGCAGTGTTTTGGAGATGAGAGTCTAGAAGAGTATTGGCAAGTTCCAGGGTTTTGGATTTTTGCCTGTTAGCTTGGGAATTAGAGAAATTCCTGATGAATGGATTTATGATAATTTGAGGTTGGAAGACAATATCCTCAATAGTCCCTTCTTGGATGAAAGGCACTGAAGTCCCCCAGGGTCTCACTCTGTCTTCCTCAGTGACCCCCACCCCACCCACAGTGGCAGCTATGCGAGGCTTTGGCATCCTTATGTTCTCTGGGTTGGTCAGCTCTTGCAATGCTGGCCAGACTGAGAGGTACAGGCAAGGGAAAGAAAAAGCATGAAGACAGGAGTTATAAGCAGAGTTCCTATCTTCATGAGATTGGAAAGACTGGGAAACTTTTTTTTTTTCTAAATGATTACTTGTTCCCTTTAAAAGTGTTAAGATCCATTTTCTTCTCTTGTTTCATATTGCTGATTAGCTGGACTTTTTTTCTTTTTCTTTTTAAGTCATGGTCTGGGGACAATTATGTAATGTTCCAAAGTGGGCCCCTTTTGCTGTGTCTGAGGGGCAGCAGAGGAAAAGATGTCTTGATCCCTACATTGATTGAGAATATAACAGCTTTGCAAATGAAAACCAGGAACAGGGTCTGGAAGAAAGGGCCTAAGTCACAATAGCAAAATATCACAACCTAGAAGTCTGCGTATGTGTGATAGATAGAGCCCAGTCTGAAGCACTCTAGACCCATGTTGTCTGAGTGGAAATAGAATGTGAGCCTGAAACACAAGCTACATGTGTCATTTTACATTTTCTAGTAGCTGCATTTAAAAAAGTAAAAAGAAATACTTTTAAATTGATTATAATACATTTTATTCAATAGAACATATTCAAAATACTATCCTTTCAATGGATAATTAATATAAAACAATTATTTTTTAAAAGATTTTATTTATTTATTCATGAGAGAGAGAGAGAGAGAGAGGCAGAGGCAGAGGGAGAAGCAGGCTCCCTGCGGAGCAGGGAGCCCTATGCGGGACTCGATCCCAGGACCCTGGGATCATGACCTGAGCTGAAGACAGACGCTTAACCGACTGAGCCACCCAGGCGTCCCAATATAAAACAATTATTAAGAAAATATTTACATTAGGGGTGCCTGGGTGGCTCAGTCGGTTAAGCATCTGCCTTCGGCTCAGGTCATGTTCCCAGGATCCTGGGATCGAGCCCCACATTGGGCTCCCTGCTCAGTGGGGAGCCTGCTTCTCCTTCTGCCTCTGCCTATCCCTCTCTCTCTCTCATGAATAAATAAACAAAATCTTAAAAAAAAGAAAAAATATTTAAATTATATTTTATTTCATACCAGGTATTTGGAATCCAGTGAGTATTTTATTTTATTTTATTTTTATTTATTTATTTTTTTGGAATCTGGTGGGTCTTTTAGCTATCTCAATTCAAAATAGCCACATTACAAGTTCTCAATAACTACATGTGTCTGGAGCCTACCATATCGGGCAATTCCTGTTTTGTGTGAGTTATCAGAATACTAAATTCAGAAAATATTTTATTGGCTTTTGAGTGTTTTGAAAAGATTTATAAATACACATTATTAAGAAAGCTAAATATATTAGTTTCCCTCTCCAGATTTATTTATATAGAAAAATGCAGTAATTTCTATAGACAACCAGCAATTGGTAGGCATTAAACTAAGATACCCTAAAGGATTTTGTAGTCTAATTTGGAAAAAAATAGATAAGCATGCTAAGTGCTATATTAAGGGCACCAGATTGATTAAAAGGTACATGGGATGAAATAAACCCAGGCTAGTGTGATCGTAGGTAAAATTTAAAAAGCAATATTGTCAATATTGGATTGTAGTTCATACAGGTCAGATCATGTTACTTCCTTCTTGCTCAGAATCTAAAATTCAAAAGTCTTAAAGTGGCCAATAAGGCCAGAAACAATTTGCCCTCCTGAAGCTCTCTTTCTCTCTTTCCACCCCCCAACCCCACCACCTTGAGCTTACCCTGATTAGCTGGGCTGGTCCCTCACGTGGACTTCATCACACTAAATATATTCCCACCACAGGGTCTTTGATGCACTCTTTCCTCTACCTACAACATCATCCACTTAGATAACCAAAAAGCTTCTTCCTACATGTCTCTGCTCAAAGGCTATTTATTAAAGAGGTTGCCCCTAAACACCCTAGTTAAAATAGCACCTGCCCCTACACTTTACCTTTCTATCCTGCCTCATTTTTCTTCATACCGCTTAATATTACACTAATAATTCATTTTATGTATCAACTTGGCTGGGCCACGGTGCCCAGATATTTGATCAAACGTTACTCAGGATGTTTCTGTAAAGGTGTTTTTACAAAGAAATTAACATTAAATCAGTGGACCTTGAGTAAAGCAGATTACCTGCTAAGGTGTGGGTCGGCCTTGTTTAATCAGCTGAAGAACTGTATAGACCAAAGACTGACCTCCCCTGAGCAAGAGGGAATTCTGTAAGAACACAGCCTTTGGACCTAGACTCAATTCCTCTGTGGATCTCCAGCCTACTGGCTGGGCCCAAATTTGAATTTACAAAGTCTTCACAGTAATATGAGCCAATTTCTCTGGAGAACCCTGACTAATACAACCACCTTACCTACTAGATTTTTTTTTAAATTATTTATTTGCTGTACTTTTTCCCCTACTAAAATGTAAATCCATGGCAGCGGGAAATATTCTGTTTTCTTTCCTACTGTATTCCCAGAATGAAGGAGCTGAAGGAACTCAATAAATATTTGTTGAGTTGTTCAATACATTAACGAATAAATTCTGCTCATGTTGACTGCTTTGAGTGGAATAATTCTGAGCAAGCAGCAATGGATAGGATCAGCTACACAGTAATAATAGATTCTACAGGACCTCAGTATCTTGCCTTTTCTAAGACTCATAAAAGAAAGAACATGTTTCTTTAAATGTGGTACCTTTACCTAATCACTAATCTTTTATATCAATGCTAATAGTAATTATATACCATACTCCAAGGAAAAGATCCCAGGAACACATGTTCACCCTTGAATGACCATATCCTTCTGAATCTCAAATAGAATGTAGCAGTTCAGCATATGTTCAAAAAACATTAGCAACAATCCATAAATTGTCAGACAGGCAAAAAAAAGGCAAGGAATGTAAGCTTCAAATGACCCTGATACCAAAATTTCCTTTGCTGATTTCATCCCCATGAAATACAATAAGAACTTGAGGGGCACCTGGGTGGCTCAGTCCGTTGAGCATCTGCCTTCTGCTCAGGTCATGATCCCAGGGTCCTGGGATCGAGCCTCGCAACGGGCTCCTTGCTCCGCGGGGAGCCTGCTTCTCCCTCTCCCTCTGCCTGCATCTCTGCCTACTTGTGCTCTCTCTCTATCTCTCTGTCAGATAAATAAATAAAATCTTAAAAAAAAAAAAGAACTTGACTAATGATGTGTGTGTGTGTGTATTGTGCCCACGTAAAGGGATACATTCACTTAGTTATTAATGTTATTGTTTTTTTCCTTTTCTCCCTATCACTGAAACTCAGTTATTATATCTCACATCTACTTCAGAAGCTAATGACTACATCATGCGTTTTTTCTCTGAAATATAGGCTATATTTACACATCTGAGAAAGGACAAATATATTTGCAAATACACACAAAGTGTGACTCGTATGGCTTTATGGAAGTGTTACTGTAGAATCATTTGCATATGGGAGTAGGAATTGTTAAAACAAAACGAAACAAAGACATTGCAAAAAAATTAACATTCCCATTTTTTTGCTAGTCAGAATAAAGGGAGTACAGCTTGTGGAAGGGAACAGAGCATTAGTGTCGAGAGCAGGGGACTCGGGTTCTAACACTGCCAATGACTGAGACCAGACCAGAGGGTCATCCTAACCACTGTGGACTTCTGTTTCCTCAAACTCAAAGTGAGAGGATGCTTTCCAGCTCTAAGATGCTCTTTGATTTCATGAAATAAGTAATCCAAATATGCTGCATTGAGGAAATGCTCCTTTTGGAAGAACACCCTAAATATCAAAGCCACAATGGGCTAGAGATGTAAAAAAAAAATCATCAAGAACAACTTTATCCAAATCTTTCCTTTTGGAAATGAAGACTTTCAAGAATAGGAATATTTAGGGGCACCTGGGTGGCTCAGTTGGTTAAGCTTCTGGCTTTGGCTCAGGTCATGAACCTGGGGTCCCAGGTTCAAGCCCCACGTTGGGCTCCCCACTTAGCGGGGAGTCTGCTTCTCCCTCTCCCTCTGCCTCTCCCCCTGCTTCTTCTTTCTCTCTTGTTGACTCTCTCTCTCTCAAATAAATAAATAAAATCTTAAAAAAGGAATAGGAATATTTAGTATATGTGTGAAATCACATAATTAGCTTCTCAGAGCCCTTGGTTTATAAGCCAGAACTCCAACCACATGTACTCTGTTTTCTAGAAATGAACCTTCATCTATTTATTTCATTCTTTCCAAAAC
The DNA here is from genome assembly GCF_011800145.1 of Mirounga leonina. Classification (NCBI taxonomy): domain Eukaryota; kingdom Metazoa; phylum Chordata; class Mammalia; order Carnivora; family Phocidae; genus Mirounga; species Mirounga leonina. The sequence continues at coordinate 16,197,548 of NW_023270825.1, read as the reverse complement.
TTTTTTGAATGGTAAAAGCCTTATTTCAAGACCTTCAAATCTTTTTAAACACTTTATGTTACAGAGGGCCCTGAATTTTTAAGCCCTTGGCTGTCAGACTATGACAACTGAAACAGAAACCTGCAAAGAGTCACTTGTAAAGTTGTCAAATCAAATCTGAGGACAGACAGTTTCTATCAGTTTCCATTTGCATATAAGCCTATATCTTAGAAATAGTTTTTCAGGAGATAATGCTTCATGATGAAACTCCTCCTTCTGTGCCATTTTCAATTTAAAAACCTATTTAGTTAGTCATTAGTTCCATACTTCTTTAAAAAAATAGAAATATATTTTAAAGGAGGGGCTCTCAGGTTTAACCTAGCTAGTTCAGGTACAGGGAAACACTTGAGAGCTTATTTTGTCCATTAGGATAAGAAGAAATGCAATGTTGATTTTATCTTTTATGCCCCTTAATATAATAAAACCTCTTAAACTTTCTACTGTTGATTTATTGTAGAATTTTATTGCAGAAGATATATTTTAGTACATTTGACTGAAACCATCCATTTACCTTACTAGTTCATGATGCCTTGTTGCCCATGCTTTTGAATAATTTTGAATCTGTATATGAGTTTACGTATTCTAAGGTAGGTAATGCTGCCCAAAAGATGTGAGAGCTATAGCAACACCAATGTACACATCTATTCACCTCCATGCTTTCCCCATTAGGCCTGCATGAAACAATGACACATGGTTGATAACTGGAAAGAGAATCTATGAAAATACAGAGTAGAAACTTAAGTATGAAAGAGAGGATGAAAGACACAGATATAAACCCAGAGGCAAAACTTTGTTGAAAGACTAAAAGAGAAAGCTATAAAGAACACATTCATTCATTTATTGAATAGTTATTCAGTATTTAATGTAGGATGGGTACTACATAGTAATGGGAACCCACAAGAACATCTGATGAGCTCAGTAGAAGGAAATGTCTATGTCCTGTCAGAAAGGTTGCTATAGCCTTCACAAAAGAGATGATATGTGAATACTCAGTGAATAAATACATAGATATAGGTAGGCGGAGGAGACTTGAGGATTAAGCATTTTTAAAAACTAATAGTAGGATTAAACAGGAAGGTGACTTGTTTGGTTGGCATATTCCATTTGTTTAAGAATAAATGCCAAGAATCGGTTGAGAAAGCAAAGAGTTCCCAGTCCTAAACAGTAGAGTATCCACAGTAGTTGTAGAGCATAGAAATGACACATTTCTTTTTTAAGAATCAAGGACCAGGTATGGGACAGACAGGTAACATAGAGACTAGATAACAGGGTTTTGCAATAGTCCAGGAAAGAGTTTTGGGAATGTCAACAAAGGTTTTGGTGGTGAGCACAGAGAGGAGGTGAAGATTTGGGCAGGAGACTACACCACATCTCAGGTGTCATAGACTGTCACTGTACCATTTGTATGCCACACTATGCAAGTGTGTCTGGATAGAACATTCAGCAGGATTAACACTTCCCTGAGCCAGCATGCAGCCCTTTATTAAGCACTTCTAGGGACAGCTGGCTGACCTCAGTGAAAAACATTCCCTGACATCCCTCTCCCCCATGCCACATTCTTCCTAGCCTTGTTTGTCCAACCCTATAAAAGAAATTTTCTTCCTCCCTGACATTTGCAGATCTTATGGTTACAGTGTTCTTCTTGTTACCACAGTCTCCAAAAACCCTTTCCAGTAAGGTCTCTACTTTATTTGCTTTTGATGGTTTAGTGATTCTTATTTGTTCAGATTTCAAATTGCTCCTTTTGTTTGTTTGTTTGTTTTTCCGCCTAGCTCCTCTGTGTGCTATGTATTATTCCTCTGGATTGTGGACTTACTTTAAGGAAAATATTTCCTTTAGCATCTATTTAAAATACCCACATTTCAAAGAGAATGTCTATGTCAAAGCAGAAGTTGCAAGGCGTGAATGAAATGATATACACAAAGCAGTCAATACACGGTCTGGAACAGAGTGAGCCCCCAATAAGTGTTGGTTGATGTTATTGTTACTTTTCTAAATGTTACTATATAATGCAGATGTTAGGTCTTCATTTTCCCTGGCAAAATTCTTTCTTTTCCTCCTACGAGATAAAATCCAAATTCCTTAACATAACTCACATGGTCTTTTATGATGAGGATCCTGTCTACCTATTAGCCCCATCATGGAATGGATGCTTCAGGCTTTATTGACCTTCCAGGTCCTGCAAATAAGGCTTCCTAATCTTGTATATGGTCTTTCAATTTCCTCAAATGCCCTGCCCTCTCATTCTCCAATTAATATGAAAAACAATTTTTGCATATTTTAAACTGTAATGAAGTGTCAAGAGCAAGTCTTAAATGTCCCTTCTTAGAGATCATTTTTTTCATTTTTTTAGTATTTCTCTAGTTGGGATCATTTTTTCTGATTTTATTATAAATACAATACCACTGAATAAGCATTTCTATGTAATTAAAATATTTTTATAAACATACTTATCAGTGGTTTCATGACAGTTCATTTTATATAGAATCTATAATTTATGTGACAAATTGAGTAGTGTTTAGCTTTTTATGTTTCATCTAATTTCTGACTATTATGAATAAGATTATGGTGAGTTTATGTACATATACATGTATCAACATTTTTGGTAATTACCCATAGTTTCTTTATGTTCATAGAATCATTTGCCAGAACCAGATAACTAGATCAAAGTATATAAATATTTTAGAAGTTTATACTCTCAGAAGTGTGTGAGAAAGTTCTGTTCGCATTGCGTACTCACCAACATTGCATTGGTTCTTTTTTTTTTTAATCTTTTGCTAATTTATTCTCATTCTGTAGCCTACTAAAAACAATAACAGTAATGATTTTTGAGCACAAGTCATATGCTAGACTCACTAGGAAATGAATTTTTTAAATTATTTATGTCATTTTCAATGTGATGCTTTAAATGATTACTTAATCATCATATTGACCCTTTTTTTTGAAATAGCAGTTCATATCATTTCCTCATTCCTCTAGCTGGGTCCTAATATTGTTTTTATCATTTTGAATGAGAGCCTTACATAGTAAAATACGAATCTTTTGCTTTCCATTCTATTATTGACATTTTAATTTATTTAACTGTATTTGAATCTTCTATTTATGCTTACAGTTAAAGCAATTAATGCTTATTTTAAAAATTTTATAATATAATATATAGTATAATGTTTTTAGCTAGATAATTAAAATTATCTGTAAGCTCATATTTCTTCACTTTAATTATTTAACATCTGGAAAATAATATTTAATTATCTTTCCAACATAAGATTTTAGCATATTGTCTAGATTTCCTTTGCAGGTATAACATATACGTTATATGAGAATAAATAAGTGAATATTTTGCTTTTTTAGCTAAATGGCTATATAAGTGAATTAACTTTATTCTTATATTTAACAATTACCCTATTACTAGGCATTTGTGTGAGTCCATTTGTTTTAAACATTCTTTTAGATGATGTTATGATAAATATCCTTGCATGCAAACATTTGTGTTATTTTCTGATTATATCTTCAGGTGAAATTTTGGGAGACTGAATTACGAATTTATATGAAGGGATTTGCTACAGAGATCAGGCGTTGGGCAATTTTGAGAGCTGGCTAAGCAGTCTCTGCAAGCCTGTTATCTGCATGTCCAATGCTGGAGCTTGAAGTCTGCAAGGCAGGTAGTCAGGAAGGGAAAATGGATATAAAGAAGTGGGGGAGAGCAAGTACCAGGAGAGGAAGTATCCAGTGAATCTGCTTCTCTGATTAAAACCTAACATTCAGAAAAAACAGAAATGCAAGAAATATTATGACAATAAAGAGAGCTAATTCTTGCATCACATTTGCTATATCCAGACACTGTTGTAAGAGTTTAATACATAATAAAACTTCTAATCTCCATAATAATAGCCCTACAAGATCATGACTATTATTCTCCTTTTTGTCCATGAGAAAAATTAAGGCGCAGAGGTATTAAGTAACTGCTAAAGGATACTTAGATAATATGTTTATATCCTAGACAATTTTGACAACAAAACAATATAGTGATACCTTCTTTGTTTTGTTTGTATTTGTTCTTGGGTCCCTCCTCACCCCTTCACCCCCACCCCGTTGTCAAAATTTGATTGCAGGTGAGGATCTGCTGGGAGGCAGTCTGAAGCAGGGTCAGAAGCCAGAGGCTGGAAAGGTCTATGATCATTCTGAATTTCCAGTGTGACCTCCAGCAACTCAACTTGCTTGAGTTTTGTTTTCCTTACTGTTAAAACATTGAGTGATTTAATGTATTGGCTCCGTGGTGTATTCATTCTGCATGTGTTGTTGTCTTTAGACATTTGAGTTTAACCTCAAATTCTGGAAGTTGTTTTTAAAATGAAAAAAGCTGCTTCGTGGGGTTGTAAAATTTGAAAGAATAAGGGTAAGAGGGGGAGAAGGAAGTCTCTTTCGCACATGCATAAAAGCACTCATTAAGATTTAGTAGATATATCTGAAACTGCTTTATCTCAAAAGAGACAATCTATACAAAGAGGGTTAGAACAATCAAAAACAATTTACTGTTACTTAACACAGAATAATACATTTAATTTGTCTTGAATGTAGAGAATCAGCTAGACTAGAAAGAACAATAAGAGTGTAGAAATCCAAAGTGACACCTGGAGACTCTAATTCAATAGATTGGGGTGAGGGTCAAGAAATCTATATTTTCGAAATGCCCAGGTCCATCTGAAGTGCAACTGATTTGGGAGCCATCACTCTAGGCACCATGAGGTTCTGAAGTTTGTAACTAATGATATAAAGGATTAGACTTATATTTCAGAATAACCTCTTTTTGCCATATTGGAGAATGGATTTGAGTGGAAAACAGAAGAAAATCTGAACAACCTCACAAATTAGAGATTTGTAATATTTTCCAAAGAAATGAGACAGAGCAGTTTTATCCATATTTTCAAAAAGAAATTAAATTAACATGTAAAACATAATTACATTAGAGGTGATTCTCAAAATTGTGCAAAGTATGTCTTTACATTAACCTCACTTTACAAATGAAGAAGCCGAGGCTTTCTGCCGCAGAGATTTACCTTCCCGTGGAAAACTTGTGGCTTCTTCATTAGAGGGAATTTTGTAGTCAGAAAACCCAAATCTGTACATACTACCATGACATTGAATTTTATGTTCCAAGGAAAGGCATTTAAGCCTCAAGTCCTCAGTTTCTAATTTTATGAAAAAGGCATGATAAAATAATTCCTTTTAGATTACATATAAGGACTAATAAGAAATGAGCTTAGCAGGTTTTGATACATGTTAAAAATTATTACTGTCATAAAAAACAACAAATACAATTTTAAAAAACTTTATTTTGGGGGGCACCTAAGTGTCTCAGTCATTAAGCGTCTGCCTTTGGCTCAGGTCATGATCCCAGGGTCCTGAGATAGAGCCCCACATCAGGGTCCCTCCTCAGCAGGGAGCCTGCTTCTCCCTCTCCCACTCCCCCGGCTTGTGTTCCCTCTCTTGCTGTGTCTCTCTCTGTGTCAAATAAATAAATAAAATCTTAAAAAAAAAAAAAACACTTTATTTTTATTTATTTATTTTTTTCATCAGCTTTAGGTTTACAGCAAAATATAGATGATGGTACAGGGATATTCCAGATACTCTCTGTGCCCACACATCATAGCCTCCTCCTCCAGGAATAACATCCATCCTTCCTCCAAGGGGACATTTGTTAAAATCGATGAACCCACATTAACACATCATAACCTGAAGTTTACCTTAGGACCCACTCTTTCTATTGTACATTCTCTGGGTTTGGACAAATGAATAGTGGCATATAGTCATCATTATAATATACAAAGTATTTTCATAAAATTATTTTATTGCCATAAAAAACCTCTGTGTTCACCTATTCATGCCACTCCTCCTTCAACCCATAGCAACCATGGCAACCCTCTATCTCTTTCTTGTCTTCATAATTTTGCCTTTTCCAGAATGCCATATAGTTGGAATCATCCAATATGTAGCCTTTTCATATTGGCTTCTCTCACTTTGTAATATGCATTTGAGGTTTCTCCATGTTGTTTTGTAACTTGATAGCTCATTTTGTTTCAGTGCTAAATAATATTCCAATGTTTGGATGTACCACAACTTATCCATTCACCCACTGAAGAACATCTTAGTTGCTTCCAAGTTTTGGCAATTGCAGATAAGGCTGCTATACACATCTGTGTGCAGGTTTTTGTATGGACATAAGTTTTTAACTTCTTTGGGTAAATACCAAGGAGCACAATTGCTAGATCATATAATAAGAATAGGTTTAAGAAATTGGCAGACTGTCTTCCAAAGTATCTGTGTCATTTTGCCTTCCTACCAGCAATGAATGAGAGTTACTGTATTTGGTGTTTCAGTGTTTTGCATTTTTGCAATATAATGTACCATAGAACATACAACACCAAGAGCGAACCCTTAGGTAAACAATGGAATTTGGGTGATAATGATGTATCAATGTAGATTCATCAATTGTAACAAATGTACCACTCTGGTGGAGGATGTTGATAATGGGGAAAATTGTGTGTGTTTAGATGCAGGGAATATATGGTAAATTTCTGTACTCTCTGCTCAATTTTGCCATAACCTCGAAACTACTCTAAAAAATAAAATTTATAAAAAATATGAGCAAAAGCAGGAGATGTAAGGACAGAGCTAGAGAAGCAAAGCTAAGAAAAAATATGTGTGCAAATAAATAAGTGTAGTAGCATATGATTGTCTGTGTGTTAGTACTGTACATATATACACATAATATAAAATATATGTAATTTATAGAAAATTATATAAATATCACTCATTTTAAAGTAGTCAATCTAACCCTCTGACAGTTTCTGCCAGCAGGTCAGCCAGCTCCACTTTGATCTGTTCCAGCACTGGAAACTAAACATAAGCCAGTTTTCATTCTTATAATCCTTTAATTTCTTTGTAGGAGATTCTTGATTAAGATAAAACAAAATAATAGAAGTTAAGCAAAGTCCAACCATTTGTGTGTGTTTGTGTATGTGTATGTGTAATGTTTAGAGCTGCGGATGGTTGATCCGAGTTCAATCATGGTATGATTCAAGAGGAAAAAATAAATTGAGAAAGGAGGAGGAATAGAGAAGAGGAAGGAAATGGGAAGGCAAGAGAGAAGAATAAAGTAATAAATGGGATTGAGTGGAGGCAAATGATGATGTGGAAGTGATTTTGAAAATAATCTTGAAGGGGGGCGCCTGGGTGGCTCAGTTGTTAAGCGCCTGCCTTCGGCTCAGGTCATGATTCCAGGGTCCTGGGATCGAGCCCCCCTTCGGGCTCCCTGCTCGGCGGGAAGCCTGCTTCTCCCTCTCCCTCTCCCCCTGCTTGTGTTCCCTCTCTAGCTCTCTCTCTCTCTGTCAAATAAATAAATAAAATCTTTAAAAAAAAAAAGAAAGAAAAGAATCTTGAAGGAATGAACCAGAAACAAGGTAACCTTGTCTCCACTTTGTCCATGTCCCACAATGGCTGTTATCAACACAGTCCACATGGATATCATTTCATTGTATTACAGAATGAACAGAGAAGCTGGTGCCATTTCCTTTTGGATCATAAATTTGTATTTTTCAGAAAATAGTAGATGAGCATTAAATTGAAAGTAAGAAAAATTTAAAATCACATAAGACATGATTTATAAATATGCCAGCTATACATAATATGAATTAGTAACATAGATGTTGGTGCATCCTTACTTCAAAGTTCAAGTTGGCCCTTGACAATGTTGACCCTTATCTGAGCCATCTGTTCTTGGAAAGCAGGACAGATCTAGAAATCCTCCCAACATTTTTTTGTAGCTAATGACAAAGGACTGCTTTGTTTTCACATATTTTGTTTATCAGCACCACCACCTCTCTTCCTCAATGACCCCTATAAAACTCACAGATATGACCCACCTCCACCCTTTCTCATGACTCCCAGAAAAATCAGAGATGACTCCTTGGTTTACTCCCCTCTGTAAAACCTCAAGTCTCACTCATTTTCTTCAAGATGGTCCTCACTAATGAAAATCTTCTCTATTACAATAACCTAAATACAATCAGCTCCCTAATTTGGAGGTAAATTTTGTCTTCCACACATTCTTGTCTATATCTTAGCTTAGCATTTGGGGAACTCCTTACAATGTGCTATCACATGACTTACGACTTCATAGCTGCTGCTTTCTTCAGGGGACCATTTGTTCTGTTTATTTTGTTTTAGCATTGACTTCATTGTACTGTGTACTATCACATGTCACATTGTTTAGAATCTGAATTTCTTATTTCAGGAGCCAATGCTACTTTGTATCTTTGAAAACAATCATAGACCCCACAACATAGGTATTTTATAAATGAATGAATTCAGTAGGACAATGAATGCAGTAGGACAATCTATGACATTGACATGAAACTTTTGCCTATAAGACACGCAGTGCCTTGTTATCCAAAAGGAATTTCTTACTGATGAATTTTATTTTTTTTATTTTTATTTTTTTAAAAGATTTTATTTATTTATTTGACAGAGAGAGACACAGCAAGAGAGGAAACACAAGCAGGGGGAGTGGGAGAGGGAGAAGCAGGCTCCCCGCAGAGCAGGGAGCCCGATGTGGGACTCGATCCCAGGACCCTGGGATCATGACCTGAGCCGAAGGCAGTCGCTCAACCGACTGAGCCACCCAAGCGCCCTGATGAATTTTAATTAAAAGCATTTTTATGTTCTCTGTAGTTACTTTAGATAGTAATTATAGTTGCCTTCCCAACTCCTCTAACTAAATTGGTAGAAAGTTGTTGAAGACAGCCTGAAACCATCCTCATGTATCAGTTATATACTGCTGCATAATGAACTAACACAAAACTTAATGTCTTAAAATAATAATATTTATTCAGCTCAGGCATCTATGGGTCTGTCGAGCACTTCTTTTTATCATGTATAAACTCCATCATGAATCTGGTCAATTATGAGTCATTTCAGTATCTCTTCTAACTTTGGCTGGGCTTGGCTGAGCAGTTGTAGCTTCAGCTGGGGCTCATTCACATGTCTGATGATTGACTGGCTGCCATCCTAGCGTGACTGGCAACTAGCCTACCCAGCTTACATCTTCTAATAGGTTAATTTTGTCTTGCATTCCTAACATGACAGGAATACAAGAAGGAAACCAAAAGCACATAGATTCCCTGAGACCTAGGCTTAGAAATGGTATACAAGCATATGCTACTAACCAGATTGAGTCAAGAGCCTGCTCGGGGTCAAGGGTGGGGAGAAAAGAATCATCTTTTTTTTTTTTTTAATTTTTTTTTTAAGATTTTATTTATTTGCGAGAGAGAGAATGAGAGACAGAGAGCATGAGAGGGAGGAGGGTCAGAGGGAGAAGCAGACTCCCTGCTGAGCAGGGAGCCCGATGTGGGACTCGATCCTGGGACCCCAGGATCATGACCTGAGCCAAAGGCAGTCGCCCAACCAACTGAGCCACCCAGGCGCCCCAAGAATCATCTTTTAATGGAAAGAGCTACCAAGTCACATTAAACAGATTGTACTTCCCATGGAGGAATGAAGCATTGGAAGTATTTCTGCAATCAGTCTGTAACACATTATTTGTATGAATCTGAACAATTTTACTTGGAAAATTGTCCCTTAGGATAAGTAAATAAAGTGGCTGTACCAACTTGCATTCCCACCAGCAGTGTAAGAGGGTTCCCCTTTCTGCACGACCTCTCCAACATTTGTTGTTTCTTGCTTTGTCAAATTTTGTCATTCTAACTGGTGTAAGGTGGTATCTCAATGTGGTTTTGATTTGAGTTTCCCTGATGGCTAATGATGATGAACATTTTCTCATGTGTCTGTTAACCATTTGTATGTCTTCTTTTGAGAAGTGTCTGTTCATGTCTTCTGCCCATTTTTTGACTTGATTATTTGTTTTTTGGATGGGACTGGAGGAGATTATGCTAAGTGAAAGAAGTCAAGCAGAGAAAGTCAATTATCATATGGTTTCACTTATTTGTGGAATATAAGGAATAGCATGGAGGACATTAGGAGAAGGAAGGGAAAAATGAAGGGGGGAAATTGGAGGGGAAGATGAACCATGAGAGACTATGGACTCCAAGAAACAAACTGAGGGTTTTAGAGGGGAGGGAAGTGGAGGGATAGGTTAGCCTAGTGATGGGTATTAAGGAGGGCACATACTGCATGGAGCACTGGGTGTTAATACAAAAACAATGAATCATGGATCATTACATCAAAAACTAATGATGTAGTGTATGGTGACTAATGTAACACAATAAAATAAAATTAAATTAAAAAAATAAAAATAAATAAATAGGCTTTCCACCAAAAAATTAAAAAAGGACAAGTAAATAAAAAGCCAATCCTACAGAAGTAGTTCAATGCAGAAGATATTTAAGACGACAAGGGAAACACTGAAAATGAAGAAGAAAATGAACACTAATATTTGGTGGCCTACTTTGTATCAAGGAGAGCATGTGCTCTGCACATTTCATGTATTAGGTGATATGATTCTCACTATAAAGCCCCTCCCAAAAGAAAACATTATCCCCATTATTTTTCAAATAATGAAACTGAAGTAAGAGAGTTTTAACTATATTTCTCAATGTACCATTACAAATAAATGGCTGAACCACGATTCCAATTCCATTCCCAAATTCAGGTTCTTTAGCTGGTCACAACTGTTGCTGAAATACTACTTTTCTGTCTGTGTTTTCGTTGTTTATTTAATTCCCTAACAGTATGAGAAACCTGAGAAGACAGAGGCCTTGCATCCTTTCCACCACCCATTAGTTCTAGCAGAATGATGCTATTGGTTTATAAGTATGACTATGTTCCAATGTCTTATTATTAAAAGAAGAAAAACTCAATTAATTGGACTCTGAATAGAATATTCTATGGCAGTGGTACTAAAAAAATAATAATAATGGAATATTCTTGGAATCACCAAAGACATAATGAGAATTATTTTTTTTTCTTCATGATTATAGTTCCAAAGCTCATTAACTTCCCTACAATTTCCATGAATAAAAAGCATAGGCAGTCATGGGGAGGGGTGAAAGGAGGAAGACTTCTACTTCAGTCCCATACTGAATAATTCTGTAATAAGATAGTGAATAAAAAATATGTTTCATCAAGTAATCCTATCCACAAAAGACAGATCTGTTCAATGTGGTCCCCAGGAGGATGAGGTAGCTGTAGGGAATCTCTGCTACTTCTGCTTTCTCCCCCTTTTGTTCAGGAGGCAGAAACAAAGCTTCCCAAAATGAACCCTTTAAATATGAAATGATCACCAGAGGCTAATTGAAACAGCAGACAATTGAAACAAATTATGCATTCTTCCCTTAGATAAGAGACTTAAATTATAAATCCTCCAAGTCTAGAAAGTGTGAAATAAATTGAAATGCAATTAAATGTCAGAATTAATGACATCTCCAAGTTATTTCTTATAGCATCTCTTGAAATGCTTTGAGGTTTTGGGAATGCTGTATTTATCTTAATCAAGCTTATCTCAAGTTTTGTTAAAAAAAAAAAGCGGGCCTTAAGATCGGCCCTTCAGTCTCTACCTGAAAATGCAGGGCTTTTTTTTTTTTTTTTGCTTTGCTTTGTTTCCACCTACCCCATTCTTCCTTTACTGGCATTTGATTGAGCAGTAGGCAGCATAACTTGTTTCAAATCATCAAGTCAGTTCTATATTCCTTTTTTATTATTATGTGAAGTTTATTGAAACTGATGATTATATTGAGTTTCATGCTGGGAACTGTACAAAATTGTTAATCTTCTGAGTGCAATCACCTCCATGAGCTGAGGAGCTGGTGCTCTTGTTGAATTCAGTTTGAATGGATATCAACGTGATTTGTTTGGCTGGCTCTTTGTTTTTCTGGATATGCCGGTGAATGGCTAAAATGACCCGGTTAAACCAAGGGCGGAGATCTGTGATAAGAACTGGTGAGGTATCTTGTGCATGTGTCCCCACCGTCTTAGACGAGCAGGGACAATGGTTCCCTCACATATATGCATACTGGATAAATAAACCGATTTCCCTACCACTTTAGAAAGCATCAGGGCTAATGAATGACCAAGTGCCAATTCTTCCTAAACAAATCAAACTTTATGCTTCTTTTATGAAATTTTGGTTTGGACGGGTCTTATACTGAGACAAAAGAAACTTTATGCTGATGCCAAAAGCTCTGTGGAACAAGATAAGTAATTATAAAAGAAAGAAATATCCACTTTCGAGTCTAAAAATCACTGTCATTACTTTAATGACAAACAAACAAAAGGCTATGTAAAAAAAACAACAACCAATTTATAAAAAATGAGACAAATAGGGTAGTCATCTTCCCAAATTTCGGGGAAATTACATGAACTCTTTTCTCCGAGAAAGTCTGAGATATATCACATGGCTTGTTTTTACTTATTACAAATTAAAGGGCCTCTGATCCCAGTGCTACTTCATAGGAATCTAATTATACGAAAATACTAGAAAGAAATAAAGAAACAAGCCATATAAAAAAGAAACAGTTTAATTTAGGGCTGGAAGCAAAGAATGTAGACTTCAAGGTCTAGACTCAAGGGGATGAATTCCTGTATTTCCATTCAAACATTAGGCAAGAGTTCTTTTGAGATAAAAGCTGTGACTTTATATGAACTAATGTCATGTCACTCTATGTGTAAATCTACCAAATTAATGTCATTTTAAAGCTGTATAACCTCAAAGGAATTAAGTAAATAAACAACATCACTCAGAAATTCACTTCCTTACACATTAGTCAAGATCAAGTTCTATGGTTGGAAAAAAATCAGTTATTTTCCATGTTATAAAAACTTGACATACTTTTTTTTTTCTAAATCATACTATTAGGAAATGTCTGAGTGGGTCTGTCTGGCCTGTTGATCATATACTAAACCATCTTGACTGCCTTATATTCATTGTCTAGACTAGATTGTAAATTCCAAAAGAGCAGGGACAGTATATCATTGTAATTTGAAATTAGAGGCCCTCCTGCAAATATTTAAAGAAAAAAGTCTTCTTTAATTACAATGTAAGCAAATGTCCCATTGGCATATCTCATTTCATGCTCTCCCCTTTCCCAGTGCCTCCTTCACCCTCACTGCCATCACATATTTTCATGTAGGGGATGTCTGAGCAATATCTGTGGCTCACGTCTGTCTTATTCTTTAAGAAGTCACTCTTACTATTACAGAAAACCAAAAGGAAAGCAACAGAATTGAAGCCTTTATTATGTCTTCATCAAACATTTACTAAAACTGTATGAGTCCATGTAAAATCTGTTGATATCTGCGTAAGGTGTACATTGTAGTTAATAGCCTTTACTATGTTCAATTCCTAGTTTTGATAATACAAATTTTATATTTGGAGCAATCTGAGTGAAAGGTACAGGAGACCTTGTGCCCAATTTCTTGAGAGTCTTAAATTATTTCAAAAAAAGTCTAAAAGAATAGAAAATAAAAACAGCCCTACTGTGTGACAGACATGGTGTTAGGTGTTCATATAATATTAAATCAGTTAATTAAATTCAGGAAGAATAAAGTGCAATTATTTCTGTGTTCAGACAAATTGGTTTTATGTGTGTGTTAGGGTGTCACACTTGAACAACTAAATATTCTAAGCAATAAATGAAGTGAATGAATCTAAGGATCTGTGTCCATTCTGACAACAAATATAATTATACTCCAACACAATATCATCAATCAATCTAAAATCAGACAAAGCATTTCCATTCAAATCCATCTTATCTTGCTGAAACAGCACCATTCTGTTCTAATCTGTGATCAACTCCTCTTGATTTAAAATGTTAAGATTTTTCAGATCCACCCATTTCCCCACCTTCTCTATAGCTACCAACTTAGTCTACATCACCAACAAGTGTGCCTGGAGGTGGCCTTTGAACCAACCTCTATACTTTCTATCTTACCCCCCTTTATAATTGCCTCCTACTTCACTACACTGTAAACTCCTCAGGATAAAAATAGTGATTATGTATTTATTTTAGGTTGGACTCCACCAGAAAGAGACCTTGAGACAAGAATCTCACCAGAAGCATAGGTAGGAGAGTGGAAAAGCAAGGTAGGTAAGGATGGAAGCTGATAAAACGTACATACCTCATTCTCTCTGTGGCGGGAGCAGTGCGAATACACCTCTGAGTTCCCTTTCAGAAGAAGAATCAGAGTGTTTATTTTTTACAGTTCATCCAGCATTTTCTGGGGGCTGTTCCTGGGGAGGGAGAGTGGCTCCTGGTGCCCATAGCCCGCATTCAGTAGGCAGGATGGAAGAAGGCCATCAAGCTGCATCAAGTTCTTAAGGTAGATCACTGCTGGCAAATACTTGACAGGTGAGGGCTGGGGAGAAAGGTGTATCAACAACAGTGTTTGCTTTCATATTATTTTTGATCACTATTGTCTATTCAGCATTACGTCTAACATGCATGATATAGTGTGCAGGAAAAACTACTTAAATATTAGCACAAATAGTAATCCTTCTAAAAAATAGCTTAGAACACAGTAGAAAAAAAATAGTCCCCTTGGATTTCCAGGATAAAATAGACTTATTACATTGGTCCTGATCATTAGTAGATATATTTCTTGTCTCTGAAATAGCTCATGTTCATAAATTTCCCTCTTATTAGGAAGATAAACATTTCCCAAGATGGATGAGTTCGAGCTTTTTTTAAAGCACGGAGTTTGAAAAGAATATAAATAATATTTTACTTAATATATCTCTTATCAAACTTAAGAATTACTGCTTTTAATCATACTTATTCTTGTCTCCAGTTTTATACTGAAATGCAATTGTTGACAAAGAGCTGTGATGATATATTATACCTTTCTCACAGGTAAGGATTGCATCTAGTTCCTTTACATCTTCAATGTCTTATACATACTGAGTGTTCAAACAAATGTGGTTCAAATTAAGTTGTTGTGAGATGTGGTTAACTCTATATGTTTAACTTGAATTGGCTTCAATTAAATAGAAAGTAACCATATCAATCAAAGACACAGAGAAAAAAATAATAGTGGAAAACACCTGTATTTCTTTTTCCATTCTTATTCCTGGAGAACCAACCATCCACTTTTTCCCCTAAATACCTATAGACCCTTGCTTCTGGAATATAGGTCTCTAACCTGAGCTTTTCATTTCTTCACAAAACCTTCTACTATTCCTGACAGAAGAGAGGGGATTCCAGGAGAATTGGCAAGTTATGTGCAACATGAAAAGGAAGTTCCAAGGCATCTTGGCATCATCTATCAGATCCATGTGACAAAGCCAATCCAACCCTGTTCCCAGGGAGACTTTGACTCTGTTGCCTCTTGTCAAAGACTGGCTCCTGTCATAGCACATTAATGCCAGTGGGACAGAGAAAAAGGGTCATGTACTCTGTGGTAGTTGATTCTGTCTTCCACATTGTCTTTGCTACTTAATGATTGCAGGACAGTCACCTAGTTATTCCTAAGTGTCCCTACATGTCACCTTCTTATCTTTAAAACAGGTATATTAATATCCATCTCGTGGTGTTGTCCTGACGAAAAATGGGAACATGCATGAACATGCACAAAGCATCAACATTGTGCTTGGCACGCTTGGCATGTGAGAGATAACCTGATACATATTGACACTTCCCTTCCAACATCTCAAGACTGTAGCAGTATATTTCCCACCAAGCATCTGCCTATTCCTGTCTCCTATTCCTATTTACTTTCTCCTGCAATTTCACCTCAAGTCTTTCAAAGTGGTCTCTTAACGTGTGACATCTACCTACATCTCGGCTTCTAGAGTATGTCTTCAACGTTGATGCTGGTCTGAGCTCACATGAGCCTGCCAGATGAAACCACCCTTTCTCCTCCATTCTTCTCCATCCAGCTAGGTGGAGGCATCATAAATCCACGCACCACTTGGGACGGGATTCATCTTGAATCCCTGCACTTTTGAGTCCAAGGTTTGTTTAGTTGGAGAAAGAGCATCAGCTGCTGCTGGCATAACTCCATTTTGCTTTCATTGATTATGTAACCATGTGACCCACAGTTCAGCTGAAGCTCATGTTTTATTTTGCTTTTTAAGTACCCTGTTCATATCACACAATTCTGTAGGGAAATGTCCTGTAGATATAGTCTGGCAAGAATTTCTACCAGTGAAGACTTGATCTTTCTTTTATCTTACACCCAATTAGTTGTCTTCTCTCTGTCAGTGTAAAATAAGAAATCAACCCTCTTTCTGTGAATTCTCACTGCAATAATAATTCCCTACTCAAAGCATCTTTGGGTCTCACAGACTTCACTCAGGATTTGGGGTATTTGAGTGACTGTACATTACCACTTGACTTTCTTCCCTCTACCTCTAAATACTTTGCATCTCTTAATTTGCTACCTGGAGTGTCCTGGGAAACACAATTCTCAGGTCTTATTATGCAGATTAGTTCATCCTTGTGCCATCCAGCTGGGGGCCTCCCTTTGAGTGAGATTCATAAGGAGCCCTAAAACACTATGGATCACTTTCTCCATCTTGAGAGATAAATACGGGTTTTATGGAGCTTAACAAAATTATTTTTTATCAGTCCTTTCTTAAGAAAAAAATAATTTAAGAAATACTATTTTTGCAAATTTTTCAAAAACAGAAATATACATAAACTGATACAAGTCCCTGAAACTTAAATTTCTTTAACCCCATTATAACCATTCTCTATCCAAGGCCAAGGTTTAAAATTTTCAACTGGTCCTTACTCTCCCTCCATCAGTCTTTGGAAATACAAAGAAGTTGGTAGTGTATTCATCTCACCTTTGATTTGAATTGTCACATATACTTTGGAAAAAAGAAACAACTATGGTCAATATTATTTCTAAATTATTATCATGCTTAATTTCCTTATTCCTCCTTTCAGTGACTTCAATAGAACAATTCAAAATCTGTCCTATTTCTAGGGCCAGCTCCTTGAAACTCCCATGAGTCCCCTTTAATCTTTAAATCAGTATACATATTTTTAATGCCACAAACTGAGGCCCACTATGAACATTTTGTCAATGCCTTATTGTAAAAGTAGGAATGTCTGAAGATCTGATCTTGTCACTCCAGTGGACCCCACCTTGCTCTTGCAATCTCAAATTCCTTTCCTTTGTACTCCAAAATTCCTGGACAAAGTAAAATCTCCTGATGTTGAACAAGGATTACACAGCTACCCTGACCTGTGGATGAGCTATCTTAAAAATTTAGCTGAGTTACTCTAGTGGCCTTATTTTAGGGATAGGTTAATAGTCACTCAGCTCCTGGTTAAATGCCTGTGATTTCACTTTCTCCATTCTCTGCTACAGTCTTGGTTTACCTAGACATCTAAAAGTAAAGCAGATATTCCTTACTTTTATTAACTGTCCCAGGGACAGTTAGGGAGCCTGTTGTAATATAACTAACACTGTACTGAGAGTCAGGCACATCTTGATTTTATTACTTTCTTCCTATAAGACTTTGGGCTTCTGCCTCCATTTTTTAATTAGGTCAAATATAAATAATATTAACTATTAACTCTACAGACCTAAAAGTATTATTGTGGGAATCAACTTAGATAATTTATAAGGATGATTTTAAATATCAGTGATCTAATCACAAAAAAAATGTGATCACACACATTTTTTTCTCATTAGTTTATTTTTGAATAGTTGGTGCCAGTGTTTATTAAAAATTGAAAATAAAGTATGTGTGTATGTGTGTGTGTGTATATATATATATATATATATATAAAGTATGTCACCCCATCTGTTCTCTGTTCTCCAGACACATTTTATATATATTTAGAGAGACAGTGAGAAAGAAAGAGAGAGATGGATTTATTTTAAGGAATTGAATCATTGATTGTAAGAGCTGACAAGTTTCTGAAATCTGCAGGGCAGGCCAGCAGGCTGAAAAATTCTGGCAAGAATTAATGTTGTAGTCTCAAGTAAAAAATGATCTAGTGGAGGCAGAATTTCTTCCTGTTTGGAGGACCTCAGGTTTTTCTAAGTCTTACTTAACTGATTAGATGAGGCCCATCTACATTATGGAGGATAATCTGTTTTACTCAGTCTACTGATTTAAATGTCTTCATAGAAACATCTAGATTGGTGTTTAACCAAACAACTGGGCACCATAGACTAGCCAAGTTGAAACAAAATTGTTACATCATAGATACTCTTTCTTTTTTAAAAATAAATGTTAAATTTTAGAATGGAGTTTAGGATTTTAGAATCGTTTTAGATTTACAAAAAAAAGTAAATATAGTACAAAGAGTTCCTATATATTCCACATTCAGATTCTCCTTTTATTAACATCTTAAATTTGTATGGTGCACTTGTCACAATTAACAAATCAACGCTGACACATTGCTATTCAACAAAACTTATACTTTATTTATATTTCTTTAGTTTTACCTATATCTTTTTTCTATTCCAAAATTCCATCCAGGATGCCACATTACATTTAGGCATTGTGCCTCCTTAGGTTCTGCTAGGCTGTGATAGTTTCTCAGACTGGTTTTTGATAATCTTGACAGTTTTGAAAAATATTGGTGAGATATTTTGTAGATTATATTAAATTTGGCTTTGTTTAATGTTTCTCATAATTTTACTGGGGTTATTGGTTTTTAAGAATAAAACCACAAAGGTAAAGTGCCATATTCATTATAACAAAACAACGGTACCTATTTATCACATGATTTAACACTGCTGATATTAATCTTAATTACCTGACTGAAGTAGTATGTAAGTGTTCTTGACATTTTATATGTGTGGAGAGCTAGTCTGTAAATATAAATATTAATGTGTATGTATACATATCTGTGTATGTATACATATATTCATATATACATATTTTATTTAGTATAATAGAGACCATTCTATAGAATCATATACAAAGACAGGGCTTGTCATTCTCAAGAGTTACATACTATTCCATTATATAGATGGACTAATTTTTTTAACTATTCCCTATTGAAGAATATTTAGATTGTTTTCACTTTTTGACTTTTACAAACAATGCTGCAATTAATGCCTTTGTATATAGATTGAGCTCATGGCAGAGAAAATCTATAAGATGAATTCTGAGAAATGGAATCCTGAAACAGGTGCACATTTTAAATTTGATGGATATGGCAAAATTGAACTCCCTAAAGGTTGTAATAATTTACATTTTGTGTGGTTGTTTTTTTTCATATATTTGCCAATACGGTATATAATCAGATCTCTTTATCTTTTCCAACCCAGTAAGTTAAAATGCAATGTTTGATCATAGTTTAAATTTATTGCTCTTATGAATGAAGGCAATAATTTTTTTCATGTGTTTAAAAGACATCTGCTTTTCCTTTACTAAGAAATGTCCTGGTTTTTTGCCCATTTTTCAGTTGACTTGATAATTTTCTCATTAATTAGACATAAGAAATCAATACATTATAACATAATTTGCAAATATTCCCCAATGTGTCACTGTCTTACTTTTTAAGACCTGTTTTGAAATGCTATGCAGATTTTGTACATATTTGAATTTTTAATAATTTCTTTTATATTTTCTGCATTTTACCTTACACTTTGAATGATCTTTGACTGTTTTCTCTTAGAATTTTATTAATTTATTTTTTGAAGTTAAAACTTTGATCTGACCAAAATTTATTTGAGACTAAGAAATGGGATAGCAATTTGTCTTCCACCAGAGAAGGCTGCATAGCTCTTGTGTATCTGCTGACTACTCCAGCAAATCCCTACGGATGTGCAATGCCAAATTTATATTATTTTTGATTCTCCAATCTGTTCCATAGTGTTTCTACCACCCAGCTTTTTTGTTTTGTTTTGTTGCCTTTCTTTTTTAATCCCCTCCCTTCTCCAACTCTCAAAAATGTACCCAGAAATTAAATACAACGAAGCTCCAAGAGCCAAGTCAAGCCAGCCCAGGTTTAGCAGGCTCCCTCCCAAAGGGGCCAAAATCTGGGCCCTGGGGTCTCCACTCAGCCTCGTACTAAAAACCGGTACAGAGTAAGGTGGTTCAAAAAGCTAGCCGTAACCCAGTCCAGGGGGATTTTCTGCAATGGGGCATCCCTAACATGGCCAGGCTGTATAAGAAGTGGTATTTGCTGATCTTGTCAAAGAGCTCCTTCCTGTAGACATCTGGAGACTGGATGCCATGCACCCTAGAGTAGGCCAAGCTTAAGGCCCTCTGATCTGGATAAGGCACCCAAGGTGGGGGTGGAGGGAAAGCAGTCCCTGGCCCAGCCATATCAGTAGATGGTCTCTACCACACAGTTTTAATTGCGACAGTTATGCAATATATTTTGGCATGCTGTGGGACTAATCCCCACATATTTTAATTTTTTTTTTTAGTGTTCCAGAAAACATTTATTTAATTTTTGTTAAATATTTTAAAATAATGGCATACATATCAGGTATTTATTCTCACTCTTTGTAATGATACAGATAGAAAAAAGTGCTGTTAGATTTATAATAAGTCAACAATTAATTAGCAACAGCTATAGAATATTTTGAAACTCACCTTACTTTTCTTTCAAAAGAAGGATACTTAGTCATTACTCTCTGTGTGGAAGCTATAGATTTTGTTTTTAGATCTGTTTTCTTTTCATAGAAAAGTAACTTTCTTAGCAAGGTTTAAAAACTAAGACAAAGCTAGAATTTGTTTTCACAGGCTTTGCCTCAAACGTTACTAAGAATAATAACAGTTTTGGGGGGTATGGTTGTGAGGAAAAGTTGTGTGGTAAAGTCAGAAAATTATTTGGTTATTCCCTTTGCTTGAACTAAATGCTACAGGTCTTCTGGTGATTAATACACAAGCTAATAGATTTGCCAATCATGCAGCAACGGGGTCTGATAAAAAGCTAAAGCTTTTATCAAATAGAATCTTAAATTTATTTTTAACATAAACAGGAATTTAAATAATCTGCATTCCCCCAAAACAAACAATACCTTTGTTGTTATTTTGTTTTGTTTTCAAGAAAACATTCAGCTATGTAACATACTGTTATCAGATAGTTTTGGGTTGTAGTTTTCTCTTTTCAGACTACCCCTTGCAAAATAAGAATTATTTGTAGCCCTTTTACAATAAAAATTTGTGTATTTTATCTGAAACCCTACCTGATCAGACATTTTAGAGAAGTGACTGCAATCTATATTTTTAAAAAAGCATCCAGCTGATTTTTGTGGCAGAAGTTTGGAAAATAATGCTCTGGAAATGTCTCATCAATAATGCTAGATATTTGGGGGCACCTCATTGGCTCAGTAGTTAAGCATCTGCCTTCGGCTCAGGTCATGATCCCCGGGTCCTGCAATCGAGTCCCTCATGGGGCTCCCTGCTCGGCGGGGGGCCTGCTTCTCCTTCTCCCACTCCCCCCTGCTTGTGTTCCCTCTCTCACGGTCTCTCTCTTTGTCAAATAAATAAATAAAATCTTTAATAATGCCCGATATTTGGTAAATTATTTCATTGGCTATCGTTTAAACAATTGCTTTATTGAAAAAGCCGGTTGGTTGTCTGTGACTGATTGTCCTTGGGTTTCCATTTCTTAACCTTCAGATATTTACAGACTTAGGTTTTAGTTTGCTTGATAGGCATTAGAACCACCTCAGTCTAATGGGTTCCTTATTTAATTAATTTGACATTAGTAAGGGGCTTTTCTGGGATTTGAAGCTAGACAGATGAATTCCCAAGACCCTCATTCTTAACCATGAACTCCCCTGTATTAAATCCAGCTCCAGGGAGATAATATTACTTGGGGACATATGAGGATTGCAATTTTCCTTTCAGGTTGATATTGACTCTACTTTTAGTTGTCCTTTTGTGCATGCCTAAGAAAGTAATACCAATGACAATAAATGTATCTTGGTTATACACATATTTGAGAAGAAAACAGAAAGATCTTTACGCTAGATTATCCAGCAATTTCTGTTTATCTGGTTTCTATCAGAGATAGTTATTAATAGAAATATATATCACATACATATATATATAAATAGATGGTAGAATATTTCAAGTCTGATACAGCAATCAGAAATCTTTCTTACCATTTTTGTTGTGTTAAACTAATTAACTCATGTTTTCAACTTGTGGGCTGAAAATGAATTGTGTGGATAGAAGTTTTGAGCTTTTTTTGTGAGTATACCAGGTACAATGTTTTTTTTTCTCTTGGGTACTATAAAAGGGTAACATGATAGCATACACATTTCCAAAATCGGTCACTGATTTCACTGCAAATGCAGTGAGTTTATTCTTTTTTCATCAGAGACATATGACTATTTTAGCAGTTCTTTTTATGCTTAAAAATACACAAATAATTTCTAAACAACAACACTTAAATATCCTTTACATAAAATTGGAACATCTCCTGTGTTCCTCTGTTTATTAAATATCCTGTCAGAAATAAGTGGTAACCAATAAGGGTAAGAGATTTTATCTGCAGTAGACAGACAGCCGCGTAGAATAGATTATGTGATTCTTCACGAATGCCCTATGCTGCCTGCATCTCAGTCAGAAACCTTTCATTTTAGCTTTATATAAATATTCTAAATGGCCAGTACTTGATTTTTTTTTTAAAGAGCCCAGTTACTCTTGAATAACAGCTGTGCAAGCTGTAAAGTAAGTAAATTAATCTTTTGAGCTTTTGGTAAAAGTTCAAGTTCTTACAGTCAGAGTGGAGTATGTACGTTTCTGCTCAATGCCACAACATCCACGTGCTCTGTTCCATTTTAAGCAATGCTGAAAATGTGATTATGACCCAAATTGGCTTTATGTCTTTTTCCTTTCAGCATCTATGTAAAATGAGCCTCTTATGTAGCAGATATCTTCCCATATTCTGTGTTTTAGCTCAAGAAAAATAAAGGGTTTATCTATCATTAGAACTTTGGGGTATTGAGGGTAGATGAAAGACCAACTGGCTCCAATTTTACCACATGCATCATTAAAATATTTGCCAACTACAGAGACTTTTACAGCAATTGCCTACTACTGGTTCACATGCTGATCCGATATGCTAGAGACCTTCATCACAGGGACGGCCAAAGCCTTCCCCAGATGTATGCAATGTACACCAAGGATTACCTCACCCGCCACCAAAGGGCAGCCTCCTCTCTGATGAGACGCAGACAACCGTGCTTTTAATGGGGCATAGCAAGAGTATAGAGCAGGTGTGGTTTTCAGTCTGGGAGTTTGGGAAACTAACTCAGGTTTGAGATAAATTTAAGCAATAAAATGGAATTGTTAGGATTCTAGGAGAAATAGTTTTATACACTGTTTTGTTTCCTTTTGTTTTATTTCGGTGTTGTTTTCTAGGTCTTAAAAGGAACTATTCTTTTTTAAAATTCAATGTCTAATTAGTTTAAGAATGAGGAAAGCATTCCAACATCCACATAAAAATGGATGCAGGGTGTAAAGAGAGAATGAGAGAGGAAGAAAGGAGGCTGGAAATTTTATCTTATATATGAGTTGTTTCAACAACACTTGTTGATAACCCCCTTGGACAGTGTAAACTTTTCCTGGCACCACCAAGAGGTGAAAATATTAATTCAGATAATACATTGGGAAATCAAAGCCTCAATGAGATACCACCTCACACCAGTCAAAATGGCTAAAATTATCAACTCAGGAAACAACAGATGTTGGTGAGGATGTAGAGAAAGGGGAACCCTCCTACACTGTTGGTGGGAATGCAAGCTGGTGCAGCCACTCTGGAAAACAGTATGGAGGTTCCTCAAAAAGTTAAAAATAGAGCTACCCTACCATCTAGCAATTACACTACTAGGTATTTATCTAAAGGATACAAGCATAGTGATTTGAAGGGGCACACACACCCCAATGCTTATAGCAACAATGTCCACAATAGCCGAAATATGGAAAGAACCCAGATGACCATCCACAGATGAATGGATAAAGAAGATGTGGTGTATATATATATATATATATATATATATATATATATATATACATACACACACACACACACATATACATATATATGCAATGTACACCAAGTACACATATATATACATATATATGTATATATATATATATATATATATATATATATATACAACACACACAATGGACTATTACTCAGCCATCAAAAAGAATGAAATCTTGCCATTTGCAATGATGTGGATGGAACTAGAGGGTATTATGCCAAGCAAAGTAAGTCAGCCAGAGAAAGACAAATACCATATGATTTCACTCATATGTGGAATTTAAGAAAGAAAACAGATGAACAGGGGGAAAGGAAGGAAAAATAAAGTAAGATGAAAACAGAGAGGGAGGCAAAATCATAACTATGTGAAACAATCTAGGGTTGCTGGAGGGGAGAGGGCGAGGGGGAGGGGATAACTGGGTGATGAGCATTAAGGAGAACACTTGAATCGTGAGCACTTGGTGTAATATGAAACTGATGAATCTACCCCTGAAACTAATAATACAGCATATGTTAACTAAATTGAATTTAAATAAAAAATTAAATAAATAAAATCTTTTTTTTTTTAAAGATTTTTTATTTTATTTATTTGATAGAGAGAGAGACAGCAAGAGAGGGAACACAAGCAGGGGGAGTGGGAGAGGGAGAAGCAGGCCTCCTGCTGAGCAGGGAGCCTGATGCGGGTCTTGATCCCAGGACTCAGGGATCATGACCTGAGCTGAAGGCAGACACTTAACGACTGAGCCACCCAGGCGCCCCTAAAATCTTTTTAAAAAGTAAAAAAAAAAAAAAAAATTCAGATAATCCACTGGGGAGTTGAAAGTGAATTCAGGTAGTGAGCACAAGAACTGGAGTTTACTAACCATGAATAACTTTTTGGCAGTTATTTTCCACCTAACTAATGAACCACCTTTGCTTTTAAACTGGTTGGTAATAGGTGTACACTTTCCCCCAAAAATGTAATGCTTATGTAGCAGAAGTCATAGACATGTGTTATTATTCCCGCATAGACATGTGTTATTATTCCC